>NC_134478.1:24351911-24888186 GCF_964194025.1 Convolutriloba macropyga | reverse complement strand
AAAGAGACAATCGAAGTAATTGAGTTGAGGAGGTAATGGACCAGATTGAGAACTCCGGATAATGTCAAATCCAAAGCTGTCTGGATCCCTACCAGAACGTAATCCAATTTATGGAGTTCTTTTCGGCAGTAAATGGTAACAAGAAAGTACAGATTGATTACTGTCGTTAGAAAGCAGAGCGGGCCCTAAATATGTTTAAACTTTATCATCACCTAATACCGATGGCTATCTTTCAAGATCTTAATCGATGGAGGTTGTAAATTGTACAAAGAAAGAAAAGTATATTAATTGTCCTGAGCAATCAGATCAAGCCCTAAAGAAGTTCAAAAGATTACAGTAAACTTTTATTTATATTAGCTACAACTCTGCAATTGCACTTTAAAAGCATTTTTTTGTCTATGTGAGGTAGTTGAAAAAAAAAACCAAAATAATCACTTGCAAAATTGTGCAAAATTGAGTGTTTTTACCTCCTAGCGTTGATCAGTTCACATAATTTCTCTTGTGATAGTAGTAACTTGGTTAGGTTTTCAAAAGATATGGAATTAATGCTGATTTTATCATACAAACGGCTTCTATTGTGAATTAAAATCAAATTTTAATGAGCAAAATTAGACGCTAGAGTATCTTCCAAACACTGATTCTACCAAAATGTAAAGTCTGAAAGTAGTATGTAGCTGACAGCGGAGGAGTTATCATTTTATCTATTAGTAACAAGATTTTTTGTCTCGTCACGTGGACAGTAAAAAAAAACTAAGAAGTGTGTTGTTGTATACACATATCTTATCTTACGCGGGCCCAGGAATTTTGCCAAATTTGAGGCGGATCCGCGGTAACTAGCGTTGACGAGTCGGAAAACTCACCTCAATTTTTTTACATAATTTTGCGTTGAATGCGTTGAATTTAGCGTAGATATTACAAGTTTTGCGTTGAATTTAGCGTACATCTCACATGTTTTGCGTTGAATTCAACGCAGATCTTACATATTTTGCGTTGAATCTAGCGTAGACCTTACATGTTTTGCGTTGACTTTTGCATTGGTCTTTCCTCTGGGTATGGTACTCGAACCACTTACCTCCTGCTTACTTGTCGCCTTTTCTATCACTGTACTAGAGAACCTTACTTTACTGTTCTTATGAACCCCACTCTTTATAAATCTGGCTTTAACATCACGTTTCATATATTTTTGGAGTTTCTGAGCGTAGATCTTTCATAATTTAACGTTGAATTTAGCGTTGACTTTACATAACTTTGATTTGAATTCAGCGTCGATTTTATTCGATCTTTATTCAATTTTTTCTCTACTTTTCAACCAGTTTCTGATTTTTTTAAAAACAATTGTGCCTGTCTACCTCATTTCATCATCCAACTACAACCCCCCCCCCCCCCCTACGTACCACCCTCACATACGCGTACCCCCACGTACCCCTCCCCCACGTACCCCTCTACAAAATCAGAAAACAAAATTATGTAAGGTACACGCTAAATTCAACGCAAAATATGTAAGATCTATGCTAAACTCAAAAGCAACAAATGTTAGATTAACTGTGAATACGTTGAATTTATGTAAGATCTGCGCTAAATTCAACGCAAAATAATCAAGATCTACGCTAAAATCAACGGAAAAAATGTAAGATCTACGCTAAATTCAACGCAAAATTTGTAAAATCTAAGCTAAATTCAACTCTCGACCCTAGTACTCACGACTCTATTACGATGATTTTGCGGAAAATATATGGCAAATGATATTTAGTTATCTGAAAAAAAATTCTCGAACACCTCAAGCTATTTTTCAATGAAAATGTTCTCAAAGTTGATCAAATTTTAAATTTGGTAACCAATGTGTTAATTCTTTCGTATGTCTTCTCGTTTTCAGTGGTTGAAAATTATATTAATATAAACTACACAAAATTTATCAAAGCTTAACGAGAAAAAAACACAAAAATGAAACAAAAAGACTTTCCATGAGATTGTCATCAATTTTTATTGCTAGTAATGAAGATTACTCGGCCAAAATTGCTCCTAGAGAGTTTAAAGCTATACCCTAGTCCAGCGCCGGATATCCTGCAAGATCTTGCAAGATTTCTCTATTAATCTATACCAAGAAAGTACACGTTAATTATTATCGTTAGAACGCAGAACGGGCCTTTGGGAAATTTAACAGAGTAACATAAACAATTATTTATACTAGCGTCAACTCTGCAACTGCCCTTATTGACTGTTACAATTATGAAGCAACTGATGCAAATCAACTTAACGCTGCTTTAAAGGTAAAATTACATTAAATCAAAAACTTTGGATAAGGAGTTCTCCCTGCAAAGAAAAGGCGATCAATTTGCTGAAATAAGCCAGCAGAGTTCCCGAGGTTTTAATGCTAGTTTTCTCTAAGATTTTTAAGACGAATAATG
Source organism: Convolutriloba macropyga (assembly GCF_964194025.1). NCBI lineage: Eukaryota > Metazoa > Xenacoelomorpha > Acoela > Convolutidae > Convolutriloba > Convolutriloba macropyga. The sequence goes on along the minus strand of NC_134478.1, from coordinate 24,885,781 downwards.
ACAAGCAAAAACTCATGAGTTTGAGAAGAAAAAAACATAGCAAGAACTGACGCTGAAGAAGCGTTTAATTATTTCGGAAAATTCTGAACACCTCAAAGTAAAGATTGCTCTAACAGAAAATTTTAGTATGATTGAAAGATAAGCTATCAAGGACGACAATTGAAAAGTTCTGTGCTCCAAGGCATAAAGTGTTTTTTTGTGGAGAGATTTAAAAAACTTCCAAAGATATGACTTAAATTTGCCTAGAACATAATAACGCATGAAATGCTAACAAAAACATTGAGCTTATGATACGTAAAAACGTGAAATTTAAATCAAGTAAACATCAAATTCAAATTTTCTATCTCAACATATTTATTTGCATAGTATTCAAATTCTTACAGAGATTCTTTTCTTTTAAACTGACATATAGATGCCAGTTCCAACAGTTTTCTTTTTTCTGAGAGTTACATTTCCAACTTTTTGTAAGATGAAATCCTTTATGTCACTTTTATTATTCTGTCTAAGCACGAGGGCTAATAATTCTGATAGCTCGTAAAGATAGAGTTCAAAAAATGATGCAATGTTTTTTTACTTCTGATTCATTGCTTTTTTTAAGAATAAAAATTCTCGAGAAAATTTTGCCATTTATGCCGTAAACCAATAACCCATATTGATACAGCGGTTGTATGTTGCGTTCATTGATTTTGATGAAAACATATAAATTGAGATGCGACCAAAAATGATACAAAACACTGATGAGTCTGTTACACTTCTTTTTCACAAAAGAGACGTGTTTTTTTATACTTAGTTGGGAATCTAGCCACAAACCTCAGCACTTTGCTCATTTTGAGCTCTTTAAAACTTCACTTTCAAAAACTACGGCGTCCTCTCAGTTCCTCTTGTAGTTAAACATTACCTTTGTCTTCGCCTTTTTAATGTTAATTTGTTTTCCTCAACCCATTATAAAATTTTTTACACAAAACTGATTTTAAGTTAGTTTTGACAAATTTTTCGAAAACGTTACTTTCACCGTTAAATATAAAAACTTGATTATTTTCAAGATCTTTGATGCCGATGATGAACAACAGTGGTCCTAGAACTGAACCCAGTGGTACTCCACAGAGTATATTTTTCCATTTGAGTATTCATCTCTGATTTGAACATAATTCGTTCTATCTTGAAAATTAATTTTGAGCAAGCCGAAATGATACCCCAAACCCTGTATTTTTCAAATTTTAACAGTAAAATTTGATGATCAACGGTATCAAAACTTTTTGATAGATCTAATAGCGTGCAATATGCCTTGACATTTTTGCTTTGTTTGGTTAGAAGATTCTCCATATTTTCAACCAGTGCAACTGCTGATGACCTTTTACTGAGAAAGCCCATCCCTTTTGAAGGCAAGATCATAGGTTTTGAAAAATTGCCTGATGGCCTTCTGTAAACAATTCCTTCAAATATTTCTCCAAAGACCGGTAAAAATGATTTTTGTCTATAGTCAGGGACTTCTTTGTTATCACCAGTTTTGTGTTCAGGCTGTTCACCGCTCTAGCTGTTTTCAGACATTTTTGAAAAAAAATTAGTTCACCTGATGGAAAGCAATATCAGTGAATTGATGTCAGCAAGATCATGGTGAAGCAACGTCGGAGATTGATGGTCCTCAAAATTTTGTTTAAAAGCTCTTATCACAGGAGATTTATTTGATTTTCAAATTTTTTGGTATTTGATTCTCGACGTTTTTTGATTTTGTCGCCGCGTTGATATTAAAGTCAACACATAAAAAATGATCTGTGTTTTGTTTTCCCACAAATATCACTTTATTCATAAGTGCATGAAAAATGTGGAATTTCCTAATTTAGGTAACTTGTACGATAAAGTTACTAAAAAATCCTTTTTTTGAGGACCCTAGCAGTGAGAATTTGTAAAAGCTTCGAGCATGTCTGATGTTCATATTTTAATTGTATTCCCTCTAAAGACATTAGAGTCATTGTATTTCTTTTCCCCGGCTGCATGTAACGATGTTTTTGTTTTTACTTTCGCAAAAATACCCAAGTTAGCAAAAATACCCAAGTTAGACCCAAAGTTTTGGTCATAGCCAATATAGTTGGTTGATTTTGTAGTTTCCTTATAGGCAGATAACTCGTCAACATTTGCTCCCATTGAGAAGACATTCTGCAACAGAAGAGTTTTATGCATCTAAAATTTTAGTTTTTGATTTCCCTTTCAAAACTAACGCATAAAGTTTTGGCAGCGATAAGGCCTTGAAAATTAGCAGCGGCAAAAACTCTCTACGCGAACAACTGCATTTGAAACAGTTGCATCTTGTATGCTTGTACTATGGGCAGTGTGAAATGGGGGGAAAATTTTGAGAAATATTACTACCATGGGAAGTTCAGACAAGAGTTTCAAATTGATCACACGAACAGCGTCCAGTATTGTCGTGGATTTATCGTTGTACGTAGAAAAATTTATTTCCATCTTTCACAGACGTGTTTTTTCCGTAGTAAGGAGTAAAACTAAGAAGAGTACAAATATGAGTACCACATATACTCGTCCTCCACAGACTTCTAATTAGTGAAAGTTACGACGCGAGCTTTTAATCACCTACCATACATTCCTTGATTAAAGATCTCCCGACTTTTAACTGGAGGCTCAAGTCTATAGCTTTTGTGCTCTTTGTCTAGCTTTTCTGAACTTTGTCTAACTTCTGTGAGCCTTTTATATTCCGCGAAATTATTTTGTTAATTAGTTACAACCCGTTTTTGAGTTTGTGACACTCTGATAGTAAATTTTTGCTCTCACAGCAAAAAAAGTTGAGAGCTAAAATCAATTATTTGGCAAAGATTTTGACGTCAACTATTTGACTGAAACTCTCAAATTGAGTTCAAATTTAAAATTACGTTTGTAAATGTTTGCAAAGTGGTTTTCAAAATGAATTGGAAATTGCGAATCAAATGCAAACGCCAAAAACATATGGCGAACTTTCACGTAAACTTGAGAACCGACTCCTCAATCAAACTTTGCTCAAAATTTACCAGAAACATTCAAAATTTGAGGCCTCGAAAACAGGGAAAAGAAACAGTTTCAAAATGCCAGATATCACAAAGAACACAAGTTTTGCGTATGGACAAAAATACAAAGCGAAAAAACACCCCAATTTTTTTAAGTTACAGAAGACGTTAAATTTTATCTAAAGAAATCTCAATTTTTTGCTGCCCATAGATCCTCGAGGAAAAGTCATACTTCTCACTCATAGTGTTCTAAATAACTTTTGCTCAAAGACTTCGAAAGATTAGTTCAGAAAAAATTTCCTTGCAATGACATAGCCTTGAGAGACGGTTTTGATTCCTTTCACTGCTCAAACAAAAGTCATAATAAAATTCAATTGTAGAGCAAAATTTTGCATTTTTGAGCAATGAACAAACATGATGCAAAAACAAAGATTTTTGCAGACGAAAAACACTAAACAACAGGCAAGACCAATTCAAAAGCAGTAAGAAATAATTTAATCTACTAAATCAGCATAAGTATTACGTTTTTTCAGGTGGTTGTGAACTATTTTCATATTTTTTCAGGTTTTAAAAATATATCTATACTTGTTCTTTTTTAATTGTTCCCTTGAACAAAGGACTGTTGGGGTAATAATTGCGGTGCTGAGAACGTTGTGAAACTTACCTAATTTGTTTTAAGCTATTTTTTCAATAAATCAGAAATCATATTTGCTCTCCCAATAATTCAATACCCGATTCGAGACTTTTCTAGAAAATTATATAAGAAATGGGCTGACAAGCGCTCAACAAAAATATTTTTCAGCGGATAAATCTTACATATTTATCCCCATAATGTGCTGAATTTTCAACACATTTTTTACACAATTTCAGCACGTGTCAACACATTAAACGGATAACTGTGTAAGATTTATCCGGTGAAAATTTGATATTTTTTGCGCTTGTCAGCGCATTTTTTACATATATTTCAGTCCTTTTCATCATCCCTCTAACATAATTTGATCGCTTTCTGTACACAATTTCGCCACTTTTAGCTCTTATCTTACATATTTTAAATTTTTTGGAGTTTTTTCTCCTTCTGCGCATACAGAAGCAGCACCTGAGCAAGACTAAAAGGCATTGCACTAGAGCAGTCCAACTTAAAAACAATTAAAAATCTTCCAAAAGACTTAAGAATTTTGTCAACTCTTAAGATAAACAAGTTCTCTCAGCTGGAGTATATAATCAATTTACCTGATTTAATGAATTGTCATGCGTTGAAAAATAACGCCACTTTCAAAATGCCAGATATCACAAAGAACACAAGTTTTGCGTATGGACAAAAATACAAAGCGAAAAAACACCCCAACAAAAATATTTTTCAGCGGATAAATCTTACATATTTATCCCCATAATGTGCTGAATTTTCAACACATTTTTTACACAATTTCAGCACGTGTCAACACATTAAACGGATAACTGTGTAAGATTTATCCGGTTAAAATTTGATATTTTTTTGCGCTTGTCAGCGCATTTTTTACATATATTTCAGTCCTTTTCATCATCCCTCTAACATAATTTGATCGCTTTCTGTACACAATTTCGCCACTTTTAGCTCTTATCTTACATATTTTAAATTTTTTGGAGTTTTTTCTACTTCTGCGCATACAGAAGCAGCACCTGAGCAAGACTAAAAAGCATTGCACTAGAGCAGTCCAACTTAAAAACAATTAAAAATCTTCCAAAAGACTTAAGAATTTTGTCAACTCTTAAGATAAACAAGTTCTCTCAGCTGGAGTATATAATCAATTTACCTGATTTAATGAATTGTCATGCGTTGAAAAATAACGCCACTTTCAAAATGCCAGATATCACAAAGAACACAAGTTTTGCGTATGGACAAAAATACAAAGCGAAAAAACACCCCAACAAAAATATTTTTCAGCGGATAAATCTTACATATTTATCCCCATAATGTGCTGAATTTTCAACACATTTTTTACACAATTTCAGCACGTGTCAACACATTAAACGGATAACTGTGTAAGATTTATCCGGTTAAAATTTGATATTTTTTTGCGCTTGTCAGCGCATTTTTTACATATATTTCAGTCCTTTTCATCATCCCTCTAACATAATTTGATCGCTTTCTGTACACAATTTCGCCACTTTTAGCTCTTATCTTACATATTTTAAATTTTTTGGAGTTTTTTCTCCTTCTGCGCATACAGAAGCAGCACCTGAGCAAGACTAAAAAGCATTGCACTAGAGCAGTCCAACTTAAAAACAATTAAAAATCTTCCAAAAGACTTAAGAATTTTGTCAACTCTTAAGATAAACAAGTTCTCTCAGCTGGAGTATATAATCAATTTACCTGATTTAATGAATTGTCATGCGTTGAAAAATAACGCCACTTTCAAAATGCCAGATATCACAAAGAACACAAGTTTTGCGTATGGACAAAAATACAAAGCGAAAAAACACCCCAACAAAAATATTTTTCAGCGGATAAATCTTACATATTTATCCCCATAATGTGCTGAATTTTCAACACATTTTTTACACAATTTCAGCACGTGTCAACACATTAAACGGATAACTGTGTAAGATTTATCCGGTGAAAATTTGATATTTTTTTGCGCTTGTCAGCGCATTTTTTACATATATTTCAGTCCTTTTCATCATCCCTCTAACATAATTTGATCGCTTTCTGTACACAATTTCGCCACTTTTAGCTCTTATCTTACATATTTTAAATTTTTTGGAGTTTTTTCTCCTTCTGCGCATACAGAAGCAGCACCTGAGCAAGACTAAAAAGCATTGCACTAGAGCAGTCCAACTTAAAAACAATTAAAAATCTTCCAAAAGACTTAAGAATTTTGTCAACTCTTAAGATAAACAAGTTCTCTCAGCTGGAGTATATAATCAATTTACCTGACTTAATGAATTATCATGCGTTGAAAAATAACGCCACTTTTTCATTAGTTAGTGGCTCTACAAAATTGCAAAAGATGAAGAACCGTACATACTAACTACGTTATAGGCAATAGTGAGCAATAAAGTTGCACGTAAAATTTTATGTAAGGAATGCGCTGAAAGCGCTGAATTTTCTTTTTTCTGAATTGCTTAAATTATGTAAGAATTGTTCTGAACTTTTGAATTGTTGAAACTATGTAAGGAATGCGCTGAAAGTGCTGAATTCGGGATTTTTGGAAATGCTGATCTTTTGTAAGAGAAGTGCTGAAAAAGGTGCTGAATTTATGTAAGGAATGCCTTACAAGTGTTGAAGATATTTTCATTCAGCACATTTCATTCAGCGCCTAAAACTAAACTTTCAGCACATTCAGCATATTCCTTACAAAGTTTCAGCGTATTCAACTCATCTCTTACAAAGTTTCCCAGTTACACCCTCTCACATCTCGACCCTGGTAATTTAAAAACTATTTGCTGCTGTTTTTTGTTATGTTTCATGTCCTCATTGTGTTCTGAATGATGTCCAGTGTGTACGTGTGTGGCGGAGTAATCCATCCTCTTCTTCAACCCCGTTGCAGGCTGGTCGGGTCCCCCCCCCCCCCCCTAGTAACCTATAGCCCCCCCCCCAATCATGATAATTATACCATAATGGGCGGGCTATAGTTTCATGGGGGGGGGGCTATAATGGGAAAGACCCGGCTGGTCAACCGTCCTTGCCAGAGATGAGGAGTTCGATGCAAACAGTGTAGAAACTAACTTCACCCAATTTATTAATGTACGAATTCTGTGAATGTCCTAATTGCATGTATTGGTGGCTAAAACTGACCGACAGGCATGCGCCAGAAAGAAAGCAAAAGCGTTTCAAAGAGAATTGTCATGCCTGGGCATAGATTTTTAATTCAAAGGGAATGCCCTAGTCGAGATCTAGAATTATTAAAAAACCGTCCTCGACAGATTTAAGGTATGAAAAGACTATCCTTGACAGATATTGGGTATGAAGAGAATTTGTCTGGACCTAATGTGATGTCCTGGACTTTGGCTGGAACTAAAACAACTGTCCTAGAATTTGGCAGGAACTAAAACATACGTCCTGGAATTTGACTGGACAATAAAGGTGTTCTGGAATTTGGCTGGACAATGAAACATGTCCTGGGTTACGCTCGCGACCGTTTAATGACTTGTATTCAATTTTCTTCAAATTTAAGGACATGTAGTGCGTAATTTAATTCAATATTTACCCCCCCCCCACCCCCCACCTGGAATTAATAGGTCTATTCATAAATTCAAGGTCTCGACTAGGGTGATATTTAGTTCTTGTCAAACTACAAATACTCATAAAAATCACAACATTCGAAATAAAAAAATTCCTCATTTTTGATGCATAATAGTTTCATTACTCAATCAAAAGTTTGTTATTATGCTTTTTATTTCTTTCTCTGAGTTTAGTTTAGTACCCAGGATAAAGTCCGCGACCCAAGACAATAATTGGCCAGACCGACCATACCCAAGACAGGCATTGGCCAGACCGACCATACCGAAAAATAGATATTGGCCAGATCGAACAGACTTTGGCCACCATTGGCCAGACTGACCAGACATTGCCCAGACCATTAAGCAGACCGAACAGACCCCAGGCCAGACCGTTGTCCAGACCATCGGCCAGACCGTTGTCCAGACCAATGGCCAGACCGAATAGACCCTAGGCCAGACCATTGTCCAGACCGTAGTCCAGACCATCCGCCAGACCGTTGTCCAGACCAATGGCCAGACCGAGCAGACCCTATGCCAGAACCTTGTTCAGACCGTAGGCCAGACCATCCGCCAGACCGTTGTCCAGACTAATGGCCAGACCGAACAGACCTTAGGCGAGACCATTGTCCAGACCCCAGGCCAGACCGTTTTCCAGACCATTGGCCAGACTATACAGACGAAACAAACCGTCCCCAATTCGAGGTGTGCTTATTTGATAAGACCAATTCAGACTAAAATCGATCATGATCAGAGCCATTGAGACGATAATCTGCCATGATCAGACTTTAGATCGTTTTTCATACGTGCTCGTTTTTAACTCGTATTTTCTGTTGCCATGATAAGACCCATCCAGATCACAATCAGCCATAAACAGACTTTAGCCCTTTTTTAGAAATTGTGTTCGTTTTTAGCAGACCTAAGAATCGATCAAATCTAAGAAGCGACGGCATAAAAAATGAATCACCATCCTAGCAGCGTTGGCATCTTTGGGTAGTAGTAGTAGTAGTAGTAGTAGTAGTAGTAGTAGTAGTAGTAGTAGTAGTAGTAGTAGTAGTAGTAGTAGTAGTAGTAGTAGTAGTAGTAGTAGTAGTAGTAGTAGTAGTAGTAGTAGTAGTAGTAGTAGTAGTAGTAGTAGTAGTAGTAGTAGTAGTAGTAGTAGTAGTAGTAGTAGTAGTAGTAGTAGTAGTAGTAGTAGTAGTAGTAGTAGTAGTAGTAGTAGTAGTAGTAGTAGTAGTAGTAGTAGTAGTAGTAGTAGTAGTAGTAGTAGTAGTAGTAGTAGTAGTAGTAGTAGTAGTAATAGTAGTAGTAGTAGTAGTAGTAGTAGTAGTAGTAGTAGTAGTAGTAGTAGTTGTAGTAGTAGTAGTAGCAGTAGTAGTAGTAGTAGTAGTAGTAGTAGTAGTAGTAGTAGTAGTAGTAGTAGTAGTAGTAGTAGTAGTAGTAGTAGTAGTAACCAACTCAGAATTGCAACTTTAAACGTCAGAACACTGACCCAAGCCGGATCTTTAGAGGCTTTGAAAATGGATCTGGCGCAATACAAGTTGGATATTCTGGGAGTGCAGGAGACGAGATTGCAGGAGCAAGAAATTGATCTTGGAGACCACAAGCTCTACCTGTCTGACTCGTGGTTGTCTGGTGTAAAGTCGAGACAAGGAGGAGTGGGCGTTGCTGTAAAGAAGTCATTGATAAACAGCATCGTAGAACAAGTGGCTCTAAGTGAACGTATTTGCTACGTCAAGTTCGCGGCTCGGAAGAGAGCCAATCTAGCTGTTGTTGTCTGCTACGCACCTACGAATGAAGCTAGTCTCCAAGAGAAGGATTTGTTTTGGAGTCAACTTTCAGACCTAGTTTCCAGCTTCAAACATAGGGAGCGTATTTGTGTCATCGGTGACCTCAATGCAGAGCCTGGACACCAGTTAAATGACACCATGAGCTGCAGAGGCCCGTTTGGAATGGGTGAAGAAAATGAAAACTCGGAAAAGTTGTTATCATTTTGCACTTCACACAAATTGCTCGTAGGTGGTACATGGTTCCAGCATCGACAAGTGCATCGGTACACCTACAACCCTCCCGATCCGAGTTGTCGAAAAAAGATGCTGGATCACATTCTGTTTGCAGAGAGATACAGAGGATGTCTGACGAATGTGAGGACCAGAAGAGGGAAAACCACAATTACCGATCATGAACTGGTCATTGCGGAAGTATCTATGAAACTTTTGTCTAAAAAGCCATGTTTCATGCCCAGAATCAGTTCTGCAAAGCTGCAAGATGAAACAACGCGTGACTTATTCACGCAGGAGGTCAAGTTACATCTTGATAAGAGCGGCGATTTCGAGAATACAGAGCAGTCTTGGGACAATTTTCGAAAAGCCCTGAACCAAGCAGCAGTGAAATGCCTCCTTCCGGACAAGCGAGTGAACAAACCTTGGATTTCTCCAGATTCTCTGGAACTTATCCGGAAACGAGCTGATCTACAGTTGAAGAAACGCAGCAGCGCGGTGGCGTTGTTAGAGTTCACAAACTGCTGTAAGGAAGTCAGAAAAGCTCTACGTGCAGACAAACGGGCATGGCTTGAACGCAAAGGCCAAGAAGTGGAGAGCTTTGCGGACAGAGGCAACTTGAAGGAGGTTTTTGGGGCATCACGGCAGATTCGCCGAAACTGGAGTCCCCAGTTGACCAAATTAGTTTCAAGCACTGGCGTCAACTTACGGACGAAAGAGGAACGACTTGAACGCTGGACGGAACATTTTAGTCAACTCCTGAATCCCTCAACATCCAGTTGCAGTACGACATTGGATCCCGAAGAAGCAGCTGAAAGCTTGTCGATTGACCTGAGCCCAATTCGATTTGAAGAAGTGCTTGAAGTTGTCCGCAGGTTGAAGAATGGCAAGGCAAGTGGACCCGATAACATTTCCTGTGAGATGTTGAAAGCACACAAGGGTATTGTCGAGTGGCTCTGGGACATCATAGATAAGTGTTGGTCGACGGAAGTTCTGCCCGATGTCTGGAAGGTAGCAGAAATTGTCCCATTATACAAGAGTAAAGGAAAGAGGTCAGAGTGTTCGAACCACCGAGGGATCTCTCTATTGTCAGTACCAGGCAAAGTGTTCGCTTCCGTTATTCTCAATCGATGCAAAGATTCAGTGGATCGCGTCTTAAGGGAAGAGCAGTGCGGCTTCAGAAAAAGCAAAGGATGCGCCGATCAACTCTTTGCCCTGCGTCAAATAATAGAGAAATCAATGGCGTTTCAATTGGATATTAGCTTTTGTTTCATAGACTTTCGAGCGGCATTCGATTCTGTCGATCGTGAGCAGATGTACCAGATAATGAAACACTAGGGTCTTCCGCAAAAAGTGATAAACATCATAAGAAACAGCTATGATGGATTCAAATGTCGAGTCAAAGCCGAAGGTGAGAAAGGACGCTTATTTGATGTCAGAACGGGCGTTAGGCAGGGTGATGTGTGGTCCCCAATCCTATTCGGCCCTGTCATCAACTACATTTTGGCTAACTCGGTGCATGGAGGATTAGACATTGGAAGATTGGTGGCTGACTTAGATTTTGCTGATGATGTTGCTCTCGTGGGGGTCTCAGACAGTGAGGTGCAAGAAAACCTACATCGAATCGAGGCCCTTGCGGAAGTCGCTGGTCTGAAGATTAATGTGGCCAAAACAAAGAATATGGGCGTAAAATGCGACAGCCCAAATGTTGTTGCAGTGCCTAGTATCCAACAGAACGTGGAGATACTCACTGGAACACATAAAGGCAAACTAGGACTCCTGGCAGAGACATCTAGCCAGTCACGACTAACCATCAGCACGGAGGTGCTGCTGGGAACGAAAAAGAAAGCGGGCTGGTTCGAAACACAAGATGGCCGGAAGCTAAGATTGAAAAGCTTAGCGGTGGCTAAGCCAGCGTTGGTAGCTTCACAACAACAATCTGCTGTAGCAGATTCAGAGTCGCTAGAAAATGAGAGTCGGTCAGTGGTGGCTGACCAAGAGTCTTTAAGATGTCAGAATTGTCAGCGGCAATTCAGTACAGTTACCGGACGCAAAGTGCACCAAACAAGATTCTGCAAAGCCGGTTTGTCAAAGAATGTCGTCGACCAGTCAAAGTTCAAGCAACTAGAGGCGAGCCTTACCTGTGACAAGTGTGAAAGAACGTTCAAAACAGTCAATGGCCGAAAAGTTCACCGATCGAGATACTGTGGCAAACCTAAAGCAGTTGCCACACGCGTTTTTTCCCTGCAAAGTACAAGATGTTCTCGGAAACGAGTTTGAAAACATAGAAGCGTTCAAGTATCTCGGATCATATGTCAGCCTCAAGCATGGAGACCTGCAGGAAGTCAATTGCAAACTTGCAGAAGGTAGACAACGGTTTGCTAACTTCCAAAATCTCTGGAAGAGCAAGCAGCTCAGCGTGCACCTCAAGTGCAATTTGTACAAAGCACTCGTTTTATCAGCCGTGCTGTACATCTCAGAAACTTGGACTCTTTCGAAATTAATGGAGAGAAAACTTGAGAGTTTCCACTGTGGTTGTCTTCGGAGAATTCTACGTGTGTCATATCTGGAGAAAGCAACGAACGAAGAAATTATGTCAAGATCACGAATGCCCCAACTATCCACGATGATCATGCTCAAACGGATAAAATGGTACGGACACATCCAGAGAATGGAACCAGGAAGATTAGCCCGCAGTGCCTTCGATTGGGACCCGCCCGATCAATACGTCCATGCTAGACGCGCTCCTGGGGGGCAACGGAAAACGTGGATGAGTCAAATCGAAGGAGACTGTGTACGAAACAAAGTATCGTTCACCAGATTGCAGGAGAAAGCAGCAACCGGGTCAAAGAATGCCATCAACAATTTCGTCGTACAGCACTTCACAGAATAACCAAACAAATAACTCTTCTTGTTTTGTTTGTATTTGTTGCCAACCGTGCCTTTATTTCATATTTGGAATTAAAGTGTTGAAACAGTAGTAGTAGTAGTAGTAGTAGTAGTAGTAGTAGTAGTAGTAGTAGTAGTAGTAGTAGTAGTAGTAGTAGTAGTAGTAGTAGCAGTATTAGTAGTAGTAGTAGTAGTAGTAGTAGTAGTAGTAGTAGTAGTAGTAGTAGTAGTAGTAGTAGTAGTAGTAGTAGTAGTAGTAGTAGTGGGGGGCAAAATCCATCCTCCCCTCCCCGCGGTGTCCCCTGGGGTAAGTGGTGCAGCAGCTGCCTGTAGGGCAGATGCATAGTACCACCGAGCTTACGAGGCAAGGGTCCTCTAGTTGGTGACGCGACTAGTTGTATATTAGCCTTAAAACCCAATGCAATGAGTTCAGACACAAATGGCTCCGAGTCCCGGGTAAGGGGTGCGAAGAATCTCCCGTGGAATAGAAATCTCAGAATTGGAACCCTCAATGTCAGGACACTGGCTCAATCAGTTTCACTGGAAAGCCTGAAAATGGACCTGAAATAGATCTTGGCGACCACAAGCTCTTCCTCACTGACTCCTGGCTATCGACTGCAAAAGCGAGACAAGGATGAGTTGGTATTGCAGTGACGAAAAGACTTGCCGGTAGCATAATCGAGCAAGTTGCTGTTAGTGAGCCAATGGCTTATCTGAAGTTTGCAGCTCAGAGACGAGCTAACCTTGTTGTGATTGTGTGTTATGCGCCCACAAATGATGCTGACGACTTAGCGAAAGACAATTTTTGGTATCAGTTGAGCAGCTTGGTATCCAGCTTCAAACAAAGGGAGAGAGTCTGCCTCGTCGGAGACTTCAATGCGGAACCTGGTCAACAATCTGATGTCAACGTGCCTTGCCGAGGCCCCTTTGGAATGGGCGAGGAGAATGATAACTCAGAAAAATTGTTGTCCTTTTGTGTCTCTCATGACCTTTTGATTGGTGGAACCTGGTTTCGACACCGGTTACTGCACCGGTATACATTTAACCCACCTGACCAACAGATGCGAAAGCGGATTTAGCTTCAACAGATTTAGCAGAAGTTGTCCCGCTATACAAAAACAAAGGAAAAAGATCTGAGTGTGGGAACTATCGCGGAATTTCACTGCTCTCGGTACCTGGAAAAGTTTTTGCATCAATCATCCTGAATAGATGCAAAGATGCACTGGATCAAGTGCTAAAAGAAGAACAATGCGGATTCCGAAAGAGCAGGGGCTGCACTGACCAATTGTTTGCGTTGAGGCAAATACTAGAGAAATGCATGACCTTCCAATTGGATGTCAGTTTTTGTTTCATTGATTTCCGCGCTGCGTTCGATTCGGTGGACCGCGAGATGATGTACAAGATAATGAAGCATTACGGGCTCCCACAAAAAGTTGTGAATGTCATCCGCAACAGTTACGAAGGCTTCAAATGCTGCGTCAAGGCAGAGGGCGAGAAGGGTCAGATGTTCGGCGTAAAAACTGGTGTTCGCCAGGGCGATGTATGGTCGCCTATTCTCTTTGGCCTTGTGATAAACTATGTGTTGGCTAATTCAGTTCAAGGAGGAATCGACATTGGACGCTGTGTTGCTGATCTTGATTTCGCCGATGATGTTGCCTTATTGGGCGTCTCTGATTCCGAAGTTCAAGCAAATCTACACAGAATTGAATCTTCAGCCGAGGCTGTTGGCCTAATGATCAACGTTGGGAAGACAAAGAATATGGGTGTTAAATGCGAAAAACCCGGAGCCAGTGTACCCATTGCTCAAAAAAACGTGGAAGTTCTTACAGGAAACCACAAAGGCCGTTATGAGACTCTCATTGAGACCGAAAACCAATCCCGACTACTCATTGGCAGGGAGGTGCTGGTGGGCAAGAAGAAGAATGCGCGCTGGTTCGAGACACTAGCTGGTGAGAAACTGAGATTGAGAAGTTCAGCGGAGGTTGAGCTTTTGACAGTTAGCAGCGACGAAAGGTCAGTGGTTGCTGATCTAGTGTCTACGGCGAGTAACAGATCATCTGCGGTCTCTGATGACGAGAGTTGTGTATGTTCAGGTTGTAAACGTCGCTTCGACACTGCAAGAGGCTGCAAAATGCATGAAGCCAGATTCTGCAAGTCTAAGAATTCGAAGAGTGTCAAAGACAGCGCGTCAAAGTTTGTTGGGCTAGAGAATAGCCTCACCTGTCAAAAAAGCAGTAGGAAATTCGCGACTGTGAAAGGCCGACGAATTCACGAGTCACGATACTGCGGCAGAGAAAAGGCTGGAAGATCTCGCATTTTCTCCTGCAATGTCCACGATCGAGATGGAGTGGAGTTCGAAAACGTAGAAGCTTTCAAATATCTCGGTTCTTTCGTGAGCTTGCAACATGGTGACCTAAAGGAAATCAGTGTCAAGCTGGCGGAAGGGAGACAGCGATTTGCGAGCTTTGAGAAGCTTTGGAAGATCAAACAACTTAGTATTCCCCTCAAATGCAAGTTATACAGAGCTCTTGTGTTATCAGTGGTCTTATATAGCTCTGAAACGTGGACCATGAATAAATCAACGCAACGGTAACTTGAGAGCTTTCACACCAGCTGTCTGCGAAGGATACAATGTTTTTCATATATGGAGAGGGTGACAAATGAAGAAGTACTTGCTAGATCACTTATGTCGACACTTTCTGCAATGATCATGATTAAACGGTTGAAATGGTTTGGCCATGTCCAGAGGATGAATGACGATCGTCTAGCGCTTCGAACCTTTACCTGGGAGCCGACAGAAAATTATAGTTATGCTAAACAAGCTCCAGGGGGTCAACGCAAGACGTGGCTGGACCAACTTGAAGAAGATTGCTCAAGGAACAACATAAGCTACATCACCTTACGACAGAAAGCGAAATGAGAGTCTAAATCCCGCTTCAACAGTTTTATCGAACAGCATTTCGTGGATTAAATAAATGCAAATAAGCTCAAACCTATATGCTTTCTATTAACTTGTTTGTACTTATTGCCATTGTTCCTTTATTTCTTTATGGAATTTAAGTGTTCAAACAGTAGTAGTAGTAGTAGTAGTAGTAGCAGTAGTAGTAGTAGTAGTAGTAGTAGTAGTAGTAGTAGTAGTAGTAGTAGTAGTAGTAGTAGTAGTAGTAGTAGTTGTAGTAGTAGTAGTAGTAGTAGTAGTAAAAGTAGCAGTAGTAGTAATAGTAGCAGTAGTGGTAGCAGTAATATTTGTAGTAGTAGTAGTAGTAGTAGTAGTAGTAGTAGTAGTAGTAGTAGTAGTAGTAGCAGTAGTAGTAGTAGTAGTAGTAGTAGTAGTAGTAGTGGTAGTAGTAGGAGTAGTTGTAGTAGCAGTGGTAGTAGTAGTAGTACTGGTAGTAGTGGTGGTGGTAGTAGTAGTAGCATTGGTAGTAGTAGAAGTAGTAGTAGTAGTAGTAGTAGTAGTAGTAGTAGTAGTAGTAGTAGTAGTAGTAGTATTTTGGGGGACAAAATCCAACCTCTCCTCCCCGCGGTGTCCCCTGGGCTAAGTGGTGCAGCAGCTGCCCGTAGGGCAGATGCATAGTACCACCGAGCTAACGAGGCAAGGGTCCTCTAGTTGGTGGCGCGACTAGTTGTATATTAGCCTTAAAACCCAATGCAATGAGTTTAAACACAAATGGCCCCGTGTCCCTGGTAAGGGGAGCGAAGAATCTCCCGTGGTATAGAAATCTCAGAATTGGAACCCTCAATGTCAGGACACTGGCTCAATCAGTTTCACCAGAAAACCTAAAAACAGACCTGAAGAAGTACAATTTGGACGTTCTGGGAGTGCAGGAAACAAAACTGGAGGAGCAGGAAATAGATCTTGGCGACCACAAGCTCTTCCTCACTGACTCCTGGCTATCGACTGCAAAAGCGAGACAAGTAGAATTTGGTATTGCAGTGACAAAAAGACTTGCCGGTAGCATAATTGAGCAAGTTGCTGTTAGTGAGCGAATGGCTTATGTGAAGTTTGCAGCTCAGAGACGAGCTAACTTTGTTGTGATTGTGTGTTATGCGCCCACAAATGAAGCTGACGACTTAGCGAAAGACAATTTTTGGAATCAGTTGAGCAGCTTGGTATCCGGTTTCAATCAAAGCGAGAAAGTCTGCCTCGTCGGAGACTTCAATGCGGAACCTGGTCAACAATTTGATGTCAACGTGCCCTGCTGAGGCCCCTTTGGAATAGGCGAGGAGAACGATAACTCAGAAAAATTATTGTTTTTTTGTGTCTCTCATGACCTGTTGATTGGTGGAAACTGGTTTCGACACCAGTTAGTGCACCGGTATACATCTAACCCACCTGACCAACAGATGCAAAAGAATACGTTAGATCATATTTTATTCGGTTCGAGGCACAGGAGTTGTTTGCACAACGTTGGGACAAGGAGGGGAAGATCACTCTCACCGATCACGAAAAGGTCATTGCTGAAGTGCGATTCAAGTTAGTGGCACAGAAGCCACGCAGTCAACCGAGATTCTGCTCTGCCAAGTTGCGCGATGAAGTCACGCGTGAAGCTTTCTGCGCAGAAGTAAAACGCTATCTTGATGAGAGCGATATTGTTGAAGGCGTAGAACAATCTTTGGCAATTTTTCGAACGGCTCTTAATGCAACGGCAACAAAACTACTCATCCCCAAAAAGCGTGTGCTCAAACCCTGGATTACAGTTGAAACGCTGGCTTTGATTAGGAAACGGGCCGAGTTACAGTTGAGGAAGCATAGTAGCGCGGAGGCGCTGCTAGTGTTCTCTAATTGCTGCAAAGAACTACGAAAAGCGTTCAGATCTGACAAAAGACAGTGGCTGAAAGACAAAGGTGAAACAATACAAGATCATTCAGACAAAGGTGACCTGAAAGAAGTGTTTGGGGAGTCAAAACAGTTATGCCGGAAGTGGAGTCCTCATATAAGTAAATTAGTTTCAACCACACGCGAGCCTCTGAAAACAAAAGAAGGAAGGTTGGAACGTTGGACCGAGCACTTTAAGCATCTGTTAAATCCAGTCACGACAAGCGTCAATTCTCTATTGAGCATAGTGGAAGCATCTGAGAGTCTTGAAATAGACCTAGGTCCAATTCGGTTTGATGAAGTTCTATATGCCGTCCGTAAACTGAAAAACGGTAAAGCAAGTGAACCAGACAATATTTCTGCCGAAATGCTAAAGTCGCATAATGGAATTGCTGAATGGCAGTGGGACATCGTCAACAAATGTTGGACTGAAGAAAATCTTCCACAAGACTGGAAGTTAGCAGAAGTTGTCTCGCTATACAAAAACAAAGGAAAAAGATCTGAGTGTGGGAACTATCGCGGAATTTCACTGCTCTCCGTACCTGGAAAAGTTTTTGCATCAATCATCCTGAATAGATGCAAAGATGCACTTGATCAAGTGCTAAGAGAAGAACAATGCGGATTCCGAAAGAGCAGGGGCTGCACTGACCAATTGTTTACGTTGAGGCAAATACTAGAGAAATGCATGACCTTCCAATTGGATGTCAGTTTTTGTTTCATTGATTTCCGCGCTGCGTTCGATTCGGTGGACCGCGAGATGATGTACAAGATAATGAAGCATTACGGGCTCCCACAAAAAGTTGTGAATGTCATCCGCAACAGTTACGAAGGCTTCAAATGCTGCGTCAAGGCAGAGGGCGAGAAGGGCCAGATGTTCGACGTAAAAACTGGTGTTTGCCAGGGCAATGTATGGTCGCCTATTGTCTTTGGCCTTGTGATAAACTATGTGTTGGCTAATTCAGTTCAAGGAGGAATCGACATTGGACGCTGTGTTGCTGATCTTGATTTCGCCGATGATGTTGCCTTATTGGGCGTCTCTGATTCCGAAATTCAAGCAAATCTACACAGAATTGAATCGTCAGCCGAGGCTGTTGGCCTAATGATCAATGTGGGGAAGACAAAGAATATGGGTGTTAAATGCGAAAAACACGGAGCCAGTGTACCCATTGCTCAAAAAAAACGTGGAAGTTCTTACAGGAAACCGCAAAGGCCGTTTTGGGACTCTCATTGAGGCCGAAAACCAATCCCGACTACTCATTGGCAGGGAGGTGCTGGTGGGCAAGAAGAAGAATGCGCGCTGGTTCTAGACACTAGCTGGCGAGAAACTGAGATTGAAAAGTTCAGCGGAGGCTGAGCTGGTAACAGTTAGCAGCGACGAGAGGTCAGTGGTTGCTGATCTAGTGTGTACGGCGAGTAACAGATCATCTGCGGTCTCTGATGACGAGAGTTGTGTACGTTCAGGTTGTAAACGTCGCTTCGACACTGCAAGAGGCTGCAAAGTGCATGAAGCCAGATTCTGCAAGTCTAAGAATTCGAAGAGTGTCGAAGACAGCGCGTCAAAGTGTGTTGGGCTAGAGAAAAGCCTCACTTGTCAGAAGTGCGCTAGGAAATTCGCGACTGTGAAAGGCCGACAAATTCACGAGTCACGATACTGGGGCAGAGAGAAGGCTGGAAGATCTCGCATTTTCTCCTTCAATGTCCACGATCGAGAAGGAGTGGAGTTCGAAAATTAGAAGCTTTCAAGTATCTCGGTTCTTTCGTGAGCTTGCAACATGGTGACCTAAAGGAAATCTGTGTCAAGCTGGCGGAAGGGAGACAGCGATTTGCGAGCTTTCAGAAGCTTTGGAAGAGCAAACAACTTACTATTCCCCTCAAATGCAAGTTATACAGAGCTCTTGTATTATCAGTGGTCTTATATAGCTCTGGACCATGAATAAATCAACGCAATGAAAACTTGAGAGCTTTCACACAAGTTGTCTGCGAAGGATACTATGTTTTTCATATATGGAGAGGGTGACAAATGAAGAAGTACTTGCTAGATCACTTATGTCGACACTTTCTGCAATGATCATGATTAAACGGTTGAAATGGTTTGGCCATGTCCAGAGGATGAATGAAGATCGTCTAGCGCTTCGAACCTTCACCTGGGAGCCGACAGAAAATTATAATTATGCTAAACGAGCTCCAGGGGGTCAACGCAAGACGTGGCTGGACCAACTTGAAGAAGATTGCTCATTGAACAAAATGAGCTACATCACTTTACGACAGAAAGCGAAAAGAGAGTCTAAATCCCGCTTCAACAGTTTTGTCGAACAGCATTTCCTGGATTAAGTAAACGCAAATAAGCTCAAACTGATATGCACTTTATTAACGTGTTTGTACTTATTGTCATTGTTCCTTTATTTCTTTATGGAATTTGAGTGTTCAAACAGTAGTAATAGTAGTGGTAGTAGTGGTAGTGGTAGTAGTAGTATTGGTAGTAGTAGTAGTAGTAGTAGTAATAGTAGTAGAAGTAGTAGTAGTAGTAGTAGTAGTAGTAGTAGCAGTAGTAGTAGCAGTAATAGTAGTAATAGTAGTAGTAGTAGTATTAGCCGTGGTGTTGGTCAAAATTGG
Source organism: Convolutriloba macropyga (assembly GCF_964194025.1). Lineage (NCBI taxonomy): Eukaryota > Metazoa > Xenacoelomorpha > Acoela > Convolutidae > Convolutriloba > Convolutriloba macropyga. The sequence continues at coordinate 24,866,270 of NC_134478.1, read as the reverse complement.
AACATCAGTTGATACATACTGGTTTTCCATTAATACAACTTGACAAGTTTCCGAAAAAAAAATCATTTAGTTTGGATGTACCATTTTTTTGACAAAATTCGCTATCCTGTCAACATTGGGAACCTTTTGTTTTTAAGGAGCAGCTACACAAATAAGGCCATTTTTACTTTAGTTGTTGAACTTTATTGTTCAAACACTATCTGAATTGTAACGGTGCGATGTTTTTTAGGGAAATTCGACTTTTTCTTTTTTATATATTGATTGACTACAAAACTCAATTATTGAAAAACCACAGTTAATGGCAAATGAAGTACTAACAATTTATACACTAATGTCAGCGGAAAGATTTTTTGGCTTCAATGCAATTTATGGAAACTTTTGTGGAATTTTTGAGTAATACCTGAATTTGTTTTTTGTTTGTCTTTTGAACCAGATGTCAGCTCCGTTTCAGCGCATTTTTATGAAAGAAGTGCACTGATTGCATTATAGTTATGTAAGGAAAGCGCTGCATGCGCCGAAATGCGCTGAAATTTTGAGAAGGTGCTAAAAATTTCAAAATTCAGTGCATCTTCAGCGCAGTTCTTTAAATAAAATCAGCGCGTTTTGAGTACATTTCTTGTCAAAGTTTCAGCACTTTTTTTCAACGCATTTCGTACAAAAATTTAGCGCAATTTAACTCCGCTGTAGCCAGTCCCCAGCCCGGATGAGAAAGGAGGAGGGAAACACCACCATATCTTACAGGAAAATCTCAGAAGTTGGTTTTTTTTCTATCAACTTGATAAACTTTTCGACAGTGTTTTTGCCATTATATACATATTTTTGCTATACTTTGGTTAAAGTTGTTTAGTTTTGTTTGGAGTTATAGAGTTTGAGCCTGGTTTTGAACCTCGTGCTCTGCTCAAAATCTCCTATAGTTGCTTGTTTGTAACTCCACCGTAGCCGGTCCCCAGCCCGGATGAGAAAGGAGGAGGGAAACACCACCAGAAAATATAGGAAAATCTCAAAAGTTGGTTTTTTCAATCAACTTGATATAATTTTCCGACATATTGTTAACACACAAGTTTCGGTTGGGTGGATCTGGCCACTGGTCTGGCCTCAGTTCGATTCGGTCTGGCCCGAAGTCTGGGCAAAGTCTGTATGGTCTGACCAATATCCATCTTTTGGTCTGGCCGTTCTGGCCAGACCAAAATATTGGTCTTGGCCAGATCGAACAGACCGAAATACGGGTATTGGCCAGACGGAACAGACCGAAATATGGGTAATAGCCAGACCGAACATACCAAATTATGGGTATTGGCCAGACCAAACAGACCGCAATGTGGGTATTAGCCAGACCGAACATACCGAAATATAGGTATTGGCCAGACCGAACAGACCAAAAATGGGTATCGGCCAGAACGAACAGATCGAAATATTGTTATTGGCCAGACCGAAAAGACCGAAATATGGGCGTTGGCCAGACCGAACAGACCGCAATATGGGTATTGGCCAGACCGAACAGACCGAAATTTGGGTATTGGCCAGACCGAACAGACCGAAATTTGGGCATTGGCCAGACCGAACAGACCGAAACATGGGTATTGGCCAGACCGAACAGACCGAAATATGGGTATTCGCCAGACTGAACAGACCAAAATTGCCATTGTTCAGACGGAACGCGCGACCCGAATTTTTTCCAGACCATAATAGTGGATAAAACAAGGGATTCAACCACCAGTAAAACTTGTCCCTTTCTCCAATCGCGCATGTCGAATCGGACCAAATTTTACTGTTTGTTGAATCCCTTGTTTTATCCACTACTATATTCACCACTATAAATACATACTACGCGCACAATTGTGTACAAAAATGTACATAGCTATTATAATTTATGCAATTCATACACTAATATCCAAAAGTTCTCAAAGCTAGATTTAAGCCTAATTTCATATCTAATATACCAAACTATACTGAAATAAATCAGGTTAATCATCTCACAAAGTTTTTTTTCAATAGAATCGGATGGACTGAAAATAACTCAAAATTGCTTAGAATTGGATAATAAGAAACAAGTTTATTTAAAATTTTGACTTTAACCAGGAGACGATTGATCTATGATGTTTAACTGAGTGATTCTATGTACCTGGTTACATTTTTGAGCCGAGTCTTGGGAGGTCTTGATAAAAGGTTGACTCGCCTTTACCACGCTACGGCAGTACTGCTGGACATTTCTTAATGGCATCTGTGGGGGAGGGTGCAACTACAGAATGCTTGAACACTTTTAGTTTTAATTATTAGGCTGACTGAAGTCTAATATTAAGCTGACTGAACAATATTAATGTATCATTTGTAGGAATATCGATATCAATAATAATATTAAATATATTTCTGAATAAACAATCACTCAATTATCATTTATGAAAATTGTAGTTCTGTCATGCACCTAGATTGTAGCTGGCTATCCTTCTGAACTTCTGCCAAAAACATTGTTAGGAGCTTTTTCCATTCTGAGTAGTAGTCTATTGAGACTAGGATTCTCGGATAGCTTTCACACGCCTGAGAGAAGTTGATATAACTCTGGATGGTAGAGTAGGAATATCTTTTATCGTTCAGCAGTTGTTTCCAAGGAATATCCTTATTGTTTTCTTGATGGTCTTGTTTCACTTTCCCCCATATGTATCTTCTGTCAGAAATTGTCAGTAGATATAAACGATTCAGCTTTCCCTCCATGTTATTGATTGTGGTGAGATAAGACTCAAATTCACCAAAATTGAATGAACTCCTGAGTTTATTGTGGAAAGATAAATATTCCGGCACATTCACTTCAAACTTGTCCAGTGTTTCCTGATGCTCGTAACTTAGTATGTCCTTCTTGAACTTGGAGAGGAACAACTGGAAGAGTTCTGTTTTAGTTCGTTTTCCAGTCTCACTTTCATGTTCGGCGGTGTTGTCGGGTTTGCATTTGTTCTCCTTACAAAATGTAATCATTTGAGTTGTTAAATTAGTCAACTCGTTTATATTCTCTTCAGATAAAGAAGTGGATGATAAAGCTCCAGTTATTAAAGTCTCGTCAAATGACGAAAATTGTTTAAAATTTTCCGCTAGTTTTTGTAGTGAAGTGAAATTCATGATGAATAGACAAAAAGTGCCAAACATAAGGAAATAATGGAGAAAATGTTTGAGTCTGAAGAAGAGGAAATCTCGGAGAGGGTGTATAATTTGGATGAAGATGATTATTTTATTAAAACTAAACCAGCCACCAAACCTAAAACTAAAACTGAAGAGGATATCTACACCAGAATTAAATCGGCGAAGCCGTTTCACGGATATGAATGTAGAAAATGTCATGAAGAATTTAGAAGTAAAGTAGCTCTAACTACTCATTCATATAGTCACAATTGCATGTATCTAGAAAACACAAAAGACTTCGATATAAACTCAAGTCAGAACATGAGAGAATTTTATATTACTGATAAAGGTGGGAATTACATTGAAGATATAGATGAAGCAACTAATTACTCTTTAGAAGAAAGTAAAAACTGTTACCAATTTCGTAAAGTTAAGAGTTTTAAATATAAGATCACAGCTGAATGTGATTATAAGAAGAGAACCAGGGAAGAAGTTAAAACTACTAAAATATTTTTCAATACTGATTATATTAATTATAATGCAATATATGAATATGGTGACTTCAATCGGCGGCTTGATTTCGAAAAGGAAATATATGAAGGTTATGGTTATGATTTGGAGTTTCTTGGAATAAGAAGTATTCAGTTAAACATTGAACCAACTAAAGCGTTTATTGGTAGTTATATAGATTTACCTCAAGATCTCAAAAACTCTAAATCGATATTAAATATACGTAGTTATAAATACAATTGCTTACAACTAACAATAACTGCTTGGCTACATCCCGCCCCACACCATGCAACTCGAGAAAGTAAATATGTAGATAAACTAATTGATTCAAGACAACAACATGAGGATGATTTTGCTTATATAATAAGAATACAGAAATTGTGTAATTTTACTATTTGGGTATACACACCTTGTGGTAATAGTAAAATAGAATTGTTTGAACAAGTGGATGATTTTAATGAAGATAAAAAAGATGTAAGAATACTAGTTTGGAGTAATGGTCAAATAGAACACTGTGCCCTAATAAAAAATATAGAAACCTTGTTAGAACGACCAAATAAAAACAACATTAAATATTATTATTGTGATAGGTGTACCTATTGGTTTAACTCACAAATTAAATATGATAAACACGAATGCAGCACCTCATTCAAACCAGAGATTGTTTGTCCTAAGAAAAACCATATTACTTTTGTAAATGAACACAAACGTCAGAATATAAAAAACATTATAACTGCCGATATAGAATGTTGCATTGTTGAAGTCTCAACTAATGATTTAAAATACGTAATAGCTGAACATATTCCAATAGCTGAGGGTTACACCTGGCAAGGTAACTTCAAACACTACTTCGGTCTAGGCTGCATCAAAAGATTTGCTAGAGATCTGTTAGAAAAAGAAACTGAGAAAAATTTCAAACATAATGAAAAGATGATATTCACAGAAGAAGATAAATTATATCATGAAACTAATAACACTTGTCATATCTGCAGTAAAACATGTATTAATAAAGTAAGAGATCATTGTCATGAAACTGGTAAAAATAGAAGACCAGAATGTAAAATATGTAATCGAAGATACAAACAACAAAACTTCATTCCAGTAATATTCCATAATGGCTCTGGCTATGACTTCAACCTACTATACAGTGAACTCTTCAAACAGAATAATGATAAAAGAAAAGTAGATAACACACCACTAGCTGCTGGTAAATCTAAGATCTTTAGCATTGGTTGTCTTAAATTCTTAGATAGTTATAACTTCTTAGCTATGCCTCTAGATCAAATTTCAAAGATATACGGATGTAAAACTAAAACATTATATCCATATGAATACTTTGGTTTAGACTCCTATAATAATCTTATAGGCAATCTAAAAATAGAAGACTTTAAATCCTCTCTACATAATAAATTACCAACACAAGAAGAAGTAGATAACTTTAATAATGAAAACAGTAATAAAACTGGTAAAGATCTAACTATAGAGTATTTACAAAATGATGTGGAAATATTCGACTATTGCATGAATGAATATGTTAAACTAAGTATGAAAGAATTCAAGCTCAATCCACTACATTACGTTAGTCTCCCAGGTTATAGTTTTGATTGTTGGTTAATGTCAAGCGGTGTAACATTAGATACATTACAAGATAAACAAATGCTAGATGATTTTGTTGGAGCAAAGAGAGGTGGTATATGTGGAACAATGTGAGATAGATATATAAATATTAGTAATACTAACACTATTGCTAATATTAATGATAATACTAATATTAATACTAATACTAAAACTAATACTAATACTAGTACTAATACTAAAACTAATACTAATGAGGGAACCTGCTTCGCAGATACTAATGATAAAGTTATTAATAGAAATATATGGTACATAGACGCAAACAACCTATACGGTTATGCAATGATGCAAAAGTTACCTTATAAGGATTTTGAGTTTATTACTACTACTACTCTAGATCCGCGAAGCGGGTTCCTCGATGCAATATTGAATACTCCAGATGATAGTGATCATGGTTACTATATAGTTTGTGATATTGATTATACTAATGAATGTAAAGAGAGAACAGAACAGTTAGCACTAATGCCTAATAAGAGAAAGGTAAATGATAATGAATTGGGATATCTGCGAAGCAGTTTCACTAATCGACAAAGAGAGAAAAGTAAAGCATGATCAGAGAAATTAATCTTAGACCAAAACAACAAAACTGAATATATGGTTCATTATAGGATGTCAAAGTTCTATGTTAAGATGGGAGTAAAAGTAACAAAAATACATAGAGTAATTAAATTCAAACAAGATTATATATGTAGCGATTATATACAAAACAATACAAATAAAAGAGCAACAGCTAAAACTGAAGCAGAAAAGGATGTAAGGAAATTAATGAATAACTCATTATATGGAAGAATGTGCATGGATCCTCTACACTTCTTTCAAAGCAAGTTCTTGCATGATGAAAAAAAGATAATGAAAAGTGTAAGTAAACCAACATTTAAGAATATAACTAGATATAGAGATTATAGCCAAATAGAATATAAAAAGAAAAAAATAGAATATGATTCTCCAGTATATGTAGGTGTTACTATCTTAGAATTAAGTAAATTACACATGTATGATGTATTCTATATTATTCTACAACCAACCCTCAAAGATCTAACACTTCACTATATGGATACGGACAGTTTCGTATTAAGTTATAGTGAAGGTAAAGTTAGTGATGAGCATATGGACTGAAGTAATCTTGACACACCTATAAAAACTAATAATAAAGTCCCCCGCAAGTTTAGGCACGAGCTGGGAAGTAGGATTATTGAGGAATTCATAGCATTGTCCCCCAAAACACATAGCTTCAAAAACTATCCTAAAAACACTAAAGAAAAAGGGATAAAGAAGCATAATAATGCTAGGCACATAGATTATTATGATGCATTAATGAATAATACACAGAGAATAGTAGATGAATGTAAAATACAAAAAGTTGGCGATAACATGACAGCAACAAAAACAAGTTAGATTGGTTTAAACATATTTGATGATAAAAGGTTTTATGTAAACAATATAAAAAGTTATCCGCATGATGAGAATCTATATCTATTCAAAAGAGATTTAATAAAAATGATCCGCCAAGCATCAGTGAAACTGCTTCGCAGATCATTAGATGGAGACAAAGACCTACTGATTAATAATATTCTAGAACTAACCATTAATGATGATAGAAAGTTAATTGAAGTTGCTATTATATTATATAACGAGCTTTGCTAATTTTTATAACAAATAATTATAGACCTAATTCATTCTTTACATCCATATGGTTGGTATTTAGTATATTATAAATCATTATCTGAGCCATATATTTTTTTCGTAGTGTCTCCCATGATTGTATTCTTATATAGTATAGAAATTTTATTATCTTAGTAAAATTTATTTGACTTTGATAGAAATTTGATAGAAATTTTATTGTATTCTATTTATTGAAATTGAAATTTTATTGAAGTTTTATGATAGAAAAATTTGATAGAAATTTTATTGTATTCTTAGTATAGAAATTTTATTATCTTCCCAGCCCCATTCACATATTTAGAATAAGTTGAAATTATTAAATCATCATGATTTGGTTCCTTAATATGATCAATAAACTCATCTATAGTATTACAACGTCTTTTACTAGCTAAACATCTTTTTAGATTAAGAGAAAAGCTGTTTTCATTATCCATTTTTTACTCTTATTATAATTTTTCAATACATATAAATTGACTAAACTAGATAAACTTATAGAATTAAACAATCTAGAAAAACAAAACAGAAGAAATAGATTAGAAGATAAATTAAAACAACAAGAATATTATGGTGAAATAGAAGAGTTATTTGATCCTCTAACCAAAACTTTAAACGCAAACAATGAACAGAATCTAGCATTAAGTGAACAAACATTGAGAGCAATAGATTGGCAAAATCAAGAGTTAGATAAACAAACTAAGATGATCGAGCAAGCTGGTTCCCAGTTTAATGAAACTGCTTCCAAGATTGGTGAAACGTTAAAGGACCATAAAGCAAACTAAAGATATAGCACCAGTTTATGTTGATACAAAAACAGCCAAACTTCTTCATGACATGGGGGCTCAAACTAATCCTCAATTAAAATTAGAACTCGTAGATTTACCTAGTAGGAGATATAAAATGAATGGTGTTGATATAACTCTAGAGCAGGGTGCATTTTTAGTTAGGGATAATGTATATGAATTTTCAGAAAGATTTACTGATTTTCTTACTAAAACAAATGTAACATATGATGATAAGGTTGAGGTAGATGAAAACAAAATTAAAAGGTTTTTAAAAGATTTTAGATATGATTTAGGAAAAGGGGATAAGAAAAGCGCTAGATAAAGAACAATAAAACGTATAATGGAGGTAAGAGATGATATATTTGGCAGGGGATTAAATGGCAACCCAAATAATTTAGTAGAAAGACTAGAATTTTTGATACTAGAAACAAAAGCTGGTCATGAATGGTTATATGATGAAATGCTAGATATATCCAAGCAACTATTATCTATGAATATTATTAATCAAAACCAACTAGATAATTTTGTTTTTAATTATGGTAAATAGGTGAAACAATGACTACGTCCATCAGGGAACCTGCTTCGCAGATGACTATGTCCATAAATAAAACGATAGAAAAACAACAACAACAACTAGTCAAAGAAGTATTCAGTCCTCAAATAACAAAGTTTAAAAGACACAGAATAATACCACTATATAAAGATGAAACATGGTCAGCTGATTTAATTGATAAGTCATCTCTAAGTAAATACAATAATAATTATAAGTTTATATTAACAGTTATAGATATATTCACAAAATATGCATGGGCTATTCCCTTAAAGAATAAATCTGGTTTATCTATAACCAATGGTTTTAAAATAGTATTAAGTGAACATCCACAAGGTGGCTCTGAACCTAGAAAACCAGAAAAGTTATGGCTAGATAGAGGTAGTGAGTTTTACAATAAAACATTTAAATCTTTACTTTAAGAATATGGAACCGGCAAAGCCGCTTCAGGGATAGAGCTATATTCTACTTATAGTGATTTAAAGGCTGTATTCATAGAGAGATTCAATAGAACATTATTACACATAATAAATAAACCAATGTTCGTCAATGGAGATGGTAAATTGGTAAATATATTAAATGATGCTGTTGTAACAAATAACAATAACATTCACTCAACAATTAGTATGACACCAGTTGATGCTTCTAATGATCCTGATAAAGTTAAATACTATGTTAATTCTACCAAAGCAACACCTAAACTTAACGTTGGTGATTATGTTAGGAATGTAGATAAACGTAATATCTTCTCCAAAGGTTACACTTCTAATTGGAATAGAGAATTGTTTGAAGTTAATGAAGTTCTAAAAACACATCCACCAACATATAAAATAGAAGATATTAATGGAGAGATAATAGAAGGCAATTATTAACAACAGGAACTATTCTAATTCGAGTTTGATTTTGAATCTAATAATAAGGTTTTGCAATCATTAAATATTGACCTGCGGTCCTAAGTCTAATTATAATTCTAAGTCTAAGTCTAATTGTAAGACTAATTTAAGTCTAATTACAAGACTAATTATTATTCTAATTATATGTAAACAAATACAAAGATGACAAGAAATAGATTCAATCAAGCTAAACATAAATCAACCTCAACATCAACAAACAACTTAAGACTATGTAAGGCTCATGGGTTATTCCTAGAAGATAATGATGATATTGATATGTAGGATACCTATAAAATTACAAATGTTCATCCTCCCACAGATGAAAAAGATGTTGTTAATAAAGAGTATTGTGACAATAACTTATTATCCTCTTCTAATAAAATAGACATTTTAAGTAGAAATATAACTGAACTAAGAAAGGGTGACTTTGATAAAGTTACAACTAAAACATTACAACTAAATGAAACACAAGTTAATGAAGAACTAATTAATGAGTTTATTGAATCAACAAATGAAGACAGAAACAATGTTAAGTTTTGTAATAAAGTTGCTGCAGATAATATCTCTAAATATAATCAATTAAAGCAAGAATTTGATAATAATAAATTTAATCAGAATATAACTAACATACACTTAGATGAAATGTTTACTAACGGTCTGAGAGAAATGAAAGAATACAATAAATCTCTTAGAGGTATTATAGTACAAAAAATAATTGCTATACTTTTACAAAGTAGGTTACTTGATAATAAAGAGAAAGACAGACTTGAGATGCATTATAGTTTTAATCAAGAAGATTTAAAGAAAGAAATAGAAAGAATTTTTACTAATGAAAATAAGCAAAGCAATGACCAATCCAACAGCACCGAGTGAGAAATTACTATATCCAGATTTGTCATCAGTATCAGAAAGATTGATAAACAAAAAGATTCAAGCTAATAATAAATTTAACAACAATATTAACAATATAAAAGATATTAGAAATTATTATGAAACTGAAACTAATAACTATAATAAGAAATTAAGTAGATATAAGAATTATATTAACATAGCTGAGATAACAGAAATAGTATTATCATCAATAGCAACAACTGAAACAACAACATCAGTTTCATTAACAGGTATAGGATTAGCTTATTCTATACCAACAGCTTTTGCTACAGCAACTGTTTGTGGTTCATTATCAAAAATGATTAATACTAAAATTAGAAATAAAATTATAAAGTATTCACAAATGTATATTTTAAGTAAACAGTTTAATGATAAGTTTAATAAACTATATACTAAATCAATGAAGGATAATAAAATAGATAATGATGAGTATAATGAATTTGTTAAGTTATATGAGGATTATAAGAAGAATATGAAAAACAAGCTGAGTAATTTTTTAAATTAAAGATATTAGTGCTTAGTAATAACAATGTTTTTAGTAATAATAATATTAGTATTAATATTTATCCGCGAAGCGGTTACACCGATCGATAAATATATAATCACAATCTTAGTTATAATCATAATCATAAACATAATATAATCATAATATAATCATAATCATAATCATAATCATAAACATAATATAATCATAATTATAATCAAATAATTATCTTTTCTTTGTCTAATTATCTATTCTTTTCCTACCATATTACTACCATTTTCCTACCATTTTCCTAGAAAAACCATATTACTTTTGTAAATGAACACAAACGTCAGAATATAAAAAACATTATAACTGCCGATATAGAATGTTGCATTGTTGAAGTCTCAACTAATGATTTAAAATATGTAATAGCTGAACATATTCCAATAACTGTGGGTTACAACTGGCAAGGTAACTTCAAACACTACTTCGGTCTAGGCTGCATCAAAAGATTTGCTAGAGATCTGTTAGAAAAAGAAACTGAGAAAAATTTCAAACATAATGAAAAGATGATATTCACAGAAGCAGATAAATTATATCATGAAACTAATAACACTTGTCATATCTGCAGTAAAACATGTATTAATAAAGTAAGAGATCATTGTCATTAAACTGGTAAATATAGAGGACCAGCATGTAAAATATGTAATCTAAGATACAAACAACAAAACTTCATTCCAGTAATATTCCATAATGGCTCTGGCTATGACTTCAACCTACTATACAGTGAAATCTTCAAACAGAATAATGATAAAAGAAAAGTAGATAACATACCACTAGCTGCTGGTAAGTCTACGATGTTTAGCATTGATTGTCTTAAATTCTTAGATAGTTATAACTTCTTAGCTATGCCTCTAGATCAAATGGCAAAGATATACGGATGTAAAACTAAAACATTATATCCATATGAATACTTTGGTTTAGACTCCTATAATAATCTTATAGGCAATCTAAAAATAGAAGACTTTAAATCCTCTCTACATAATAAATTACCAACACAAGAAGAAGTAGATAACTTTAATAATGAAAACAGTAATAAAACTGGTAAAGATCTAACTATAGAGTATTTACAAAATGATGTGGAAATATTCGACTATTGCATGAATGAATATGTTAAACTAAGTATGAAAGAATTCAAGCTCAATCCACTACATTACGTTAGTCTCCCAGGTTATAGTTTTGATTGTTGGTTAATGTCAAGCGGTGTAACATTAGATACATTACAAGATAAACAAATGCTAGATAATTTTGTTGGAGCAAAGAGAGGTGGTATATGTGGAATAATGTGAGATAGATATATAAATATTAGTAATACTAATACTATTGCTAATATTAATGATAATACTAATATTAATACTAGTACTAAAACTAATACTAATACTAGCACTAATACTAAAACTAATACTAATGAGGGAACCTGCTTGGCAGATACTAATGATAAAGTTATTATTAGAAATGTATGGTACATAGACGCAAACAACCTATACGGTTATGCAATGATGCAAAAGTTACCTTATAAGGATTTTGAGTTTATTACTACTACTACTCTAGATCCGCGAAGCGGGTTCCTCGATGCAATATTGAATACTCCAGATGATAGTGATCATGGTTACTATATAGTTTGTGATATTGATTATACTAATGAATGTAAAGAGAGAACAGAACAGTTAGCACTAATGCCTAATAAGAGAAAGATAAATGATAATGAATTGGGATATCTGCGAAGCAGTTTCACTAATCGACAAAGAGAGAAAAGTAAAGCATGATCAGAGAAATTAATCTTAGACCAAAACAACAAAACTGAATATATGGTTCATTATAGGATGTCAAAGTTCTATGCTAAGATGGGAGTAAAAGTAACAAAAATACCTAGAGTAATTAAATTCAAACAAGATTATATATGTAGCGATTATATACAAAACAATACAAATAAAAGAGCAACAGCTAAAACTGAAGCAGAAAAGGATGTAAGGAAATTAATGAATAACTCATTATATGGAAGAATGTGCATGGATCCTCTACACTTCTTTCAAAGCAAGTTCTTGCGTGATGAAAAATAGATAATGAAAAGTGTAAGTAAACCAACATTTAAGAATATAACTAGATATCGAGATTATAGCCAAATAGAATATAAAAAGAAAAAAATAGAATATGATTCTCCAGTATATGTAGGTGTTACTATCTTAGAATTAAGTAAATTACACATGTATGATGTATTCTATATTATTCTACAACCATCCCTCAAAGATCTAACACTTCACTATATGGATACGGACAGTTTCGTATTAAGTTATAGTGAAGGTAAAGTTAGTGATGAGCATATGGACTGAAGTAATCTTGACACACCTATAAAAACTAATAATAAAGTCCCCCGCAAGTTTAGGCACGAGCTGGGAAGTAGGATTATTGAGGAATTCATAGCATTGTCCCCCAAAACACATAGCTTCAAAAATTATCCTAAAAACACTAAAGAAAAAGGGATAAAGAAGCATAATAATGCTAGGCACATAGATTATTATGATGCATTAATGAATAATACACAGAGAATAGTAGATGAATGTAAAATACAAAAAGTTGGCGATAACATGACAACAACAAAAACAAGTTATATTAGTTTAAATATATTTGATGATAAAAGGTTTTATGTAAACAATAAAAAAAGTTATCCGCATGATGAGAATCTATATCTATTCAAAAGAGATTTAATAAAAATGATCCGCCAAGCATCAGTGAAACTGCTTCGCAGATCATTAGATGGAGACAAAGACCTACTGATTAATAATATTCTGGAACTAACCATTAATGATGATAGAAAGTTAATTGAAGTTGCTATTATATTATATAACGAGCTTTGCTAACTTTTATAACAAATAATTATAGACCTAATTCATTCTCTACATCCATATGGTTGGTATTTAGTATATTATAAACCATTATCTGAACCATATATTTTTTCATAGTGTTTCCCGTGATTGTATTCTTATATAGTGTAGCTCCAGCTATTATATTTTTATTATAATCTAGAAATTTTATTATCTTCCCAGCCCCATCTACATATTTAGAATAAGTTGAAATTAATAAATCATCATGATTTGGTTCCTTAATATGATCAATAAACTCATCTATAGTATTACAACGTCTTTTACAAGCTAAACATCTTTTTAGATTAAGAGAGAAGCTGTTTTCATTATCCATTTTTTACTCTTATTATAATTTTTCAATACATATAAATTGACTAAACTAGATAAACTTATAGAATTTAACAATCTAGAAAAACAAAACAGAAGAAACAGATTAGAAGATAAATTAAAACAACAAGAATATTATGGTGAAATAGAAGAGTTATTTGATCCCCTAACCAAAACTTTAAACGCAAACAATGAACAGAATCTAGCATTAAGTGAACAAACACTAAGAGCAATAGATTGGCAAAATCAAGAGTTAGATAAACAAACTAAGATGATCGAGCAAGCTGGTTCCCAGTTTAATGAAACTGCTTCCAAGATTGGTGAAACGTTAAAGGACCATAAAGCAAACTCAAGATATAGCACCAGTTTATGTTGATACAAAAACAGCCAAACTTCTTCATGACATGGGGGCTCAAACTAATCCTCAATTAAAATTAGAACTCGTAGATTTACCTAGTAGGAGATATAAAATGAATGGTGTTGATATAACTCTAGAGCAGGGTGCATTTTTAGTTAGGGATAATGTATATGAGTTTTCAGAAGGATTTACTGATTTTCTTACTAAAACAAATGTAACATATGATGATAAGGTTGAGGTAGATGAAAATAAAATTAAAAGGTTTTTAAAGGATATTAGATGTGATTTAGGAAAAGGGGATAAGAAAAGCGCTAGATAAAGAACAATAAAACGTATAATGGAGGTAAGAGATGATATATTTGGCAGGGGATTAAATGGCAACCCAAATAATTTAGTAGAAAGACTAGAATTATTAATACTAGAATCAAAAACTGGTCATGAATGGTTATATGATGAAATGCTAGATATATCCAAGCAACTATTATCTATGAATATTATTAATCAAAACCAACTAGATAATTTTGTTTTTAAATTTGGTAAATAGGTGAAACCATGACTACGTTCATCAGGGAACCTGCTTCGCAGATGACTATGTCCATAAATAAAACGATAGAAAAACAACAACAACAACTAGTCAAAGAAGTATTCAGTCCTCAAATAACAAAGTTTAAAAGACACAGAATAATACCACTATATAAAGATGAAACATGGTCAGCTGATTTAATTGATAAGTCATCTCTAAGTAAATACAATAATAATTATAAGTTTATATTAACAGTTATAGATATATTCACAAAATATGCATGGGCTATTCCCTTAAAGAATAAATCTGGTTTATCTATAACCAATGGTTTTAAAATAGTATTAAGTGAACATCCACAAGGTGGCTCTGAACCTAGAAAACCAGAAAAGTTATGGCTAGATAGAGGTAGTGAGTTTTACAATAAAACATTTAAATCTTTACTTTAAGAATATGGAACCGGCAAAGCCGCTTCAGGGATAGAGCTATATTCTACTTATAGTGATTTAAAGGCTGTATTCATAGAGAGATTCAATAGAACATTATTACACATAATAAATAAACCAATGTTCGTCAATGGAGATGGTAAATTGGTAAATATATTAAATGATGCTGTTGTAACAAATAACAATAACATTCACTCAACAATTAGTATGACACCAGTTGATGCTTCTAATGATCCTGATAAAGTTAAATACTATGTTAATTCTACCAAAGCAACACCTAAACTTAACGTTGGTGATTATGTTAGGAATGTAGATAAACGTAATATCTTCTCCAAAGGTTACACTTCTAATTGGAATAGAGAATTGTTTGAAGTTAATGAAGTTCTAAAAACACATCCACCAACATATAAAATAGAAGATATTAATGGAGCGATAATAGAAGGCAAATAATATCAACAGGAACTATTGCAATCCGAGTTTGATTTTGAATCTAATAATAAGGTTTTGCAATCATTAAATATTGACCTGCGGTCCTAAGTCTAATTATAATTCTAAGTCTAAGTCTAATTGTAAGACTAATTTAAGTCTAATTACAATACTAATTATTATTCTAATTATATGTAAACAAATACAAAGATGACAAGAAATAGATTCAATCAAGCTAAACATAAATCAACATCAACATCAACAAACAACTTAAGACTAAGTAAGGCTCATGGGTTATTCCTAGAAGGTAATGATGATATTGATATAAAGGATACCTATAAAATTACAAATGTTCATCCTCCCACAGATGAAAAAGATGTTGTTAATAAAGAGTATTGTGACAATAACTTATTATCCTCTTCTAATAAAATAGACATTTTAAGTAGAAATATAACTGAACTAAGAAAGGGTGATTTTGATAAAATTACAACTAAAACATTACAACTAAATGAAACACAAATTAATGAAGAACTAATTAATGAGTTCATTGAATCAACAAATGAAGACAGAAACAATGTTAAGTTTTGTAATAAAGTTGCTGCAGATACTATCTCTAAATATAATCAATTAAAGCAAGAATTTGATAATAATAAATTTAATCAGAATATAACTAACATACACTTAGATGAAATGTTTACTAACGGTCTGAGAGAAATGAAAGAATACAATAACTCTCTTAGAGGTGTTATAGTACAATTTATAATTGCTATACTTTTACAAAGTAAGTTACTTGATAATAAAGAGAAAGACAGACTTGAGATGCATTATAGTTTTGATCAAGAAGATTTAAAAAAAGAAATAGAAAGAATTTTTACTAATGAAAATAAGCAAAGCAATGACCAATCCAACAGCACCGAGTGAGAAATTACTATATCCAGATTTGTCATCAGTATCAGAAAGATTGATAAACGAAAAGATTCAAGCTAATAATAAATTAACAACAATATTAACAATATAAAAGATATTAGAAATTATTATGAAACTGAAACTAATAACTATAATAAGAAATTAAGTAGATATAAGAATTATATCAACATAGCTGAGATAACAGAAATAGTATTATCATCAATAGCAACAACTGAAACAACAACATCAGTTTCATTAACAGGTATAGGATTAGCTTATTCTATACCAACAGCTTTTGCTACAGCAACTGTTTGTGGTTCATTATCAAAAATGATTAATACTAAAATTAGAAATAAAATTATAAAGTATTCACAAATGTATATTTTAAGTAAACAGTTTAATGATAAGTTTAATAAACTATATACTAAATCAATGAATGATAATAAAATAGATAATGATGAGTATAATGAATTTGTTAAGTTATATGAGGATTATAAGAAGAATATGAAAAACAAGCTGAGTAATTTTTTAAATTAAAGATATTAGTGCTTAGTAATAACAATGTTTTTAGTAATAATAATATTAGTATTAATATTTATCCGCGAAGCGGTTACACCGATCGATAAATATATAATCATAATCTTAGTTATAATCATAATCATAAACATAATATAATCATAATATAATCATAATCATAATCATAATCATAAACATAATATAATCATAATTATAATCAAATAATTATCTTCGCTTTATACCTAAGTATAACGCTCTTCCTTTTTGTACTACCTTTATACCTTCACCAGTAGTTGCAAATTTAATTAAATCAAGTGTAGCCGCTAGAGCTGCTTTAGGGTTTCTAGATGCAGCTGCACTTCCTATTTTACTTGCTATTTCTAATGCTCTTAATGGATTATTAGCAACTTTCTTTCCAAAATTAACCGTAGCTTTACCAACACTTTTAAAGAAATCTTTAAGTCCTTCTGCTTCTATTGTTGCATCAGATACTGTCATTGATTTATTCCTTCTACATAAAACACAATTACCTTTTAACATCTTAGTTCCTTTTGAAGTAATAGCTCCTCTTATATTAACAGTACCACTATAATGTCTACCTCCAACACAATATGAATTAGTTTTGAATTTATTTAAAAGACTCATTTCTATATATAAAAAATAATGGAAGTTAAAAAGTATAATCCTTTTGTTGTTATTAAGCCTAACCCCAAGCCTAGGCCTAAGCCCAAGGTTAGACCTAAGACTAAGATTAAGCTTGAAGCTGGAGGCTTAGCTCTAGAGAATAAAAAGAATTTAGATATTATTTATGCTAAAGGTTTTGTTAATACTAATAAGAAATAGTTGGGTATTAACAAGAGTAACAATTAGAGCTGACTAGCTATAAGTATAAGTATAAGTATAAGTATATGGTTATGTATAAGTAAAAGTATATAATTATAACAATAACTATACTATATTATATCTAAAATTATAATTATCGCTAGAGTTATATCTAAGATTATAATTATCGCTAGAGTTATATCTATGACTTAAATTATATCTATGACTTAAATTATATCTATGACTTAAGTTATATCTATGAAATTATGTCTACCATCTTATTACCATCACTATTCACACTAATAACCTTTCTAGTTAATACTAATGCATGACATATAACATCTGCAACTGCAGCACTAAATTTAAAATTAAGTTGTATTGGTTGTGGACCTATATGATCCCTTTGATATCTAGTATTGAATACATATATTCTATAACTGCTTTTGAATGTTTTATGATTTATATATGGTTTTATATTATGTGGTAGCCCATTATAATCTTTATTAAAGCTAACAATCTCTTTAAAAGCTTCATTATAATTATTGGTACCATAATTAATATTCATTCTATCCTCGGGATAAAACTCACTACCAATCTTACAATAACATTCAGTAACATTCATTACATCAAATGTACTTGCATCATGAGTTTGTTCATTAACATTATTATTTTCAAAACCAACTATTATATATTGCGGTCTTTCCATACCACTTTCCATACCTAGATCAAACAAGAAGTTAGTAGCATTGGGTACATTCTTATAAAATTTCTTTCTTTCATAATAACTAAAGTCTACATTATTCTTTTTACTTAAACCCGTTTGTACAATAATTCTACTATCATTACTAGGATCAATACTAGGTACACACCATGATATATCTCTGATTTCTATATTACCATCATTGGCAACTGCACCAGGATTAGCATTAACTCTATATAGAGCTCTATCTTTATTATTTCTTTTTAAAATTAGTTTAAATCCTAAACCATATATAATCTTTTCTAAATCATTTACAAAGCCAAATAGATCACTCATCTCAACCATCATATACATATGTCCTCGTTGTGCAGCAATATGGTCACTTTTAAGTTGACTATCTCTATTGCCCTGATTTCTAACAAAACCACTCTCATATTCATCACCAGCACTAGTTAATAACTTATACATCAATAGATTAGGATGACAATGATCTATATATTCAATAGTCCTGCCACCACTAGTTTCAAGTTTAACTGAACTGAACAATGCCATCATAACATAATTAACTAATCTGATATTAGCATCAATAGCAAATACACCACCAGCATCATCTGATACAACAGACTCTATCTCTAGATATGAATCACGCAAATTTAAGTGATTCTCTTCTCTATTGAGTATGATATTAATATTGGTATTAACCGTATTCATTGTTGCTAGATTTTTAGGTTTATATTTTATAATCTTACTTTTATGTATATCATTATTATAACCATAAGTTGTATCCAAATTAAAATCCAATTTTATTAGATAAAAAATGACAGACAACTTGATTTTATATAAACTACAAAATATACACGAAGCTTTAACTAAAACTAAAGAAGAGCATACACTTAACTTTAGAATGATAAAACCAACAGAAAAGTTTAACTTCAGTGAACCTATACTTAATACAACAAAATTAGGTTTAATTAGATTATCTGTTTATAATTCAGTGTTTAATGTGAATACGAGAAACAATCAATTCTTTTATGCTAGTACTGTTATAGAAGTTGATGAAGCTTTACCTCGGGCTCTTAGCTCTGACCCTAACATTAACCCTATCTCTACCTCAAGCCCAAACATTTTATCTATACTTAATTATAATTATAAAGGAATCCCGTTGCTATATTCAAATATTAAACCGGGAGCATATGAGATAACTGACATAGCAGAATTAAAAAAAAAGAAACTGATGGTAATGTTATAATAGAACCTGATAAGAATACGATGAAATGTTTAATGGAAATAAAACAAGGAGCACTCAGCTTTGATATAGAAAACTCACTAGCCTCATTACTAGGATTTAGAAAAATAATTTATAAAAAAGGTAGATATAAATCTCAGAAAATTATTGATATTATGGGTTTTAGTACTATTAACATTCATTGCAATATTATAGCTGGAGTTAAAGACAATGGTAAAGATACAGACATACTACATACTTTTAATCTAACTGAACCACCAGGTTACTTGATAAATATTATACCAACTAATATCTTGTATCAAAATGTAACTAAAGATAGAATAGAATATATAGAATTTCATATTAAAGATGAGCATGGAAGACCTATAGACTTTAATGGTGATGTATTAAGTTTTACTTTACATCTAACATAGTTAGCAGACCGACTTATACTTATACTTACACTTAGACTTATCTGTGAAGCAGGTTCCCTGATACTTATACTTATACTTATCTGCTAAGCAGGTTCCCGATACTTAGACTTGTACTTAGACTTACACTTATCTGCGAAGCAGGTTCCCTGATACTTAAATTTAAACTAAACTACAAAACTCTCCGATCCCAATTAATTCTTAGTTTGCCATTAAAATTTTTATTTTTAGTTATATCACTGACAATATAATTATAAGGCTCTTTCCATACCTTATTACATATATTAGCAAAATCATTATAACTAAGTTCAACATTATTAAAGAAATCTTGATATATAGATATGAGGACTTTACCTCTCTGTTCAAATAAAATAAATAGATTACAGTTCTCTCTAACACTCTGCCTATCCAGAGAGAACAGGTTTTGATTAAGATATATCATATTGCAATTATTATGTCTACCTCTACAAAAGTATTCATTAATAACTGGTTCTCTGGCTCTAACATCATCAAATATCATTAGTTTCTTTAAGTCTTTGGCTAATTTATCAGGAGATGGTAACTCTTTTATATCTTTAATAAATTCAACATCTGCTTTTGGGTTTATTCTTTCTATACCATGGTACTGATCACCAGTAGGTCCAATGATGTATAGCTTATCTAAGTATATACTAGCTAGAGTTAGTTTTTTCAATAAGAATGTCTTACCACATTCACTAGGACCAGATATTATACATCTAAAGTTATCTGGGAATGCGGCTTCAGTTATTATATCATCATCATTTAACCATAAATATAGATCATCATTTAGGTTTACAGATATCGGTGCAACCGCTTCACGGATATTATTAGTAGGACTATTACTAATGCTATTACTATTACTATTCCTATTAGATTTACTCCTTTGATATTTTTCATCAAATAGATATATAAAATTATCATTATCATTATCATTATCATTATCATTATCATTATCATTATCATTATCATTATCATTATCATTATCATTATCATTATCATTATCATTATCAATGACATTATCATTACCATTATTAGCAAAGCTACTTCGTAGATCATTAACATTATCATTAACATTATCCTTATCTTTATCACCACCTCTACTACAACTTAAACAAGAACACTCATTATATATTCCCGGATATATACATTGATTAAATAGAATATTCAAAGCACTTTTAATTCTAAATCCTCTATCAATAAGATAGATCATATATAAACAATAAGCCCCACAATAAGATTCATCAAATTGTTGTATTCTCTTATTAGAGCCTAGATCAACATATTCTTCTAGGAATATTGGTGGGGTTTCTACACCAGAACTATCAAAGTAATACACAGGACCACCTTCTCTTTTTATAACTGAAACCCAATGTGTACCTTCAGTTGGATGTAGATTTACAATAATGTTGAAGTTAGGATCCCTGATACTATCTGGAGTTTGATCTCTCATTACAATCTCAATTGCTGTTAGACTTATATCTTTACCTATATCTTTTATTCTGATATCACTCATAGCATTATTATCAATATTAAATTTGTTTTTGAATTCCTCAAAAGTTAGGATGAGCATTTTTATATAATAAATTTTAATATAATATTTATTATATAAAAATGGAAACAGGTAGTGCAGTTTTTATTTTTATTATTATAATTGGAATTTGTAATATAATATATGATTCAAGACCAAGTAAATATACAAAACTTGAAGAAAGATTTGGTGGATTTATGAATAGGAGTCTAGTTAGATTTGAATATGAAAAGTCACCACTACATACTACTGTTTATGGTGGAACTGGAACGGGTAAAACATATTTTATTAGACAATATTTAAAATTATACTTAGACCATGATCAAGTTCAAGATCAAGTTCAAGATCAAGTTCAACATCAGGTTCAAGATCAAGATCAAGTTCAAGATCAAGTTCAAGATCAAGTTCAAGATCAAGTTCAACATCAAGTTCAAGATCAAGATCAAGTTCAAGTTCAAGATCAAGTTCAAGATCAAGTTCAAGATCAAGTTCAACATCAAGTTCAAGATCAAGACCAAAGGTCCATAGTTATAGTTTGTAAAGATGACAGAGACTGGATAGATCCTGAGTCTAATAAGTTTTATACTGGGTTTAATAAATGTGATATAAATATGATCACAAAAAATAATATGCATAAATTTCAAAATTGTGTAATAGTACTTGATGATATGGGTGATAGGTTAAATAAGGATTTAGGATATTATTTTATTGAAGGTAGACATTATAATATTCAAATGATTGTAATGTGTCATAAACCAGCTCAAATAATTAATACAGCAAGAATGAGTTGTGATACTATTTATTTAACAACTTATAATGGACCTGACCTATTTAAAAACTTTAATGAGATATATAAATGTGAACATGACTTCAATAAAATAATTAGTGAATTAAATAGTAACTATTATAATTGTACAGATGGAATGTCAGATGAACTTCGTTATGGTTTAATTAAATATAATCAAAAGGAAAATACTTTTATTATTATTAGTAGTAATAGAACAATGATATATGATTCAAGAGTTGGTTTCCTTGATTTAAAAGCTCTTAGTTTATAAGATGATTTGAAAAGAGAAGATATAAATAAACTCATAGCATATATGAAACCACTAATGATTAATGCAACAGATAGAAATGTTATTAATCATGATAATTATCAGTTTTATTTTAATAAACTTCATATTTTAAATAATATTAAAATTCAGAATGTTGTTTTAAAAAAAGAGACGATTAAGGGAAAAGGTATGAAATTTTTATCAAATATTGGTGGAATTATAGGCACAGGTTTATTTATATCTAATTGTTTTTATCCTGATTCATTATCAAGAAATGCTGGAACTGTAGCAATGGGAGCAAGCACAATGTTGAGTAGAGTAAATACATTAGTTAATGTTGGATATGGAGAAGAGTTGTTGGAAGGTGAAACACGGACAAAGTCCGATTCCTCGATTTGCGAAGCAGGTTCCATGATCCAAGAGGAATATATAGATCGGGGAAGCAGTTATACTGATCAGGGAAGCAGTTATACTGATCAGTGTAACTGTGACTTCGTCAATGAAGAGATGGGAATTTTGAATAGAAAGGGAGGAAAGTTTTTAAACAAACTATATATAAATAATGAAGAATTTAGAGAAGAGATTATAAATTTTGTTAAACATAAAAAAGAATTAGACCTTGATTTGATCTTAGATAAGAGATGTAAAACTAATACACTCAATACTTTAGGAAATAAATATGTATCACATCTAAAGATAATACTAAAGATTTAATTGAAATCATGGCTAAATATTATCCACCAAGTTTGTACACCGATTCTACAGCATAGCTAATATTATCTGCGAATTTGCAAAACAACTCCGTTAAGCAGTTTGGTAAACCACGAACAAAGTTCGTTCACTGATAATTTTATCTATTAAAAATGCTTTTACAATGTTTAGATTGTAACTATAAATGTGGAAACAATGCTGTTTTAAAATATCATTATGAATCATTTCATAAAGATAAAACTGATAAATTTTTGTATGGTAATATAATATTAAGTGGTATTTGTGCTAATGATTTTCCCCATGGGGTTGTTCTTTAAAAAATGAATCTAGTTCTAGTTCCAATTCTAGTTCTAACCCTAGTTCTAATTCTAATTCTAATTCTAGTTCTAACCCTAGTTCTAGTTCTAACCCTAATTCTAACTCTAGTTCTAACCCTACTTCTAGTTCTAGTTCTAGTTCTGGTTCTGAGTTCTGGTTCTGGTTCGATCTATGACTATAACTCTAACTCAGATCCTAACCCCAACCCTAACCCTAACCTTATCCCCAACCCTAACCCTAACCTTATCCCCAACCCTAACCTTAACCCCAGCTCAGAAGTATTAACTAGATGTTGTAATAAGTGTAATTATATAAAACCACTAAATAATTTTGATGAGGGTAAGTATACATGTAGAAGTTGTACTCCAGCTAAAGTTAATTGTCCATATTGTACTTCTGTTGTGAGATATGATAGGATACGGGCTCATGTAAATAAACAACATCCAGATATAGAATTGACTAGAGGATTTAGTAGAAATATAACTGATCGGTGTAACCGCTTCGCGGATAAAACAATTAATCCTAGTTGGCAAAGTCCTAGAGCTGTAAGTCCTTTAGTTATTAACCAAACAGAGGATCTGCGAAGCAGTTTCACTGATAGTTGTTCATGTAAAAACTATAATTTTGTATCATTTCTTATTAATAATGGAATAAATATAGAAAAAATAAAAGAAAATATAAATTTATTGAAAAGTATAGATAATTTGAAATAAAAAGTAAAAAAAAATAAAAAAAAATCAAAAAAGAGGGATTCACTCTTTAAGAGCGAAAAAGAGCGATCTTTTCTACTGGGGATCACTCCGAATAAGAGTGAATCACTCTTAAAGAGTGAAATGTAAATTTTGCGTTCATTTTTTGATTTTTTGTTTTTTTTTATTTTAATTGATTTTTTTATTGAATTTAGAGCTAATATATAGTAGTGGATAAAACAAGGGATTCAACAAACAGTAAAATTTGGCCCGATTCGACATGCGCGATTAGCGTTAGGAGAAAGGGACAAATTTTACTGGTGGTTGAATCCCTTGTTTTATCCACTACTGACCATTGTGGACGGTCCCACCGGACCCCCCTGTTCGCGACCCAAGTCGGTCTGACCAATACCTGTCTTGGGTCGCGGACTTCATCCTGGCGAAGCTTGAGTCATTTCCCTGTACGCTGTGTTTTTTTCCGCCTTTTGTTTTGGGACGCACATCATCAGTGTGGTTGGCCTCCGCAGTCTTTTCAATTGATGCTTTTGCTCTGCATTCTGCATACCCGATGAGTGAGTGGTGTATTTTGGGGGCAATTGTGTTAAAAATTGTTGTCTGCAATTTTATATAATTTTTAGTTTTTTTCCGGCATCTTAACTTCAAACCTGACACCTTTTCTTTGATGGCTGTTGAACCAGGTGCCAAAACCCCTTTGAAGCCTTGTGAATTATTTTTCGATCATGTTTATGCATTAAGGGTTCACTCTTTGTACCGTATTTAATGATTTTAAATGATTTACTAATCCGTTGCTCTACAATTTTTTCTACAAACAACCAAGTATATATAGTAGATATAGTTCGTAGGACGGGCTTCGTGTGCCCTCCTATGCTGATTTGCTTTATATATCATCCCAGCCTACGGTCTGAAGAACAATTAACAAAAAGCTTGAACAGTTTTTGCTCCCAACTTTGCTCCAAATAGTGATGAAATAAGAGTTTTTTATCAACTAATTTTGAATTGACGTCTTTTTGAGTTTTTTGTTTTCAAATTGAATTTCTTTTTGGCGGTTCTTTTATGCATGCTAAGGGCTCTTTTGTTTGAAGTTCAGTTGTCCACTGTCATTCATTGGCGCTTCATTTAAAAGAATTTTTTCAAAAGGTACTGATTCGCCGACTATTTTGACTTGGTGATAAATTGAATGGGATTGAGCGTGGTGCGCCATGCAAATGATTTTAATTCGGAAGAAATTTGTCTATGTTAATTCCATTTACGTAGTCGATATTTTTGCCGATAGAAACATCAAAGAGTAATCAATTCGTTCTCAGGTATCTACCTCTCAATCCTTATGATTAATTATTAGTCATCCAAAGACCATTTGCAATTTTTCGTCCCGCTCTTCATAGTTTTTTTTTTATATTTTAGCTGTTTGGATTTCATGCATGGAACACTGGGTTACAAATTTTTAACCAGGTTGGTTCCGGGTATCTTTTTGCTGTTTTGACCAAAGTGCCTCTGTTCACACTTGATCACCACTCAATTATAGTCATGCCCCATTTTAGGTGGTTTAGGTGTTGGGTATGGGTTTAGCTTAGGCGTCTTTGATTGAACACTGAATAGTAATGTGTATATGGCTGCCTCAGTGATTTAGAGCCACTTCGGCAGCCATATACACATTACTCTATTTCCATTTAAATTTCACACTATATTACAATTCTTATACAATTAAAAACTATCATTTCCTGTCTCACTTAGTGCAATCAATTAGTATTGAGTTAAGCTGGTAATTATCCATTATCAGACGGATAGTTTGGGATCTATCCCCACTGACTCCAGTGGACGTCCCCAAATACTAGTTTAACTAGTGAGACCGTGTAACAAGCACGTAAAACCAACTTGCGAAAAAACTTGAACATAAAATAATAAAAATTTTCATTTGTTCCCTAATCAATATTTAATCAATCTAAAACTAAAACTTTCTGTCTAACTTCGCGTAGTGGTTAAATCATTGAGTCTAGTTAAGTTGCTTGAGCAAACGGAATGTTTGGGGTTCCTTCCTCACTGACTCCAGTGAACGTCCCCCGATCGGCGAAGCCGCCTTTCAGGATTTGATGAATTACTATGAAACTAAGTGAGATAAAAAATTCACAGTTCTTAAAAGGGATTATCCCTGCTGTGACACTTTATATGGGACACACTGTGATGGGTATACAGTCAAAAACACTGAGATCGGTGGAAACACAGTAATTAGTGTTTTGTTTTCACTGATAGAATCTAAATTCACCATTACCACCTCTAATACATTTATCATCAAATGGATCTATAGCTATCTTATACTGATCCTTAGTTTAATTAAATACCAATCTAACATCTCTCCGTCAATTACATAATCTACCTTATCTGTTAACTTTAACATCAACTTCTCATTATTTTTAAATCTTTTCGTTTTATTTTCTTTTTGATGGTCAGTACACTGACCAATGTCACATTCTGTCTTTTCAGGAAAGAATGGATATTTCTTTGTTTTCTGTTTCAAGTCATCACTATACTTTATATCAATGGTATAGATATATCTATATATCAATGGTATAGATATATCTCCTGTGTTACAGCAGGATTTTGTATATACTGGATCATAACATACTTTGATTTCTCCAGTAGGTAAAGCTTGTACCAAAGCAGAAGCATACAATGAGTTGAAGTCGAAATAATTTAGATAATTCTCTTTCCCAGTATACTCAGGATCTATCTGTGTATTCATACATTTTACATGACAATCACCTAATACTGAAGCTAACCCACCTCTAATACCACGTTGTATTTTATCATAAAAATTAACTATATTTTCTTTATAATATTTAAGCTCAACCTTAGCGTTTTTTAATCCACATAACCAAGTCAACCCAGGAGTAGAATATGTATAACAAGGATCTATATCATAGTATTCTAAACACATATCTCTAAACTTCTCAAATACATCTACCGATAATAATACATCTGTTTTACGATATAACATCATGTAGTCTTCAATTGTCTTACATCCAGTATTATTCCAACAATCTAATGCTTGCTTATATTCCTTATCTCAAATACTACATTGTTTCAACTTAGAATAGAATGCTTCTTTAGGTGGTAGTTCTGTATTATTAAGTTTATCCACGCTATCAAAGCACTCATAAGGGAATATACATTTGCGTCTCTCGAACTTGAAATTGTTTAATGTTACACACTCTCTATCACGCAATGTTTTACTAATGGTATCCAAAGCTAAGTGAATGGAAGAATCTAAATATATTTAGTGCTTTGGCGTGTCCCATATCAAAACAAATATAATTCTCATCAGTTTTTTTTAATACTTTAAGTCTATTATTCTCCGCCAGTTTAGTTATAAATAGATGTTTATCATAATTAGTAGAACTAAGTGCAAATATTGGTACAAAATTGTTCTTAGCTTGAAAGTTACATTTATTGTGAGCATATCCTCTAAACTTGCTACTAGGTGATCATGATCTCTAACAATATCACAATCTATATACTCATTACAATAATAACAATCTGCGAAACCGCTTTGCAGACTACTATATAACGGGGTAATACTATCTTCTTTTAATGGAATTTTTACCCTTAAAATATCTTTAAATAATTTTTTTTTAATAACTCATCCTTCCTATAAACCAATCGACTACTTTATCACCACAGTAAGATTCATAGTCATCTTGTAAAATATCAGGATAGTAACCTTTTATTCATAACTCACAAGCAATAGGTAAATGTTTCCCATCTTTCATTATACATTCAAAATCATATTACATAGCAAATGGTACTCTGTTCTTATAATGGAACTTATCAAACTTTAGATTTTCATTATTATGGAATGTTCTTCTTCCAGTATCATTACACATCTCTAAACGTTTATTTAATGCATCTTCGGTTCTAAATGACACACAACAATTAAGACATGGATAACTTTTATGATTAGATGATCTTAAGAAGAATGATACATCTTTACATAGTAGATAATGATTATCCCAATATAATATATTACACTCTTAAGGATCATTATGATTGATTAATACAGGATTAATAGTCTTATTTTTATTTAGATTAAATACATTTAATAATACTTTATCTTTATTCATCTCTTGTATTTTCTGTAAATCTTTTTATGCGTGTCCAATCTCTTGCTGAAGTTTGTAAGGCTTCAGCCCAAAGCTAGTACTGTTGCTAACTTTTTCTAAGAATCTCAACTGACTTATAACGCGGGAGATCTTAAGACCTAGCAAAACTTAGAGTAAAAGACCAAAATTGATGAAGAATCAGATTTTGTCAATCTGAGAGCCAACTACTCTTTGTAACAGTTTATATTGGTTCTATATACAATTCGGTTTTACTATTCAAACAATTGGGTTAAAGTAAATAATCAAATTTTTATCATTTATAACATCATTGCTACTTGTTTCTGATTGGTTAATCAAGAAAATGATTTAGGTCATTGTTTATACAGTAAATGTCAAATTACTGCAATATTTACTTTTGTTGACTCGAGCTCGGATTGTTATTACGTGGCTCTAAATGCCTCAAATGTACGGTATTTGATCTTTAATGATCACCTAAAGTATCATAAAATAAACAATTTAGGAAATTTAACAAAAAACGACAAAATATCAAAAAATGCACTTTTTGCACAATATAAGTGTTCATAGCCACACCCATGGGTATGATGCAAAAATGTTCGTTGGGTCCATGGATAGCTTGGGGGTTACCCTAAACGTGTGCTAAAACCTTCGGTTGCTCAGGGTTTCCCTTCCCAAAATCGGGAGGGGTGGACAAATTTTCGGTCCCAACTTTTAAAGTTTTTCAGTTTTGACCTTTTTGAGTTTTGACAAAATTTCAAGTTTTAGAGTTTTAATCTCATTTCTGTTGGTCTGATGGCTCATGCTTCTGTTTATTAGTGTCGCCAACATCGCCGGCCCTGTTTTCGATCTCGGAAACACCATCATAGAAGACTGGCGCCAGTTTCACTACCGGTCTGTTGAATTCGCCATGTGTCATCTTGACTCTCGCTGATCATACGACGCCATCGTCGCCTTTGAAAACTTTGATGACTCGTCCGCTTTTTGTATTCACATCGTTTTACTGAGTCATCTACCATCCACACAAGTTCTCTTTCTTTCAGATTTCGTACATTTGACCACTTTGATCTCTGATTCCATTGTGGAAGATATTCACGTGTCCATCTTTTCCAGATCATGTCGGCATATGCTTGAGCCGATTTGAAGGACTTTCTCAGGTTATGGTAGCGTCCGCTGGATGGCATAAATAGTGCACTTGCACTTTCTCGTCTTAGTAGGAAGTGATTGTGTGTAAGGGCTATCAGATCCTCTGGGTCGTCACTTAATGCTGTCAGGGGTCTTGCGTTGAGAGTTTGCTCTGCAAGGCACTTCGTTGTACTGAGTACCTCATATGTAAGGCTTCGGTTGTCTAAAATTGCAATCATGACCTTCTTGCAACTTTGAACCAATCTCTCCCAGATTCCACCAAAGTGTGGCGCTCAAGGGGGGTTGAACTTCCAAACGATCTTTCTCTGAGCTAAGTCGCTTTCAATCTTAGCTTTGTCCCACTCGTCCGAGAATGCTTTCAGTTCATTGGCTGCTCCAACGAAGTTTGTGCCGTTGTCGCTGATGATGGTAATTATGTAGCCACGTCTTGCCATGAATCTTGTCACTGCAGCTAGGAATGACTCGGTGTCCAGTGACTGTGCAACTTCGATGTGTACTGCTCTTGTTGCTAGCACCATCTCTTCAAAGTGCGTCGTAGGAATTTCACTTCAATGGGTCCGAAGAAATCGACTCTGCTATGTGTGAATGGAAAACATGATCATCAAGTCACTCTCGTGGTAGCTCAGCCATCGGTGGGTGGATTGGGTTGGCGTTCCTGTGTCTGCATTTGATACATCTCGACTTGATTTTTCGTAATGCATTTCTTAATCCAATGATCCAGTACTCTTGTTGAAGCATGTTTCTCACGTATTTTGTGCCTTCGTGTAGGTTGTCACGATTTGCTCTCTCCAATAGAAGTTGTACTACTGGATGCATTGCTATCAATAGTATTGGGTGTTTGGCATTGTAAGCGAGGATTGAATGCTTCAGTCGACCTTTCACTCAAATTGTTCCATCTTCTTCTATGAAGGGTGACAATTTGGCGATGTTCAATGTTTTCAAGATTTCTTTGCTGTTTGCTATCGACTTTGAAACATTCAGGAAGCTTCGGTTTGAACAAATGGAAACAGTTTTTGTTCTGCTTGATGGATCTCTTGTGCTTTGAGGGGTCCCTTCTCCTTCGTCTTAAACTTAATGCAATAGGCAATGAAGTTTCTGATATTGAAGCTGCTGTAGTGTTCCAGTCAAATGTCTGCTCGACTTGTGTTTCTGTTGCCACAGTACTGATAGCCTGCTCAGCTTCAACTTCGTTTCTTGGCACCACGACTTTGGCCAATCATCTTCATCCTTTTGTATCCATGCCGGCCGTTTGTCCATACAGACTATCGGACTCCTTCAATGGACATTCCTCGGGTTCCTATGTCGGAGGGGTGTTCGACAACTTTGACGCGTCTCTATTGATCCCTCGATGAGTTTTCCAGTATCTCCGTTGCTCTGTTCGCAACGAACACTTGTTGTTTCTTTTGCGCTGCCTGTAGCCACTGTAAGACCCGATGGGTGCCACACAATATTTACCTATTACATAGGTCAGTATTAGCCTTGCTTCATCTTGCAGATATGCCACAATGCTCATTGCTTCCTCTGGTGCATCGGTAAAGATGTGAAGTCTCAGGTTTGGCATCCGTTTTCAAAATAAAGTCGGTTTTTTGACATCGTTTTTATTTCTTTCAACTCAGAGCACCAATCACTGAAAAATTTTGAGTGTTCTGCTGCCAACTTTTTGTCCCATGCTTGTCCCATTGCTGCCCAAATGCTTTTGAGTAGAAGTCGCATTCGTACGGTGAAGGGTGAACTTATTCCAAGCGGGTTGAACACTGCTGTAACAAACGATAGGACAATTCTCTGAGTTATTTTTGCTGGAACTTCTTGCTCAATTCCACGACAGACAATGAGACTATCTGTGTTCACTTTCCAGTTTAGTCCAAGTATTGAGGATGAGCTTCCATAGTTTTCACCAATTTCGTTGACCTGTCTGTCTCTGGGATCTGTGACTTGACTTCTTCTGAACCTAATACTGAAGCTAACCCACCTCTAATACCACGTTGTATTTTATCATAAAAATTAACTATATTTTCTTTAAAATATTTAAGCTCAACCTTAGCGTTTTTTAATCCACATAACCAAGTCAACCCAGGAGTAGAATATGTATAACAAGGATCTATATCATAGTATTCTAAACACATATCTCTAAACTTCTCAAATACATCTACCGATAATAATACATCTGTTTTACGATATAACATCATGTAGTCTTCAATTGTCTTACATCCAGTATTATTCCAACAATCTAATGCTTGCTTATATTCCTTATCTCAAAACTTAATGCAATAGGCAATGAAGTTTCTGATTTTATTGAAGCTGCTGCAGTGGTTCCAGTCAAATGTCTGCTCGACTTGTGTTTCTGTTGCCACAGTACTGATAGCCTGCTCAGCTTCAACTTCGTTTCTTGGCACCACGACTTTGGCCAATCATCTTCATCCTTTTGTATCCATGCCGGCCGTTTGTCCATACAGACTATCGGACTCCTTCAATGGACATTCCTCGGGTTCCTATGTCGGAGGGGTGTTCGACAACTTTGACGCGTCTCTATTGATCCCTCGATGAGTTTTCCAGTATCTCCGTTGCTCTGTTCGCAACGAACACTTGTTGTTTCTTTTGCGCTGCCTGTAGCCACTGTAAGACCCGATGGGTGCCACACAATATTTACCTATTACATAGGTCAGTATTAGCCTTGCTTCATCTTGCAGATATGCCACAATGCTCATTGCTTCCTCTGGTGCATCGGTAAAGATGTGAAGTCTCAGGTTTGGCATCCGTTTTCAAAATAAAGTCGGTTTTTTGACATCGTTTTTATTTCTTTCAACTCAGAGCACCAATCACTGAAAAATTTTGAGTGTTCTGCTGCCAACTTTTTGTCCCATGCTTGTCCCATTGCTGCCCAAATGCTTCTGAGTAGAAGTCGCATTCGTACGGTGAAGGGTGAACTTATTCCAAGCGGGTTGAACACTGCTGTAACAAACGATAGGACAATTCTCTGAGTTATTTTTGCTGGAACTTCTTGCTCAATTCCACGACAGACAATGAGACTATCTGTGTTCACTTTCCAGTTTAGTCCAAGTATTGAGGATGAGCTTCCATAGTTTTCACCAATTTCGTTGACCTGTCTGTCTCTGGGATCTGTGACTTGACTTCTTCTGAACCTAATACTGAAGCTAACCCACCTCTAATACCACGTTGTATTTTATCATAAAAATTAACTATATTTTCTTTATAATATTTAAGCTCAACCTTAGCGTTTTTTAATCCACATAACCAAGTCAACCCAGGAGTAGAATATGTATAACAAGGATCTATATCATAGTATTCTAAACACATATCTCTAAACTTCTCAAATACATCTACCGATAATAATACATCTGTTTTACGATATAACATCATGTAGTCTTCAATTGTCTTACATCCAGTATTATTCCAACAATCTAATGCTTGCTTATATTCCTTATCTCAAAACTTAATGCAATAGGCAATGAAGTTTCTGATTTTATTGAAGCTGCTGCAGTGGTTCCAGTCAAATGTCTGCTCGACTTGTGTTTCTGTTGCCACAGTACTGATAGCCTGCTCAGCTTCAACTTCGTTTCTTGGCACCACGACTTTGGCCAATCATCTTCATCCTTTTGTATCCATGCCGGCCGTTTGTCCATACAGACTATCGGACTCCTTCAATGGACATTCCTCGGGTTCCTATGTCGGAGGGGTGTTCGACAACTTTGACGCGTCTCTATTGATCCCTCGATGAGTTTTCCAGTATCTCCGTTGCTCTGTTCGCAACGAACACTTGTTGTTTCTTTTGCGCTGCCTGTAGCCACTGTAAGACCCGATGGGTGCCACACAATATTTACCTATTACATAGGTCAGTATTAGCCTTGCTTCATCTTGCAGATATGCCACAATGCTCATTGCTTCCTCTGGTGCATCGGTAAAGATGTGAAGTCTCAGGTTTGGCATCCGTTTTCAAAATAAAGTCGGTTTTTTGACATCGTTTTTATTTCTTTCAACTCAGAGCACCAATCACTGAAAAATTTTGAGTGTTCTGCTGCCAACTTTTTGTCCCATGCTTGTCCCATTGCTGCCCAAATGCTTTTGAGTAGAAGTCGCATTCGTACGGTGAAGGGTGAACTTATTCCAAGCGGGTTGAACACTGCTGTAACAAACGATAGGACAATTCTCTGAGTTATTTTTGCTGGAACTTCTTGCTCAATTCCACGACAGACAATGAGACTATCTGTGTTCACTTTCCAGTTTAGTCCAAGTATTGAGGATGAGCTTCCATAGTTTTCACCAATTTCGTTGACCTGTCTGTCTCTGGGATCTGTGACTTGACTTCTTCGTCATTTGTTATCCATTTCGTCAATTTGAATCCACTTTTGCTGATCATGTCTCGTCTCTGACTTTCCGGTAGATTTCGATTGCTTCTTGAGGTGTTTTGACTGACTTAAGGAAGTCGTCTATGTAGAAATTTCACTGAACCGTTTTGACGAGACTTTCGTCGTTGACTGCGTTGACTGCGTTGACTGTCTGTACTCGTATACTTCCATCTTCTGCTTTAGATGTTCTCGCCAGAGAAATCGTAGAAATCGGCTGTTGTCGCTTGGGACAGCAATTTGTAGAAACATTGCTTCTATGTCTGCTGATAGAGCTATTTGGTGTTCTCGGAAGCGAAAAATAAGGAAGGTTTGGTCCAGATATAAGTTTGTCGTTTAGGGCTACGCCGTGATACGGTGCTGCTGCGTTGCACACTCTTCTGACTTTTTCAGGTTTATGCGGATTATTGACAGGATGATGTGGCAAATACCATTGTAGTTTGTTTCGGGTTTCTTTCAATTATGTTTGATCAGCTTTCCGAACGTGTCCAGAGTTGACATCTGTGTCAATGGTTTCCTGATAGCGATTTTTTAGCGTCTTTCTGTAGGCGTCGTTCTAGGGACTTGAGCTGCCCTATTGCAGATTTGAAGTTATTCGGCAACTTCACTTCGTCCTCTCGCCACAGAAGTCCAACTTCGTATCTTTCACCGTTGAATTGCGTTGTTTGTTCCAACGTCTCGATTGCCTGTTGTTCTTCTTTTGAATGACCTGTTACATCGCAATTTGAAGCGTAGGACCCGATATCCCACCACTTACTCAACTGGTTTGCCAATTTGTCATCTGCAATTGATGTTGCCGTCTTTGCAAAAGTTGCTGCTTGCTTCACTGGTAGGGGACCACTTAGGGCCCAGCCAATCTTTGATTTCACTGCCATTATGCAGTTTTGTCTTCTGACTTCTTGAACTCAAAAGGGTGATGAATGTCGTAACAATCTTGTCCAAGAATCACTTGAACCTCGTTTAGAATTTAGTTCTGATTTGGCAAGTTCCTCAAATGTGGGTAGCGGTCTTTCAACTCTTGAAGCTCCACAATCTGGTCACCCAATTTCAGTTTTTCGAGTACGTAGAATTGCACTGTTGTCAATGAGATGAGGTGTCCACAAATGAGATTGAGGATCCCCAATCACATATTGCTAGCACATTTAGGCTTAATTCTCTGTTAGTCAGTTTGATTCGCACCACTGGGAGTCCTCCTTGCGTGATGTTGGTTGCTACTGCTTTTCTAGCATCTGAGACACTCGCTGTGGTTTCCTTCTTTGCAGGGTCACTATGCAAAAATCTGTTCTGTCTCTTTCCGCAGTGGGGTACACTGCATGTCCTGCTTTTGCAATCCTTCGACATGTGACCATTTCTCAAACAGTTGAAACACAGTCGGAACTTCTGAACATGCTCTCGTCGTTCCAGTATTTTCATTGATTTGAACTTCTCATAAGTCCAAGTAGGGTGTTTTCCGTCTTTGAAGGAACATTCGGAGTTGCTAGGTTTGCTTGAGTTTTCAGCGTTTGAAGCAAAAGTACTCTTCCGCTTATTGCGGCTTTGAAGTTTGTTTCTGTCAAACGACGAGTTTGTCTGTGCTAAAAGATTCTCATCAATAGTTGCTCCGGAGGCAAGCCATTCTTTGAAGACGATCAAGTTTCTTCTCAGTAGTCGGCGATCTTGAAAGTACTGCAGCAACTGTTCTCTCAGTTGAGGAGAAAGTTTTCTTGTTATTGAGCTTAGCCCTCCTTCTGATTCTAAATCTGATGTGTATCCAAGTTGATTTAACGTGTTCATGATTTTTGTAATCACGTTTGCTCATTTGACGATGCTTGCAGAATTGTCGTGCCGCACTGGAGGATGAGTGTGTATTTTCTTGAGTTGTGTTTTGACTATTACATCTGATCTGCCGTACTTCTCACAGAGTACATCCCAAGCATTATAGTATGATTGTGAGCTGAATCCCATTCCCGATATTGCTGCTTTTGCTTGACCCGTAAGACTGGTCTTCAGGTATTGCATTTTTTCAGTATCGTTGATTGGTTTTTGATGAACAACAACATCAAAAAGACCTGACCACTCTGGCCACTCTAGCGGACCTCCTGAAAACTCAGTTAGCTTTAGTTTGGGCAAGCCACTGAGACAACCGCTCGGTACCGGTTGGTTTATAACTTGGGGAGTAGTTTGGTTCACTGTGCTCCGGTTCCTGCTCTCGGTGGATCTGTTTCGGCTGTTGTTAATGGGACTCTGGCTCCTAAATCTGTTTTGGGATACTGACGTTCCTTGCTGCTGAAACGTCGTCTTCGTCAACCGGGTTTGCGGGTCAGTTACTCTGATTGATTTACGGATTTCTGGTTTTTTTGAGAATTCTTGTCTCAGTCAATGGCGCTGAGAAAAGTCTTGCAACAGGTTGAAATAGCGGGGTTGTTTTCGGATAGGCGCTGAAACGCTTGTCGCCTATGTCTTGTGTGCCATTCTTGGGAGGGTCGACAACACAGTCTGGAGATAGTGGTCGGCTAGGTCCAGAGTGCTCGGCCACTGTTTAAATCCATCTTGGCGTTATTCTTGTCTTTGTTCTTGATCGAACACTTTCTAGGTCGTCTACCACTGATCCAGATGCTCTTAAGCTTCCTTTGGTTAGCTTGATCTGGAGATGTCGTAGCTGCTCCTCTGCTTCTGCTTTCTTTCTTTCGTTGTCGAGCTCTCGCTCTCTCTGTAGCAGACGCAATTCCTGCTCTTGCTGTCGCAGACGTAGTTCTTGCTCTTGCAGCTTCATGGCATCTCTTTCATTTTCGATTTGAAGTTCCTGATCTCTCAGCTGTTGCTCTGCTTTTTGCTTAGCTATGAAGTTTTCAATTTCCATTCGCTCGACTTCACGTTGTCTCGACGAGCGCGACTGTGAAACGCTGAGTTTATTTCCACTCCTGTTGGTAGCAGATCTCTGAGAAGAAATCTCAACAACTTCTCCCCTTGGGTTCGATGCGTCTGTATCCTAGACAACTACCGTCTGGTTTGCATCATTTTTGCCAGTTGTTGATGCTACTAGGGACGTTTGGTTTCCACAATCCTTGTTGTGCCCGTACTTCTTGACCAAGGTTCGATAGTAACTTCTACCATTACTGAAACCCTTGGGGACAAGCTTCTGTCTTCATTATTTGAAGAGATTATGCGAAATTTTTATCTAGTTTTTCTAATAACCGTTCCGCTTGATTAGACAGTGTATGTTTTTCGGAGTCGCGTAAATTTTCTGCTTTCAATTTCTTTTTGATTTTAAACAATTCGTTCTCGATTGGAAAAGAATCTTCCAATAATTTGTACCATCGCAATGTATCTTTCCGGTAGTCGACGACTACTGCGCGACAATCTTCAATGTCTTGGAGATCTGGTACTTTGTCAACTACCGATCGCAAATTTTTACTCTTTTCTTCTAACATACGCTTGGTGTCATTGTCAAAATACTTTGGTATTAATAGTAACCTCTGCTGTTGTCGGTTGTCTTCCAAGTTGTCGTACGTCTCGAAGAGACATCGATAAGGATCTTCGGTCGTCGTTGTTTTGTTTTGTGTCAGATAATCTTCTAGCTTGTTGAGGTGTCTGGAGAAGGACTTGAGTAGGTCAGCTTGCTCTTTCTCTAACGTCTTGAGTTGACTACTCGCCTTCCAATCAGCTGTCTTCCAGTGTCTGTTGTGACTTTTACTGGCCATCGTTGGTGGTTGTGTTTTGGTCCACCAGGTCAAATCAAAGATTCGTTGCTGTTCGTGTCACTGCTGTTGTTGTTGACCGGGTCGGCGGACCAAATGTTGCGGCTGCTCACGAATCTCTGCGGAACCTAATCTTCACGGAATGGCTCTCGAGTTTTACGCCGGCCTGGTTCTTCACTCAGTTCGATTTGACTAACAATCTCGTGGAAACTATTTGTCGCTCGGTTGTATTAAAAGACTGTAACTTTAATTTGTGATTGAAGTTAAGAAAATCCTTGGTGATAATCTATGTCCAATCTCTTGCTGAAGTTTGTAAGGCTTCAGCCCAAAGCTAGTACTGTTCCTAAATTTTTGTTAAGCAAGGTCAACTATTTTAAACAATTGGGTTAAAGTAAATAATCAAATTTTTATCATTTATAACATCATTGCTACTTGTTTCTGATTGGTTAATCAAGAAAATGATTTAGGTCATTGTTTATACAGTAAATGTCAAATTACTACAATATTTACTTTTGTTGACTTGAGCTCGGATTGTTATTACGTGGCTCTAAATGCCTCAAATGTACGGTATTTGATCTTTAATGATCACCTAAAGTATCATAAAATAAACAATTTAAGAAATTTAACAAAAAACGACAAAATATCAAAAAATGCACTTTTTGCACAATATAAGTGTTCATAGCCACACCTATGGGTATGATGCAAAAACTTTCGTTGGGTCCATGGATAGCTTGGGGGTTACTCTAAACGTGTGCTAAAACCTTGTGTTGCTCAGGGTTTCCCTTCCCAAAATCGGGAGGGGTGGACAAATTTTCGGTCCCATTTTTTATAATTTTTCAGTTTTGACCTTTTTGAGTTTTGACAAATTTTTAGGGTTTTAGGGTTTTAATTACATTTCTGTTGGTCTGATGGCTCATGCTTCTCTTCATTACTGGCGCCAACAGTTCTTTTGATAAATCTTTGCATTCTCCATCCAGATTGATTCATTTCTTGTTCTTGCATTCTAGTCTTCAGTTCACCATTCAACATATCCAAGTCATAAGGTCCATTATATTGTCTAGTCATTAACCTAAATTTGAATCCATGTTCTTCTAACTTATCATCTGTTGGTTGCTTCCACTAATCTGGGATCTTCATAATTACTACTGGTTATTATTATTTGATTATGCTTCTTGTTATGATCTAATCCTATCTCATTAACTTTCTCTCTCCACTTTCCATCAACAAGTTTTTTCTCTTTATCATTTTCTTTATGTTGTTCTGATTCAATGTGTTTCCTTTTTTGCAATATCTAGTGATACATATATCACAATAACCTGAACTTGTTGCATTATCAGTGAAGCTGCTTCGCAGATCTTTAGATATAGTACTATCTTCAGTTATATTATTATCCTTAGATATAATATTATCCTTATCTTTACCATTAACATTTTCCAGATGTGTCTTTGTTTTAAAATGTTGATCCACACTATATTGACTTGGAGAAGTCTTACATGTTACAAAATCAAAATTAAGTCCATTCTTTTTTATTTCACTATTATTTAGTTTTACTTCCTTCCTATGTTTTAATATTTCCACATGTTTATTATAAGCAGTGTTATTATCGAGACATATGTTAAAACTTTCACAATACTTTATTCCTAGTTCAGAATACCGTTTATCTAACTTTTGTTCTATATCTTCATTAGTGACTTTCTTCCCAATCTCATTAGCACTCTCAATAATTTCATTTCTGTTATTTAACCGCTCATTCTTTTTATGTTTAAGTGATTGAATGTGTCTACCATAAATCTTTTGATCTAACTCTTCGTTACATTCTTCACATCTAATCTTACTAGAATTAGTTTTAGGCTTTTTAGAATAGACATATTCATCAGACGAATCTGACTCTGAATCTTTATCTCAATCTCTAGATGATTCTCGATCTCTAGATGATTCTCGATCTCTAGATGATTCTCCATCTTTCGATGTATCTCAATCTTCATCTTTTAAGTATTTAGCTTGCCTCACGTATTGACCTCAGCATTGACTCACGCATATTCTTTTCCCGATGTTTTGTTTTTCAGCATGTTCATCATAAGACTTCTTTATCTCTTCATTTATTTGATTAAACCTTCTGATTGATTCTATACCTTTTTCTGCTCCCCTCTTTTGTTCTTCTTTATCTATTGGTTTGTTTTCCACTTCTATCTTGTTTTTATTTAACAATATTTGGATTGCTTCATCGGAAGCACTTGATTGGGGTTGTCCACTTGAAGATTGAGCTTGCCCACCTCCAAATTGAACTTGTTCACTCGTGGAATGAATATAACCGGTTTAATCTTGCTGATTCATTTTTATAAACCAAATTTAGAAATAAAATTATTTATATACATTTTCAATAATATAAAAATGATTATTACCAAATATGACAATTGTAAGGATAAGGCTTGGTGTTGGAGTTGTGATGAGTGTCAAAGTAAACCAATCCAATGTTTTGTATGTAATGAAATCATAATATATAGAGAGAGACATGATCATTTGCAAGTGCAATGTAATAATCCCAATCAATATTTAGTATGCAGAATGTGTAAAGTAAATAAACACATCTCTGAGTATAGATTTAAACATTTCTATTGTAGGTTATGCATATATCTCCATAGATATAGGTTTCATCATACAAAAGGAAGATTCTTAGAACATGCAAAGGAATACAATATTGAAGTTAAGCTATCACTAAGTCTATGACTAAGTCTATGATTAGGTCTATAACTAAGTCTATGACTAAGTCTATGACTAAATCTATGACTAATTCTATGACTAGGTCCAGAACTAAGTCTATGACTAAGTTAATAAATTTTTCACCCCAAATAAAATGTTGATGATGTTTCCGCTTATTATCATTTTGTTATTTTTTATTTTAATTGCTTATTGGAATTATGATCAATATTCCGATAGGAGGAAAAGATTTAATGGGTATAAGAATGTCGTACCCGAACCAAAGGAAAACTTTATTATTTATGGTCCAACTAACTCTGGTAAAACATCATTCATAAAAGAGTATTGTAGCTTATATGAAACAGTTAATGTATTCTGTGTTGATACCAGAGAGTGGAAAGGATATAATACATTTAAAGTCAAGGAATTAGATTTATTGAAAAATGTAGAAGACTTTGCTAATAGTCTTGTTATATTTGATGATATGGGTGATAACATTAGAATGCCTGTGGTAGATATTTTTTTTTCTTCGGGAAGACATAATAATAATAGTATAATATCTGTAGGTCATACTGTAACAGATTTAAATATAAAGGCAATTGAGAATTCCCCCTCCATATTCATTGCCTTAAATTGCTCACATCTTTCCTTTGAAAGAGTACAAGAAAAGTTTAAAACTGATTGTAATCTACATAGATTTAAACATTATAAAAATGGTATAGTAAATTATTGTTGATGACTATTCTATTGTTTGTGATTCTAGAATTGCTGATATTGACATTGAGTAGTATATTGATAATAATTCGTTTAATGATAGGGAATTTGATACATAAAGTAGATATTTAATAGATATAATGATGGAACCAACACATATTAAACCAAAAGAGATATTATGAAGATTATTTAAAGTTTAAAGGAATAGATATTCCATTTGATTTTTATAAATCATATAAGAAAGTAATAGGTATACTTAAAGAGATACATGGTGCATATTATGCTGTATTTGGTGTTATTGGTGTATTAGGAATTGGATATACCTTCATTCAAAAATATACCAATGTCTATAATAAGATTAATAATATTAAAAATTTAATTTTATTTGACATAAAAAAGGGCAAGTTTGAATTAAATAATGGAAAAAAGGTATCAGTAGGCCATGGCCTATTTAGTGGGAGAAATGAAAGAAAAGAAACAGTAGATGTATTTTCTATATTGGACATTTTTCTTGAAATCATTTATGCAACCCATGTTGAAATTTATCGTCCCATTAAAAATGACATATATGTGTAGAGAATGCCATATTGAAATGGATGATGAAGATGATAAACCTGGACCTGAACTAGCGACTCATTTCTATAAGTTTCATATTAAATTAATTGATAGATGTAAGAAATGTATGCAAAGACTATATAGTGGTTATCAATTTAAGGATAGATATATAGATAAACGTATATGCATCATATTATCAGTACATAGTTATATTGATTATACTGATATTAATAATAGTGTTAATGATGATAATGATTTAAATAAGACTTTAAATGAACTGAAGGATACTGTTAAAGAAGATTTAAAAAGAATATAGAAAAGAACTAATATAAAACTAGAGACCATAAATGAAATAAAACTAGAGATTAAAAATGAATTTAGAAAAGAACTTAAATATGAAATAGAAGGAGAGGCCATAAATAATTTAAAGACTGATGTTAATATTAATAAACCATCAAAAGAAATTAAATAAACTACGACTTGTTGTTTTTGCAAAATTGAAAAGAATAAAGATTGTATGTAAAGAGTGTTCCTCTGAAAAGGCTACTTGTCCATTATGTAATACTTCATTAAATAGATCATCCCTTGGAAAACATATGAAGAGGCCCCATAAAAATTAGAATAATAATTCCTAATAAAAATTATTTATAGACCATATTTTTTAAGAGATAATTCTCTCATTATAGACATAAAGCGCACCTTATGCCTTTTAGTTTTATTATTTACAAATTACACAGAATAACAAGAATTATGTGTTAGAACCTTATTAATTCCATGCGGAATTAATAAGATTCCATTTAATCCATAATTCTTGTTATCCTTGTCAATCTGTGTTATTCTGTGTAATTTGTAGATAAAAAAATAAAAGGCATAATGTGCGCTTTATGTCTATAATAAGAGAATTATCTCATAAAATAATATGATCTATAATTAATTTTTATTAAGAGTTATTATTCTAGTTTTTATGGGGGCTCTTCATATGTTTTCCAAGGAATGATCTATTTAATGAAATATGACTTAATTGACAAGTAGCCTTTTCAGAGGAACACTTTTTACATAAATCTCCAGTCTTCTAAAAACAATCTTTATTCTTTT
The DNA here is from genome assembly GCF_964194025.1 of Convolutriloba macropyga. Taxonomy (NCBI): domain Eukaryota; kingdom Metazoa; phylum Xenacoelomorpha; order Acoela; family Convolutidae; genus Convolutriloba; species Convolutriloba macropyga. The sequence goes on along the minus strand of NC_134478.1, from coordinate 24,823,478 downwards.
CAATTTTGCAAAAACAACAAGTCCTAGTTGATTTATTTTCTTTGGATGGATTCCTAATATTATCATCAGTTTTTAAAATATTTATGACCCCTCCTTCCATTTCATTTTTAAGTTCTATTTTTTTTCATTTTTAATCTCTAGTTTTAATACATTTATGATCTCTAGTTTTAAATTAGTTCTAATTTATTCTTTTTAAATCTTCTTTAACAGTTTCTTTCAGTTCATTTGAAATCTTAATTAAATCAAAATCATCATTAACACTATTATTAATATCAGTATAACCAATATAACTATGTACTGATAATTTGATGCATGTACGTTTATCTATACATCTATCCTTAAAATGATAACCACTATATAGTCTTTGCATACATTTCTTACATCTATCAAATAATTCAAAATGAAACTTATAATAATGAGTCGCTAGTTCATGTTCAGGATTATCATCCTCATTATCCATTTCAACTTGGCATTCTATACACATCAATGTCATTTTTAATGGGACGATAAATTTCAACATGGGTTGCATAAATGATTTCAAGAAAAAAGCCCAATATAGGTAATACATCTACTGTTTCATTTCTTTCATTTCTCCCACTAAATAGGCCATGGCCTACTGATATCTTCTTTCCGGTATTTAAATCAAACCTGCCCTTTTTTATGTCAAATAAACTTAAATTATTAATATTATTATTGTTATTATAGACATTGGTAAATTTTTGAATGAAGATATATCCAATTCCTAATACACCAATAACACCAAATACAGCATAATATGCACCATGTATCTCCTTAAGTGTACTCATTAATTTCTTATATGAATTATGAAAACCAAATGGAATATCTATTCCTTTAAACTATAAATATTCTTCAAATTAAAACATTATCTCTTTTGGTTTAATGTGTGTTGGTTCTATCATTCTATCTATTAAATATCTACTTAATATATCATTAAACAAAATATTATCAAAATGCTTCTCAATATCAATACCACAAATTCTAGAATCATAAAAAAACATTTTTAACTGTATCTAATACAATATAATAGTCATCAACAATATTATAATTTACTATACAATATTAATAATGTTTAAATCTATGTAGATTACAATCATTTTTAAACTTCCCTTGTACTCTTTCAAAGAATAGATGTGAACTATTTAAAGTAATGAATATGGAGGAGCAGCTCTCTCTTGCCTTTACATTTAAATCTGTTACAGTATGACCTACAGATATTATATTAATTTTCTCCCGAAGAATGAAAATTATCTACCACAGGCATTCTAATTTTATACCCCATATCATCAAATACAACACGACTATTAACAGAGTCTTCTACATTTTTCAATAAATCTAATTACTTGACTTTAAATGTATTATATCCTTTCCACTCTCTGGTATCAACACAGAATACATTAACTGTTTCATATAAGCTACAATAATTTTTTATGAATGATGTTTTACCAGAGTTAGTTGGACCATAAATAATAAAGTTTTCCTTTTTCTCTCAAATCGTTCGGGAACGACATTCATATACCAATTAAATCTTTTTCTTCTGTCGGAATATTGATAATAATTCCAATAAGCAATTAAAATAATAAATAACAAAATAATAATATGCGGAAACGTCAGTAACATTTTATTTGGGGTGAAAAACTTATTATAATCAGTCATAGACTTAGTTATAGACTTAGTCATAGAATTATTCATAAATTTAGTCATAGACTTAGTCATAGACTTAGTCATAGACTTAGTTATAGCTTAACTTCAATATTATGATTCTTTGGATGTTCTAAGAATCTTTCTTTTGTATGATGAAACATATATCTATGGAGCTATATGCATAACCTACAATAGAAATGTTTAAATCTATACTCAGAGATGTGTTATTTACTTTACACATTCTGCATGCTAAAATTGATTGGGATTATTAAAATGCACTTGCAAATGATCATGTCTCTCTCTACGTGTTATGATTTCATTACATACAAAACATTGGATTGGTTTACTTTGACACTCATCTTAACTCCAACACCAAGCGTTATCCTTACATTTATCACAATTGGTACTAATCATTTTTATAGTATTGAAAAGGTATTTAAATAATATTGTTTCAAAACTTGGCATATAAAAATGAATCAGCGAGATTATTCCGGTTACATTCATTCCACGAGTGAACAAGTTCAAATTGGAAGTGGGCAAGCTCAACCTTCAAATGGACAACCCAAATCAAATGCTTCCGATAAAGCAGTCCAGATGTTGCTAAATGAAAACAAGATAGAAGTGAAACACAAACCAATAGATAAAGAAGAACAAAAGAGGGGAGCAGAAAAAGGTATAGAATCAATCAGAAGGTTTAATCAAATAAATGAAAAAATAAAGAAGTCTTATGATGAACATGCTGAAAAAACAAAACATCGGGAAAAGAATATGCGTAAGTCAATGCTGAGGCCAATATGTGAGGCAAGCTAAATACTTAAAAGATTAAGATGGAGAAACATCTAAAGATGGAGAATCACCTAGAGATCGAGAATCATCTAGAGATCGAGAATCATTTAAAGATGGAAAATCATCTACAGATCGAGAATCAACCAGAGATCGAGATAAAGATTCAGTTTCATCTGATGAATATGTCTATTCTAAAAAGCCTAAAACCAATTCTAGTAAGATTTGATGTGAAGAATGTAATGAAGAGTTAACTCAAATGAATTAAGGTAGACACATTCTATCACTTAAATATAAAAAGAATGAGTGGTTATATAACAGAAATAAAATTATTGAGAGTGCTAATGAGAGTGCCAAGAAAGTCACTGATAAAGATATAGAGCAAAAGTTAGATAAACAAAATTCTGAACTAGGAATAATGTATTGTGAAAGTTGTAACATATATCTTGACAATAATACTGCTTATAATAAACATGTGGAAATATTAAAACATAGAAATGATTTAAAACTAAATAATGGGGAAATAATAAAAAATGGACTTAAGTTTGATTGTGTAACATGTAAGACTTCTCTACGTCAATATATTGTGGATCAACATTTTAAAACAAAGACACAGCTGGATAATGTTAATGGTATAGATAAGGATAATATTATATTTAAGGTTAATAATATAACTGAATATAGTACTATATCTAAAGATCTGCGAAGCAGCTTCACTGATAATGCAACAAGTAGAGGTTATTGTGATATATGTAACACTAGAAATGGCAATAAAAAGAAACACATTGAATCAGAACAACATAAAGAAAATGATAAAGAGAAAAAACTTGTTGATGGAAAGTGGAGAGAGAAAGTTAATGAGTTAGGATTAGATCATAACATGAAGCATAATCAAATAATATTGTCTAGTAGTAACAATGAAGATCCCAGATTCTTGAAAGCATTGCACAACGTTCATCCCCATATTAAGTGTAATACCTTTGATGTAGTACGGTATACAAAACCTACAGATGATAAGTTAGAAGAAAATGAATTCACATTTAGGTTAATGACTATACAATATAATGGACCTTATGGCTTAGATATGTTGAATGGTGAACTGGAGACTAGAATGCAAGAACAAGTAATAAATCAATCTAGATGGAGTTTGCAATGATTTATCAAAAGAAATATGTATATACACAAGTTTTATCCTAGTGGTGGATGTACTACTATGGTACCATTCATATTTAGATATATACTCAATAAATATAATACTGATAATAAATGTTTATTATGGTGTTTGATTGCTTATGTACATCCTGCTAAAGATCATCCCAATAAAGTAAGTAATTATAATAAACTAGAGTTTTTTAATGAGATAAAATTACCACCTCCCTACGGATATAAGGATTTACAGAAAGTACAAGAGATGAATAAAGATAAATTAATATTTAATGTATTTAATCTAAATAAAAATAAGACTATTAGTCTTGTATTAATCAATCGTAATTGATCATAAAGGATGTAATATTTTATATTGGGATAACCATTATCTACTATGTAAAGATGTATCATTCTTATTAAGATCATCTAATCATCAAATTTATCCATGTCTTAAGTGTTGTGTGTCATTTAGAACTGAAGATGCATTAAAAAAACATTTAGAGATGTGTAAGGATACTGGAAGAAAAACATTCCATAGTAATGATTATCTAAAGTTTGATAAATTCCATTATAAGAACAGAGTACCATTTGCTATGTATTATGATTTTGAATATATAATAGTTGATGGGAAATACTTACTTATTGCTTGTGGGTTATATGTAAAAAGTGACTATCCTGATATATTAGAAGATGAGTATGAATCTTACTGTGGTGACAAAGTAGTCGATTGGTTAAAAGGAAGGATGGGTTATCATAATAAATTATTTAAAGATATATTTACTATAAATATTCCATTAAAAGAAGATAGTATTACCCCATTATATAGTAGTCCGAAAGCGGCTTCAGGGATTGTTATTATTGTAATGAGTATTTGGATATTGATATTATTAGAGATCATGATCACCTAAACCGCAAATTTAGAGGATATGCTCACAATGAATGTAACCTTCAAGCTAAGAATAATTTTGTACCAATATATGCATTTAATTGTACTAATTATGATAACCATCCATTTTCAACTAAACTGGCAAAGAAGATTAGACTTAAAGGTATTAACTAAAACTGATGAGAGTTTAGGTTCTTTCATCCACTTAGCTTGGATGCCATAAGTGAAACATTGAGTGATAGAGAGTGTGACATTAAACAAATTCAAGTTAGAGAGACGCAACGGTATATTTCCATATGAGTGGCTGGATAGTATGGATGAACTTAAAAATACAGAACTACCACCTAAAGAAGCATTCTATTCTAAGTTGAAACAAAGTATTATTTCAGATAAGGAATATAAGCAAGCATTAGATTGTTGCGATGATACTGGATGTAAGACAATTGAAGACCACATGATGTTATATTTTAAAACAGAAGTATTATTATCGGTAGATGTATTTGAGAAGTTTAGAGATATGTGTTTAGAATATTATGAAATAGATCCTTGTTATACATATTCTACTCCTGGATTGACTTGGTTATGTGGATTAAAATATACTAATGCTGAACTTAATTATAATAAAGAAAATACAGTATATATTTATGATACAATACAACGTGGTATTAGAGGTGGGTTAGCTTCAACATTATGTGATTGTCATGTAAAATGTATGAATACATAGATAGATCCTGAGTACACAGGGAAAGAGAATTATCTATAGTATTTAGACTTCAACTCATTGTATGCTTCTGCTATGGCACAAGCTTTACCTACTGGAGAAATCGAAGTATTTGATGGTCCAGTATATACAAGATCTGGCTCTAACACAGGATATATCTATACCATTGATATAAATTATAATGATTATAATGACTTCAAACAGAAAACAAAGAAATATCGATTCTTTCCTGAAAAGACAAAATGTGACATTGGTCAGTTTACTGGATATCAAAAAGAAAATAAAAAGAAAGGATATAAACCTAAAGAGAAGTTGATGTTAAAGTTATCAGATAAGGTAGATTATGTAATTGACGGAGAGATGTTAGATTGGTATTTAAGTAATTGTTTAAATATGGAAAATATTACAAATAAGCAAAAGTTAGAGTACAGTAAAAGTGAGTGGTTAAAGCTTTATATTGAGTTTAATATTCAGAAAAGAAAAGAAGCTAAAGCTAAGGCAGATAAATTTGGTGATGTATTCTTTAAGTAATGCCTTCTATGGAAAAACAATAGAGAATGTATATAATAGACAACATGTAGAAATAGTTAATGATGTAGATAGATATATCAAATTAGTGGAGAATGTTAGGTTTAAATATGCTGTAGAGTTTGATGATGACCTGCTGGCAGTACATAAAACAAGAAGTAATGTTAAGTTAGATAAATTTAATTATATTGGATTTGCTATATTAGAGAAAGCTAAACTATATATGTATAAAGCTATATATAATTACTTTGAGAAAAAGTTAGATTTTAGTTATCATTATACAGATACTGATAGTATATTAATAAACATAAATGTTCCATTGGATAGTACTTTAGAAAAAGAAATGAATAAGATAAGTGGAATATTACATAATAATGAGATAGGTAAGATGAAAAATGAAATATCTAATGATACTATTATAGAAGCTTGTTTCCTTAAAGCTAAAGCATATTGTTATACTACAGTTTAAGGTGAAGAAGAGAAAAAGTTAAAAGGAATAACTAAAGCTACTATTAAAAACCAAATTAATATAGAAGATTATCAAAATGCTATATATGAAGGTAGAACTATGTATGTAACTAATTATACTATTGATAGTAATAGACATCATCTAGAAACTAAGGAACAGTATAAGATAGCTATAGATCCATTTGATGATAAATGTATTAGAGGTGGTAATGGTGAATTTAGATTCTATCAGTGAAAACAAAACACTAATTACTCTAATCTCAGTGTTTTTGACTGTATACCCATCACAGTGTATCCCATATAAAGTCTCACAGCAGGGATCATCACTTTTAAGAACTGTGAATTTTTTATCTCACTTAGTTTCATAGTAATTCATCAAATCCTGAAAGGCGGCTTCGCCGATCGGGGGACGTTCACTGGAGTCAGTGAGGAAGGAACCCCAAACATTCCGTTTGCTCAAGCAACTTAACTAGACTCGATGATTTAACCACTACGCGAAGTTAGACAGAAAGTTTTAATTTTAGATTGATAAAATATTGATCAGGGAACATATGACAATTTTTATTATTTTAGTATTTTTTTAATTCCTTTTCAAGTTTTCTTTTTATGTTCAAGTTTTTTCGCAAGTTGGTTTTACGTGCTTGTTACACGGTCTCACTAGTTACACTAGTATTTGGGGACCTCCACTGGAGTCAGTGGGAATAGAACCCAAATTATCCGTCTGATAATGGTTAATTACCAGCTTAGAGGAGTTTTTGTGAAAATTTTAGACGTTGCGATGTTGAAATTATCTGCAATCAGCTCTGTAGAGACGTTTGGTGTTGATTCAAGTGTTGCTGTAATATTTTTTCAAGGTTCTGTGGCATTTGAGTGTGCTTAGCTATAGTGTACAATCCGAATGTAACGTCGATCATATCTTTGGGGGTTAACTGTTTGATGGTTACCCCAGTGATTGTGGAATTTTTATCGTGAAAGATCTGACAAAATTCTGACAAAACCATCTTGCTAATAGCCTCTAAGGGGATGCATCTTCTTATAAGATCTTATAAGACGTTTATCAAATCTTATACGATAAAAATTCCTCTTATAAGATCTTACACGATAAAAATTCCTCTTATAAGATCTTACACGATAAAAATTCTTCTTATAAGATCTTACACGATAAAAACTCTTCTTATAAGATCTTACACGATAAAAATTCTTCTTATAGGATCTTACACGATAAAAACTCCTCTTATAAGATCTTACACGATAAAAATTCCTCTTATAAGATCTTACACGATAAAAATTCCTCTGATAAGATCTTACACGATAAAAATTCCGTCTTATCAGATCTTACACGATAAAAATTTCCTCGTATATAAATTCCTGAAGTATGGTGTATTCTTCATATTGAAGACAATTCAGTGTTGCGCAAGCAGTAGCCAAATAACTACAGCATGCAACACTTAAGTGGCAGAGCAACAAAGAGAAAAATATCTTATACTGTCTTTTAAGACTTATAAGATATTGTAAAAAAGATTATTTGAGGAGCTTTCTCCGAAGCGGTGGTTATCAAACAAGGCTGAAAATTTTTTTCAAAGACCAAAACTATCTTGGACTGCTAAGTTTAGCCATAGTAAACAGTGAAGACTCACAATAAAACTGCCGCCAAAACAGAATCAACAAGCAGTTTTTTGTTTCATAATTGGTTAGCAGACCGATTATTTTTTTACTTTCATAGGACCTTGACTACGTTATACGGTTATATTGAAATAATTAAAACATGTCATATCAGATCTTACACGATAAAAATTCCGTCTTATCAGATCTTACACGATAAAAATTCTGATAAGAGGAATGTTTATCTTATAAGATGTCTTATCAGATCTTACACGATAAAAATTCCTCTTACCAGATTTTTTATCGTGTAAGATCTGATAAGAGGAATTTTTATCGTGTAAGATCTGATAAGATCTTACACGATAAAAATTCTCAGTAAGCATCTTATCAGATCTTACACGATAAAAATTCCACAATCACTGGGGTATAGTCAAATTTAACAAAATAATATAATGAACCGCAATTTGTTCTAAATGATATTTAGATTTAATAGAATGAGTTTGAAGATGAAATTGAACAGAAAGTATTTGGCAAATGTTTTTTCTTGTCCAATCGGTTTGTGAATAGAATTTGATAACTATGTCAACTTATAGCTCAAAAGTGAAGTATGTCAAGTAGTTTTTTGTTTTGAGGGCTTTGAAAGCTTGTCTACCAGATCCATGTGCTTTTTTAGACTCTTTTACTAGCTATCACCATGTCGTCTAAAAAACAGAAGTTAATAGTCCGAATAGTTTTTAGTCAATTCTTTTCCAAAACTTAGCCAACATCCAATAGAATTGGCGTTTGTTGGTTGGTGCCGACTTGGCTAGTTTAGTACATAACTTTGACAAGAAAATTAGAAATAACGCTGAGCAATTTTTTTCTGTGCTGAATTGACGATTTGCGAACCGCAATCCACTTTTCTATTGTACGGCATTGATTGAGCCCTGCGTAACGTTTTCTTTGTGAATTTGATACTATGGCTTCAATTCCAAGTTAATTGCTACTTCTAATGCTTTTTCGATTTACACTGTCTCGCGTAAAAATTTGCGTTGGAAATCCTTGTCAAGCATGTTTTTGGCGTATATACCACGAAAGACATCTCATCTTCACATCTAATGCTTCAAAACTGCTCAACATTCTTTTATATTCTGTTGTTTTCTGGCAGGTAACAGATATCTATTACAAAACATTATCAAGTTATCACGTTATTTTTTCCTACAGAGGCCTTAAAATCTTCTGTAGACTTCTCGTTACTATTAGGGGTAAAAAGATGGCACACATTTTTGGTCGAAAACGTACCATTGTCTACATTCAAACAAAATTCCGTTTTTTAATTGTTTTTGTCACTCGAGTTCGAGTGATTGATTTAATTGTTAGTCCATACGGAATCAACACAAATGAACCAATCAAATTCGTTTATTCTTGAAATGAAATCAAAATTAGGTTTATCTATCAAACACGAACTCTTTTCAGAACAAAGGAGGGAATCACATAAACGAATCGCAGAAACAAGTAGGTTTTTGTAATGTACCGCACTGGTCTCAGATTAATCAAGGCATTATAGGTGGGGCTAAACGGCGGAAAGATTTTGACAAAAGAATCACTCTAATTTTTTATCTGATTTTGAAATTCAAATGGATCAGGTTGTGTAATTTCAAGAAGCACCCCTGTCGCAAAATTGGTAAATTGACGAAAAAATAGAACTAAACAGGGGTTTGCTAAATTCTAAAAAAAATGACGTTTCACTGATTCGTATTTTAACGTCAAGGCAACAAAAAGGATGGTTGATTAATGATTTTTTTGGTTTTTGTCAAAAATCAAACGACTGTGGCAGCCAATTGTTTTCCTGGTGACCCGGAAACAAATGACCATCAGTTATATTTGTACAACAATATGTCGGATAATAAAGCAGCGCATATGGAGGTTCATAGACAGGCAAAAGATTCGTGAATTGAATTGGAATAAACTGTAACCTTAATGGGAGGAAACAGTTGGAAACAAATATCGCACAAACGAATCGCCAACCGTAAAAGCAAAAGCAATTCAATTTGTGAACATATCGACTTACCGTCTGGGACCTCAACCTGGATGAACTAGCTTGGGTCCATCCTTGTGTACACTCTTTTGAAGGAACAACAAGGTTGTAAGAGTGTAAAAAGAAATGATACAAGCCATAACGGTGGAAGAAAAAGTGTAATTGTTTATCAGTCCACCCCAAATTACACTCTGTAAAAAACAAGGGCGTGAGAGTGTAAAAAAATTGATACTTAACATAAAGGTGGAAAAAATAGTGTAATTTTTATCATACCACCCTAAACTACTCCCTTTGCGAAGAGTGTAAAATGAGTTGATAAAAGAGTGTAATCAAAGTTTAATTTTTAAAAATTACACCATTACACCTCTTTACCCGATAAATAGCAGTGGAAAACGGATTACACCCTAATCCCCGCTAATTAGGGGTGAAATAGGGGTGTGTTTTAAAACACATCTCTAGTCTAATCATTTGTAAAAAGAGCACGTCTAAGTTTCATGTTAATGGACAAAAGAGTCAAAAATGTTGTTGTAATTTTGGCGGTCTATTTGAATCATCGTAACTTGAAGGTTGCAGTAAAATTGGCAACATACTGCAAGGGCACAAGGGGGAGCGTCAAAGGTTTTCAGAGGCATCAGTTGAATGAAGTCTTTAGTCATATATTTTGAAATTGCCTCTGAAGCATAGGCTGAATTTTTCTCAATATTATAAGCAATTCTTTGTGTGGGAAAAGGGGTAACTCCCGTTGTCTCAAACCGGAGCGAAAAGGAAAAAAAACTACGGAGCATAAACGCATGCGAGACCCGAAACAGGGCGAACCTACGTGCCGAAAGCCGTTTTTACCTTTACGACTCGTGTTTCTCCATCTCATCCTGGTGTTGTCTCCATGACTTTTTCCAGTAGCCAAATGCCTCTTGGTGTTTGGCCTGTCAACATCCAAACGATGTCGTCATTTTTGAGTGGTTGATCGTTGCTGTTTGACCATATTGACCGTCTGCTAAAGGTTGGCAGATACTCTTTCACCAAGCGTCGCCATATATGGTTCATCAGCTTCTGCGTGTTCATCCATGTCTTCACGATTGCAGGTTGCTGGTCTCCAAATTGTCCTGGTGGCAAGCTATTGAAGGAACGCTGGGTAAAAAAGTGGTTTGCTACACACAAATTTTTAAAAAGCAACAGTGGTTTGAATAGCAAAAAACTAATAAAAGTAACACTTTCCATTAGGACTTAAGAAACTGCCATCAAAAGAGTTGAAAATTATGTAATAACTAAAAACCGATTGAGTATCTATAGGAAAGATTACAGTTCTAGTGGTAAAGGTTTTTCCTAAGAGTTTTTGTCTTTTGAATTACGGTATCCATGCCGCCAACACCATTTTTTTTTCATTCCAAACGGATCTGTGAATTCTGCAAATTTTATTACTTTAAACTATGAAGTCCTCAACATTGAAACCTAGAATTTGAGTAGTAAAATAGTTGCAAAGTTTTGGAGTCAATCATGACCGTATTCACTTTGAAAACAAACTTGAGCAATGTGAAATGGAATAAAATCTAGTTCATATTTTCTGTGTTTACAAGGGCAGAGTATTCTTTGCAAACTCATTAATCCGCCAGAACAACTATAAAAAGTACAACGAAAAATGCAAACAGTAAAACCAATTTGACCACAGCAAAAACAAAGCTGAGAGACATAGCAAAAACTAATGTTAAATTGTTTTAGGTGTCATCCCAAAAACCGTAATGATGAACTTCTTAAAGCCTAGTCATCAATTAAAAGAACGACTCTGTATTCTCTGTCAGCTACTCTATTCTTGAAAAGATCCACTGTTGTCACCAGGCAAAACCAAAAAAAAATGTTCAAAGAAGAACGCTCGAAAAGAGGGACAACGAGTATTGACCTTTCAAACAAGAACTGGTGAGTTTTTGTTATTTATTGACGCAATAAGATAAATTTTTTCTTACCAGCCATTGGTTTTAATTTCAACATCGATAGGAAAGGCACTGAAAAATAGAAAAAAAAATTGACAAACTATAATTGGAGAGAAAGCGATATAAACCGTATTTAGCAAAAAGATTTGCCAATTGTTTCGTTTAGAGAGTGGCCGGGACAAAAATTTAATCAGTCAAATCTGATGCTTTAATTGTGTAGTTCTCCCGACTTAAAATTTTGTGCCGGAACCAAACGTGTGAGTTTCTACGAGAAAATTAGACAAAGATTACAAGGCGGTTAAAAAGACATGCAAAAAAATTGAGTTGAGAATAGAAACTGAAATGAAGCATCTTCTGTACGGTATTATGGTAGGACACCTTCGGAAACAATTACTGGGAGAGCTGTTTGGCGTCCTAAATTGAAAGTAATTTTGTGATCGAAAAAAGTCCGATACAGTTTATTCGATAACCCTATGTTTTGAAATCTGCCATCCAATTTGCCTCACTCACGCCAATTATAATTGACAGAATTTTGAAAAACTTGATGCGTTTTCATCCAATTTATGCTAAGAAATGTTAACTCTACGAGGAGGCAATAAAAAACTTTTCTTGAAAATGTCAATTTTGTCGAAGAGATGTATTAGCATGGCATTAATTCAGTGAAAATGTTTGGAAGCCGTCTTGAGGGGAATTTTTTAGTTATGAAATGAGTTTGACTCCCGAGATAGATAAAAACGACAAACCACTTGTTAGCACGCCTTCTAAGACTCAAATTAAGTGATCACGAGTCTGCAAAAAATTTGAAAATAATTTGCTGAAAATGTAGCCATCTCAACTTTATCAACCCTTGCAGGTTCTGAAAACTTGCTCCCTGCGTATAGATAAGAAAACAGTTCTTTTGGTAGAGGTTTTTCCTATGAGACTCTCTGCAAACTCATTCATCCGCCAGAACAACTATAAAAGAAGTACAACGAAAAGTGCAAATAGTAAAACCAATTTGACTACAGCAAAAAACAAGGCCGATAGACATAGCAAATCTAATGTTAAATTGTTTTGGGTGTCATTCCCAAAACGGTAATGACAAACTTTTCAAAGCCTAATCATCAATTAAACGACCAACTCTGTATTCTCTGTCAGCCACTCTATTCTTGAAAAGATTAACTTTTGTTTTCAGGCAAAACCTAACAAAAATTTGTTCAAAAAAGAACGCTCAAAAAAAGAACAACGAGAACTGACTTTTCAAACAAAAAAAATGGTCAATTTTTGTTACTTGTTCACAAAATAAGCCAAATATCTTCTTGCCAGCCATTGGTTTTGTTGTACTCTACTTTATTAGAGTAGTGATTCGTGGTGCGGGTGTGCGTAGAAATTTTTACTTAGTGATTCGAGATGCGAAATCCTGATTCAATTTGTTCGCGCTTACTCGCGGAGCGGAATTCAAGAAGAGAAATTGATGAACTGATTTTGAATTGCAAATTAAGGAGAATGAAGATTAGTTTGAAGCACTTGTAAACAACGTGAATGCGTGAAAAGACATGTCTGATCACGGGGCGGGAAACCAAGCAGAAGTTAACAACAGATCACAAGACGCGAACTGAACAAAATATGAAAGGCAAATAATTGAACTAAATTTACGGCACCATAAAAGATATACTGCATCAAGCAAATTAATGAATAAAGATACATCAGGTATCACATACTCCTTGCATCGAGAAAAAAATTGTAAAATACAATTTTCGAATGTATAAATAATAACAATATTTACAATTTAATACGAGGTCCCCGGTTAAATAAATAATAACGATATATTTAATGGTTATCATAGCTAAAAATAGATTATTAATAAATTATGAAATGTTTTGCAGTTCGAAGTACAGTTTAGATATCCCACTCATCGTTATCAGATTGTTGTTCTTCCGCCTCGAGTGCCGTCATTGATTGTACGAGCGTGGGTGTAGCTACCTCTAGTAAAGGTGGATTACGTGGGGCGGGTGGTGACACGTGACCAATAAGAGGAGAGATGTTCTGCTCTTCCGGCTGGTTTTCGGCTATTTGTTGTACCGACTCTACAATCAAATCGGGTGGGGGTTGAAAACTTTACACATCTCCCGCTCGGCGGGGTCGTTTTGGTGGAGGCAGAATGGTAGAGTTGGGTGGAGAACTTTCAAATCCATAATATGATGGACTGCGCCTGTTACGAGCTGATGTGCGTGTCTGTTGTGCCGCCGGGACCGGTGCAGTAGATGAAGACGACGCGGGATGTTCACTATGCGAAGTTGTCATAGTTGCCGGTTGTTGATTTCGCAGAGCAAGGAAGCTTGGAACTTTTGGAATGCGTCCTCGCATCGCGCGCGAAATATTCGATTTGGACGACGATACCCCGCTGCCCCGTTCTCTTTTCCTGTGCTTCCTTTTCTTATCCCCTATCTGATTACGAGTAAATTCCTTGATGTGGCTGTGGATAAGTTCTTCTACGATCTTTTCACCGGAACGAGGCCCTCTACGGTCTGCATAAGCCTTTAGGGGAGTTTGTCGCTCCAACTTGGTGCCGAATTTCGCAATATCGTTATTGCGCACTGTCACAATCGGCTTTCCGGGTTCCTCAATGGTGGATGTTGTTGGGCTGACCTTTAGGATGTGCGAACCCGGCGCAAGTACTTCGTACAATCCCTCGAGGTTCTTTTTGGAGCGTCTCTTGCCATGCACTTTCCGTGCGAGATTAAGCTCCACCGCACGTTCCTTCGGGGGAATGGCTCTGATCGCCTTCGTCTTTAGGAAACGGGATTCTCCATCAGTACTCGCCCTTTCTCTTTCTTTCGCTTCATTCGATGCCCGGGTTATGCCAATCTCCACCTCTATATCACTACGAGATCCATTCACCCACTTGTCATCAGGGAGAATTTCTTCCGGCATCACTGTGTCCTCGTATAAATAATGGTTTATAATATTCTTATATGTGAGATTTGACAAATTAGGCCTGGTTGCTATCACGCTTAGCGGGGTATTAGGCTTTCTTCCAAAGTGTGCTTCGAAAGGCGAGGTCTTTGTTGTTCTTTGTTTACATATTCGCAGTTGATGTATTATTAACTTTAATGCATGCTTTACATGAAAGGCGCGTGTAGGCAATTTCTCCTCTTTAATACATGCAAGTCGATTATTAATTGTTTGAATCAGTCTTTCCAGCAACCCAATATCACGATGGTCATTTACAGGAGCTTCAATTATGTCGATATTATTTTTATTACAAAAGGTCTTTACTTGATTTCAGACTAAACATTTGGCTTGGTCTAAACGGATAGATCTTGGAATTCCATGAGTTTCAATGTACATGTCCAAAAACTTTAAAACATTTGGTCCATTAGCTTTATCGTAGATATGTGAAGTAGGATATTTAGAAAACGATCAATTGCTGCCAGAAAGTAAACTTCAGTACCCTTTTCTTCAAAACTTGGACCTCCAAAATCAATTTTAATTTCTTGATTTGGCTCTACACATGGTATGTGGGGATTGAATTGCTTAGCGGGAATAACAGATTTAGGATTCTTACCGATCGCCGTGCAGGGTTTGCACTCGTTGGCTTTGACGATAAGTTTGCAGTGCATGTATGGCCACCAGCAATGTGTGGTCATACAAATCATTCCCCAAGTGCCTGGGTGACTAGCGTGAATATCGTCGGTTAGCGCCTCGCGTAATACGTTAGGAATTGCTACTTTCTCGTCAATGCAGATGCACCCGGAACGCACGTGGAGGTCCCTCCAATAGGAATGGATATAAGGGTTGAGAGCTTTTAGGCGGCTCTCATTATTTGTCAAAATACAGTCTCTGAACTCCTTTAGTACTGCATCCTTGCTTGTTAGAGAAGCGATTAACGACTTGTTGAAAATCTTCGATACTATGTAATCGAACGTCGGGACATGCGGACTTGGAGTTAGCAGAGTGCTTGCATTTGATGAAGGGGTCGGGGAGGTAGGTGTTACATCAAGTGGTGAACTTGCTTCGCGAGGGTTACTTGTAGATTCAACTTGTTGATTCGCCGTGCGGGAGTTGCTCAGCGAGTTTGATCGCTGACTTGCGGGGCGAGTTACATTTCTAATTGTGGATTGGTGTTCCGCTGCGTGGGAGGCATCATTAAATCGAAAGCGAGTTATACGCTTCTTAGAAGGCATTTTATTTGTGATTTTATTGACGTATTTTAATTCAGGCAATAAGTAATTAAGATTTGAATTTTGAGAGTTAGAAAGATGCGACTGGATTGTAGGATAGCAAGAGGCAAAAGGCACTGATTTTATTTTTGGGTGATGACTTTTAGAGATATTTGAGGAATATGATTTAATTGGCGGGATTTGTGATTGAATTATTTGAGATTTGCGCTGCGCGAATGCTACTTTATTCCTAATTTGGATTAATTGTTAACTTTTGTTGGTATTTTGCTGGGCGAGAGAAGAGTAAATTGGACTTTGCGGCGCGTGTAGTGCATATTTTAAATTGCTTAATTCACTAGTAGCTTTTGAGGCTTGTTTTCGCGGTGCGAGTGAATTGCTAAAGACATGTTCGCTTACTCGAGTTGCGTGTGTGCGAATTGAATTTATTGATTTAATACTGGCCTCAACTTTAGAAGTGATTTGTAATGCGGGATTATGTGCCTCAATTTTAGGTGTATTTTGCAATGCGAAATTGTGGTTTGTTAACAAATGATGTAAATGTGATGCGGAATGTGTGATATTTAACTCTAATGCGTTAATGGATTTGGAGATTAACTTTAGTTTTGCAACAATAAATTCCTCGTCGTATGCAGAAACTTTTTTTAACTTTTTAGGACGGGTTTCGAGAAATGTAATCGACCAAACCCATTTTTGCCCCGGAAGGTGTTCTAAATCAAATTGAAAAGGAAGTAAGCGATCGACCCAGCGGGTCAATCTACTGTTTTATGACTTATTAGATCTGTTCTTTCATAATTGAGAGAAGTGCACGGTAATCCGTAATCACTTTAAAGTGTTTTCCGTACAGATAATTTTTAAAATATTCAATTGACCACACTATGCCCAAACGTTCAAGTTCATTTACACTATAACGTTCTTCACAAGAATTTAAAAACCAGGAAGCAAATGCGATTGGTTTCCACCCATCTACTGTTAATTGTTCAAGAGCTGCACCGAGGCCGGAACGGGACGCATCACATTTTACGCGTGTTTCGAGTTGCGGTTTGTAGTGGCTATTTGCGGTTGCGTTCGCAATGCGATTCTTAATTTCTGTAAAACACGTCTCATGTTCCGCTGTCCAGAGGAATTTTGAAGACTTTTTCAGTAGTGGTCGGAGAGGATGACTTATTTGAGCAAGATTAGGAATAAATTTTCCAATATAATGAACTGATCCCAAAAAACGGAGTTTCATTAGAGTTTTTGGAGCCTCGAGTGCTAAAATCGCAGTTGTTTTACTTTCGAGGAGCGAGATACTCAATTTTGAGATATGGTATCCAAGCCAATCAATTTCTAATTTTCCAAAATGACATTTGGGAAGGTTTATCCTAAGATTTTCTTCATCTAATCGTTGGAGACATTTTATGACATAGCTTTTGTGTTCATTGAAAAATCCTTAACTAACTATCAGAATATCGTCTAAAAAACAAAATGTATTTTGTAAGCCAATCAGAGTGTAATCCTAGAGTGTAAGCCTATCAGTAAGTCCGTAAAATCCTGTTTGAAACCGATAGGTGCCGGTCATATCGCCGCTGATGATATTGAAATTACAGTGATTTGCTGTATTAGCATCCAAATTTAACTGTCTGTACGCGTAATTTAAATCAATTGTAGAAAATTACGTGTTTTGCGGAGCGGGTGCACTTATTTGTTGAGATATAGATTCAATTAACGTATCAATATTCGGCATCTGATATTTGTTCTTGTGAATGGCTTTGTTTAACACTTTTGAATCCAGTACGAGCTTTATCGTTTGGTCTTTCTTTACCGTAACTAAAATGGGTGATATGAAATATTTATCAGGGCAACTTGAAAGTTTTATGATGTGTTTTTCGGCTAGCAATTTTTTAATTTCAGTATTGAGCTTGTCTTGAAGATTAATAGGAATACGTCAACCATTTTGATGTCTAGGTTGAAAATCTTTGTGAAATTTAGATTTTGCTACATGAATTTTTGATCTTCCAATACGTGATACCAAACCAGGAAAGGTTTTGGCTATCTGTTCCTTAAATTCGGGAGATGCAGTGTTGTTGACACGGTTACCTTTTAAAAATGTAGATTGAGTTACTGCAAGTCCAAGTTGGTCAAACAAATCACGACCTATTAAGTACCTTAAACCGTCGGCTACAACTGTGAAGGTGGCTGAATCACATACCCAGCCTTTGCTTGTTATTGGAGCTTGAATCTTTCCTTCAACTTGTATGGGTTCGTTTGAGAAAGTTCGGAGGTACAGTTGTGGAGGCACCGTTTCATCGATCCAGAATGCACGAGGGCTGCTTTGTACCACCTGCGACACGAGTGAGCGGTTGAGTATACTACACGCGCTCCCGGTGTCCACGAATTGTGTAGTGTTGATATTACCAATCTTGAGAAGCATGTTGAGTGGCTCAACTTTCTCTACGGCACTCTCGATCATCGCGACTGTATTATCTTCCTCTCCGCTACTGTAATCCGATTCGTAGAGTTTAGCTGGTTGGCGAAAAAACACAGAGTCCTCTGGGTGTGGCTCTTCTTCTACGACACGTACCATCTTTGTCTTGGGATCCTGTGGCTTTGTATTCATGTTCTTTTGTTTGCGGCAGACCTTTGCAAAGTGGTTTAAGAGCCCACAATTATTACACGTTTTTCCCCTCGCATGGTGATTTTTCACGGTGATTTGGGAGCCAAGTACCGCCGCAATTCGAACAGTAAAGTGTCGCACGATTGTTTTGTTTCGAAGCGTTATTCGTATTCAGCCAATACGGTTTTCGTGGACTATTGTTGAATTGAACTGCATTAACATTTGCAGGAACAACAATCTGGTTGTGCTGCTGTATCTGATGTTGATTCCGCATCCCGAGTTCCATATTGATTCCTAGCTCTAAAGCCTGCCGGGGTTCAACAGTTTGTTTTAGAAGCTCTTTTTGAATTTCAGGATCTACCAGATTAGTGATGAAGACATCTCGTATCAGGGTCTCTTCTTTATTCTCAAAGTCCAATTCTTAGCCAATTCCTTCAGTTTACCATAGAAGTGTTCTACAGTTTCTCCCCGAAGTTGTTTTGTAATCAAGAAGACATGACGATCGAAAGTTATGTTACTTGGACGGATGAATGCTTCCTCCACAATCTTCCAAAAGTCAACAGTAGTGAGTGTGTCGATCAAGATGTGCGGGTTCTTACAATTGAGAATGCGGCGGCCTTTTATCCCGATGTTTAAGTAGAGTAAGGAAACTGTTTTGCGATCTGCCAACGACCACGGTTTATCGCCACACATGATACCCACTTCAATGAGTCGTTGGCATTTGTTTTGCCAGTTCATCTTTTGTTGCGCATTGCGTGCCTTCCTCTCCCTCTCTGATTGTGCGGAGGCACCCACTATTGTCTCTTCGTAAATAGGCTCGAGGGGAAGTTCTACCATCTCAGGTTTAGGCCCGAGTAGCGTATCAAGGATGATATTTTCTTTGGCCAGCAGTGCCAATTTGTACTGTACTCTCCATTTCTCCCAGCGAAGAGGAGGATTGGGTGTAGGTTTGTCCCAAAAGGGGTCAATTCCAAGGGGTGTTCGTTTGCTTGCTGGCTGCGCCATGTCGTACTCTACTTTAGTAGAGTAGTGATTCGTGGTGTGGGTGTGCGTAGAAATTATTACTTAGTGATCCGCGATGCGAAATCCTGATTCAATTTGTTCGCGCTTACTCGCGGAGCGGAATTCAAGAAGAGAAATTGAAGAACTGATTTTGAATTGCAAATTAAGGAGAATGAAGATTAAGGAAATTTGAAGCACTTGTAAACAACGTGAATGCGTGATCAGACATGTCTGATCACGGGGCGGGAAACCAAGCAGAAGTTAACAACAGATCACAAGACGCGAACTGAACAAAATTTGAAAGGCAAATAATTGATTTAAATTTAGGGCACCATATAAGATAAACTGCATCAAGCAAATTAATGGAAAAAGATACATCAGGTATCACAGGTTTTAATTTCAACATCGATAAGAAATGCAATGAAAAATTTTAAAAAAAAACAAACGTGACAAAATATAATGGGGGGAGATAGCGATATAAACTGTATTTAGCAAAACGATTTGCCAATTGTTTCGTTTAGAGAGTGGCCTGGACGAAAATTTGATCGGTCAAACCTGATGCTTTAATTGTGTTGTTCTCCCAATTTGAATTTTTCCGCCAGAACCAAACGTGTAAGGTTCTAAGAGAAAACTAAACAAAAAAAGACAAGGCGCTTGAAAAGACATGCCACAAGAATTGAATTAAGAAGAGGAACTGAAATGATACGTCGTCTGTGCGGTATTATAGAAGGACACTTTCGGAAACAATTACTGGGAGAACTATCTAGCGTCCTAGTTTGAAAGTAATTTTGTGATCGAAAAAGAAATACGATACTATATTTTTTAATAACCCCTATATTTTTAATTTTCCCATCCAATTTGACTCACTCCCGCCAATTATAAAAAACAGATTTTTGAAAACTTTGAATTGTTTTTATCCAATTTAAGCCAAGAAATGTTAACTCTACGAGGACGCATTGAAAAACTATTCTGGAAAGTGTCAATTTTATCAAAAAGTTGTATTAGTATGGCATTAATTCAGCGAAATTGTTTGGAAGCCGTCTTGGGGGAATTTTTTAGTTATGAAATGAGTTTGATTTCTGAGATAGATAAAAAAGACAAACAACTTGTTAGCAGTTCTGCTAAGACTCAATTAAGGTGATCACGAGTCTGCAAAAAAAAATTTGAAATAATTTGCTGAAAATGTAGGCATCTCAACTTTATCAACCCTTGCAGGTTCTGAAAACTTGCTCCCTGCGTATAGATAAGAATACAGTTTTTTTGGTAGGGAATGCGGGGCGGGAAACCAAGCAGAAGTTAACAACAGATCACAAGACGCGAACTGAACCAAATATGAAAAGCAAATAATTGATTTAAATTTAGGGCACCATATAAGATAAACTGCATCAAGCAAATTAATGGAGAAAGATACATCAGGTATCACAGGTTTTAATTTCAACATCGATAAGAAAGGCAATGAAAAATTTAAAAAAAAAACAAACGTGACAAAATATAATGGGGGAGATAGCGATATAAACTGTATTTAGCAAAAAGATTTGCCAATTGTTTCGTTTAGAGAGTGGCCGGGACGAAAATTTGATCAGTCAAACCTGATGCTTTAATTGTGTAGTTCGCCCAATTTGAATTTTTCCGCCAGAACCAAACGTGTAAGGTTCTAAGAGAAAACTGAACAAAAAAAGACAAGGCGTTTGAAAAGACATGCCACAAGAATTGAATTAAGAAGAGGAACTGAAATGATACGTCGTCTGTGCGGTATTATAGAAGGACACTTTCGGAAACAATTACTGGGAGAACTATCTAGCGTCCTAGTTTGAAAGTAATTTTGTGATCGAAAAAGAAAAACGATACTATATTTTTTAATAACCCCTATATTTTTAATTTTCCCATCCAACTTGACACACTCCCGCCAACTATAAAAGACAGATTTTTGAAAACTTTGATGCGTTTTTATCCAATTTAAGCCAAGAAGTGTTAACTCTACGAAGACGCATTAAAAAACTATTCTGGAAAGTGTCAATTTTATCAAAAAGTTGTATTAGTATGGCATTAATTCAGCGAAATTGTTTGGAAGCCGTCTTGGGGGAATTTTTTAGTTATGAAATGAGTTTGATTTCTGAGATAGATAAAAAAGACAAACAACTTGTTAGCAGTCCTGCTAAGACTCAATTAGGGTAATCACGAGTCTGCAAAAAAAATTTGAAATAATTTGCTGAAAATGTAGGCATCTCAACTTTATCAACCCTTGCAGGTTCTGAAAACTTGCTCCCTGCTTATAGATAAGAATACAGTTCTTTTGGTAGAGGTTTTTCCTATGAGGTTTTTCATTCCGAACAGATCTGCGAATTTGTATTGATTCTATTATTTTAAACTATGACGTCGTCAACATTGAAGATAGAATTTCAGTAGTAAATTAGTTGCAAAGTTTTGGAGTCAATCTTGAACGTATTTACTTTGAAAACAAACTTGAGCTATATGAAATGGAATAAAATCTAGTTCATATTTTCTATGTTTACAAATTCAAATTTTTCTTTGCAAACTCATTCAACCGCCAAAACAACTATAAAAGAAGTACAACAAAAAGTGCAAATAGTAAAACCAATTTGACTACAGCAAAAAACAAGGCTGATAGACATAGCAAAAACTAATGTTAAATTGTTTTGGGCGTCACTCCCAAAACGGTAATGACAAACTTTTTAAAGCCTAATCATCAATTAAACGACCAACTCTGTATTCTCTGTCAGTCACTCTATTCTCGAAAAGATTCACTTTTGTCTTCAGGCAAAATCAAACAAAAATTTGTTCAAAAAAGAACGCTCAAAAAAGGGACAACGAGAATTGACTTTTTGAACAAAAAATGGTCTATTTTTGTTACTTGTTCACAAAATAAGCTAAATATTTTCTTGCCAGCCATTGGTTTTAAATTCAACATCGAAAAAAAAGCAATGAAAAATTAAAAAAACAAACGTGACAAAATATAATGGGGGCGATAGCGATATAAACTGTATTTAGCAAAAGGATTTGCCAATTGTTTTGTTTCGAGAGTGGCCGGAACAAAAATTTAATCAGTCAAATCTGATGCTTTAATTGTGTAGTTCTCCCGACTTAAAATTTTGTGCCAGAACCAAACGTGTGAGGTTCTACGAGAAAATTAGACAAAGATTACAAGGCGGTTAAAAGACATGCAAGAAAAATTGAGTTGAGAATAGAAACTGAAATGAAGCATCTTCTGTACGGTATTATAGTAGGAAACCTTCGGAAACAATTAGTGGGAGAACTGTTTGGCGTCCTAAATTGAAAGTAATTTTGTGATCGAAAAAAGTCCGATACAGTTTATTCGATAACCCTATGTTTTGAAATCTGCCATTCAATTTGCCTCACTCACGCCAATTATAATTGACAGAATTTTGAAAATTTTGATGCGTTTTCATCCAATTTAAGGTAAGAAATGTTAAGTCTACGAGGAGGCAATAAAATACTGTTCTCGAAAGTGTTAATTTTGTTGAAAAGATGTATTAGCACGGCATTAACTCAGTGAAAATGTTTGGAAGCCGTCTTGAGGGGAATTTTTTATTTATGGAATGAGTTTGACTCCCGATATAGATAAAAACGACAAACCACTTGTTAGCACGCCTTCTAAGACTCAATTTAAGTGATCACGAGTCTGCAAAAAATTTGAAATTAATTAGCTGAAAATGTAGCCATCTCAACTTTATCAACCCCGCAGGTTCCAAAAACTTGCTCCCGGCGTGTAGATAAGTTTATAGTTCTTTCGGAAGAGGTCTTTCCCATGAGATTTTGTCTTTTAAATTACGGCCGTCATGGCGCCAACCCCCTTTTTTTTCATTCCAAACAGATCTGTGATTTTGAGCTGAATTTATTACTTTAAACTATGAAGTCATGAACCTTCAAGTATTGATCTTGAGTAGTAAATTAGTTGGAAAGTTTTCAATCTTGAACGTATTTACTTTGAAAACAAACTTGAGCAGTGTAAAATGGAATAACATCTAGTTCATATTTTCTATGTAAACAAAAGCAAAGTTTTTTTGTAAATTCGTTAATCTGCCAGAACAACTAGCAATGAAGTACAACGGAAAGCGCAAATAGTCAACCCAATTTGATTAAAGCAAAAAAACCAGGCTGATAGACAGGGCAAAAACTTGGGTTCAACTTTTTCGGGTGTCATCCCCAAAGCGGTAAAGATGAACTTCTAAAAGCCTAATCATCAACTAAAAACCGACTCTTTATCCTCTGTCAGCCACTCTATTCTTGAAAAGATCCACTGTTGTCACCAGGCAAAACAAAAAAAATTGTTCAAAAAAAAGAACGCTTGAAAAGAGGGACAACGAGAATTGACCTTTCAGACAAAAACTGGTGAGTTTTTGTTTTTTATTGACGCAATAAGCTAAATATCTTCTTACCAGCCATTGGTTTTATTTTCAACATCGATAAGAAAGGCAATGAAAAACTGAAAAAAAGTAAATTTGACAAAATATAATGGGAGAGAAAGCAATATAAACCGTATTTAGCAAAAAGATTTGCCAATTGTTTCGTTTAGAGAGTGGCCGGGACAAAAATTTGATCAGTCAAATCTGATGCTTTAATTGTGTAGTTCTCCCAATTTGAATTTTTCCGCCAGAACCAAACGTGTAAGGTTCTACGAGAAAAATAAACAAAAAAAACAAGGCAGTTGAAAAAACATGCAACAAGAATTGAGTTAAGAAGAGGAACTGAAATGATACGTCGTCTGTGCGGTATTATAGAAGGACACTTTCGGAAACAATTACTGGGAGAACTATCTAGCGTCCTAGCATGAAAGCAATTTTGTGATCGAAAAAGAAATCCAATACAATTTTTTTTATAACCCGTATATTTTGAATTTTTCCATCCAATTTGCCTCACTCACGCCAATTTTAAATGACAGACTTTTGAAAACTTTGATGCGTTTTTGTCCAATTTAAGCCAAGAAATGTTAACTCTACGAGGACGCATTAAAAAACTATTCTCGAAAGTGTCAATTTTATCAAAAAGTTGTATTAGTATGACATTAATTCAGCAAAATTGTTTGGAAGCCGTCTTGGGGGAATTTTTTAGTTATGAAATGAGTTTGATTCCTGAGATAGATAAAAACGACAAACAACTTGTTAGCACTCCTGCTAAGACTCTATTTAAGTGACCACGAGTGTGCAAAAAAATTTGAAATTAATTTGCTGAAAATGTAGGCATCTCAACTTTATCACCCCTCGCAGGTTCTGAAAATTTGCTCCCTTTGTATAGATAAGATTACAGTTCTTTTGGTAGAGGTTTTTCGGATCAGAATTTGTCTTTTGAATTTTGGCCTCCATGGCGCCAACACCTATTTTTTTTATTCCAAACAGATCTGCGAATTTGTGCTGATTCTATTACTTTAAACTATGACGTCGTCAACCTTGAAAGATAGAATTTCAGCAGTTATTTAGTTGCAAAGTTTTGGAGTCAATCTTGAACGTATTTACTTTGAAAACAAACTTGAGCTGTGTGAAATGGAATAAAATCTAGTTCATATTTTCTATGTTTACAAATTTAGATTTTTCTTTGCAAACTCATTAATCCGCCAGAACAACTATAAAAGAAGTACAACGAAAAGTGCAAATAAAAAAACCAATTTGACTACCGCAAAAAACAAGGCTGATAGACATAGCAAAGACTAATGTTATATTGTTTTGGGTGTCATTCCCAAAACGGTAATGACAAACTTTTCAAAGCCTAATCATCAATTAAACGACCAATTCTGTATTCTCTGTCAGCCACTCTATTCTTGAAAAGAGTCACTTTTGTCTTCAGGCAAAATCAAACAAAAATTTTTTCAAAAAAGAACGCTCAAAAAAGGGACAACGAGAATTGACATTTCGAACAAAAAAATGGTCAATTTTTGTTACTTGTTCACAATATAAGCTAAATATCTTCTTGCCAGCCATTGGTTTTAAATTCAACATCGAAAAGAAAGGCAATGAAAATTAAAAAAACAAACGTGACAAAACATAATGGGGGAGATAGCGATATAAACTGTATTTAGCAAAAGGATTTGCCAATTGTTTTGTTTCGAGAGTGGCCGGAACAAAAAATTAATCAGTCAAATCTGATGCTTTAATTGTGTAGTTCTCCCGACTTGAAATTTTGTGCCAGAACCAAACGTGTGAGGTTCTACTAGAAAATTAGACAAAAATTACAAGGCGGTTAAAAAGACATGCAAAAAAATTGAGTTGAGAAAAGAAACTGAAATGAAGCATCTTCTGTACGGTATTTTAGTAGGACACCTTCGGAAACAATTACTGGGAGATCTGTTTGGCGTCCTAAATTGAAAGTAATTTTGTGATCGAAAAAAGTCCGATACAGTTTATTCGATAACCCTATGTTTTGAAATCTGCCATCCAATTTGCCTCACTCACGCCAATTATAATTGACAGAATTTTGAAAAATTTGATGCGTTTTCATCCAATTTATGCTAACAAATGTTAACTCTACGAGGAGGCAATAAAAAACTATTCTTGAAAATGTCAATTTTGTCGAAAAGATGTATTAGCATGGCATTAATTCAATGAAAATGTTTGGAAGCCGTCTCGAGGGGAATTTTTTAGTTATGAAATGAGTTTGACTCCCGAGATAGATAAAAACGACAAACCACTTGTTAGCACGCCTTCTAAGACTCAATTTAAGTGATCACGAGTCTGCAACAAATTTGAAATTAATTTGCTGAAAATGTAGCCATCTCAACTTTATCAAACCCGCAGGTTCCGAAAACTTGCTCCCGGCGTATAGATAAGTTTATAGTTCTTTCGGAAGAGGTCTTTCTCATGAGATTTTGTCTTTTAAATTATGGCCGTCATGGCGCCAACACCTATTTTTTTCATTCCAAACAGATCTGTGATTTTGAGCTGAATTTATTACTTTAAACTATGAAGTCATGAACCTTCAAGTATTGATCTTGAGTAGTAAATTAGTTGCAAAGTTTTCAATCTTGAACGTATTACTTTGAAAACAAACTTGAGCAGTGTAAAATGGAATAACATCTAGTTCATATTTTCAATGTAAACAAAAGCAAAGTTTTTTTTGTAAATTCGTTAATCTGCCAGAACAACTAGCAATGAAGTACAACGGAAAGCGCAAATAGTCAACCCAATTTGATTAAAGCAAAAAAACCAGGCTGATAGACAGGGCAAAAACTTGGGTTCAACTTTTTCGGGTGTCATCCCCAAAGCGGTAAAGATGAACTTCT
Source organism: Convolutriloba macropyga (assembly GCF_964194025.1). NCBI lineage: Eukaryota > Metazoa > Xenacoelomorpha > Acoela > Convolutidae > Convolutriloba > Convolutriloba macropyga. The sequence continues at coordinate 24,796,730 of NC_134478.1, read as the reverse complement.
ATAAGCCTAATCATCAACTAAAAACCGACTCTTTATCCTCTGTCAGCCACTCTATTCTTGAAAAGATCCACTGTTGTCACCAAGCAAAACAAAAAAAAATTGTTCAAAAAAAAGAACGCTTGAAAAGAGGGACAACGAGAATTGACCTTTCAGACAACAAGTGGTGACTTTTTGTTATTTATTGACGCAATAAGCTAAATATCTTCTTACCAGCTATTGGTTTTATTTTCAACATCGATAAGAAAGGCAATGAAAAACTGAAAAAAAGTAAATTTGACAAAATATAATGGGAGAGAAAGCAATATAAACCGTATTCAGCAAAAAGATTTGCCAATTGTTTCGTTTCGAGAGTGGCCGGAACAAAAAATTAATCAGTCAAATCTGATGCTTTAATTGTGTAGTTCTCCAGACTTGAAATTTTGTGCCAGAACCAAACGTGTGAGGTTCTACGAGAAAATTAGACAAAGATTACAAGGCGGTTAAAAAGACATGCAAAAAAATTGAGTTGAGAATAGAAACTGAAATGAAGCATCTTCTGTACGGTATTTTAGTAGGACAACTTCGGAAACAATTACTGGGAGAACTGTTTGGCGTCCTAAATTGAAAGTAATTTTGTGATCGAAAAAAGTCCGATACAGTTTATTCGATAACCCGTATATTTTGAATTTTCCCATCCAATTTGCCTCACTCACGCCAATTATAAATGACAGACTTTTGAAAACTTGGATGCGTTTTTGTCCAATTTAAGCCACGAAATGTTAACTCTACGAGGGCGCATTAAAAAACTATTCTCGAAAGTGTCAATTTTGTCAAAAAGTTGCATTAGTATGGCATTAATTCAGCGAAATTGTTTGGAAGCCGTCTTGGGGGAATTTTTTAGTTATGAAATGAGTTTGATTCCTGAGATAGATAAAAACGACACACAACTTGTCAGCACTCCTGCTAAGACTCAATTTAAGTGATCACGAGTCTGCAAAATAATTTGAAATTAATTTGCTGAAAATGTAGGCATCTCAACTTTATCACCCCTCGCAGGTTCTGAAAATTTGCTCCCTGCGTATAGATAAGATTACAGTTTTTTTGGTAGAGGTTTTTCCTATGAGAGTTTGTCTTTTGAATTTTGGCCTTCATGGCGCCAACACCTATTTTTTTATTCCAAACAGATCTGCAAATTTGTGCTGATTCTATTACTTTAAACTATGACGTCGTCAACCTTGAAACATAGAATTTCAGTAGTAATTTAGTTGCAAAGTTTTGGAGTCAATCTTGAACGTATTTATTTTGAAAACAAACTTGAGCTGTGTGAAATGGAATAAAATCTAGTTCATATTTTCTATTCAGATTTTTCTTTGCAAACTCATTAATCCACCAGAACAACTATAAAGGAAGTACAACGAAAAGTGCAAATAGTAAAACCAATTTGACTACAGCAAAAAACAAGGCTGATAGACATAGCAAAAACTAATGTTAAATTGTTTTGGGTGTCATTCCCAAAACTTTAACGACAAACTTTTTAAAGCCTAATCATCAATTAAACGACAAACTCTGTATTCTCTGTCAGCCACTCTATTCTTGAAAAGAGTCACTTTTGTCTTCAGGCAAAATCAAACAAAAATTTTTTCAAAAAAGAACGCTCAAAAAAGGGACAACGAGAATTGACATTTCGAACAAAAAAATGGTCAATTTTTGTTACTTGTTCACAATATAAGCTAAATATCTTCTTGCCAGCCATTGGTTTTAAATTCAACATCGAAAAGAAAGGCAATGAAAAAATTAAAAAAACAAACGTGACAAAATATAATGGGGGAGATAGCGATATAAACTGTATTTAGCAAAAAGATTTGCCAATTGTTTTGTTTCGAGAGTGGCCGGAACAAAAATTTAATCAGTCAAATCTGATGCTTTAATTGTGTAGTTCTCCCGACTTGAAATTTTGTGCCAGAACCAAACGTGTGAGGTTCTACGAGAATATTAGACAAAGATTACAAGGCGGTTAAAAAGACATGCAAAAAAAATAAGTTGAGAATAGAAACTGAAATGAAGCATCTTCTGTACGGTTTTATAGTAGGACACCTTCGGAAACAATTACTGGGAGAACTGTTTGGCGTCCTAAATTGAAAGTAATTTTGTGATCGAAAAAAGTCCGATACAGTTTATTCGATAACCCTATGTTTTGAAATCTGCCATCCAATTTGCCTCACTCACGCCAATTATAATTGACAGAATTTTGAAAAATTTGATGCGTTTTCATCCAATTTATGCTAAGAAATGTTAACTCTACGAGGAGGCAATAAAAAACTATTCTCGAAAATGTCAATTTTGTCGAAAAGATGTATTAGCATGGCATTAATTCAGTGAAAATGTTTGGAAGCCGTCTTGAGGGGAATTTTTTAGTTATGAAATGAGTTTGATTCCTGAGATAGATAAAAACGACAAACCACTTGTTAGCACGCCTTCTAAGACTCAATTTAAGTGATCAGGAGTCTGCAAAAAATTTGAAATTAATTTGCTGAAAATGTAGGCATCTCAACTTTATCAACCCCGCAGGTTCCGAAAACTTGCTCCCGGCGTATAGATAAGTTTATAGTTCTTTCGGAAGAGGTCTTTCTCATGAGATTTTGTCTTTTAAATAATAGCCTCCATGGCGCCAACACCTATTTTTTTCATTCCAAGCAGATCTGTGATTTTGAGCTGATTTTATTACTTTAAACTATGGCGTCATGAACCTTGAAGCATTGAACTTGAGTAGTAAATTAGTTGCAAAGTTTTCGATCTTGATTGTATTTACTTTGAAAACAAACTTGAGCAGCGTAAAATGGAATAACATCTAGTTCATGTTTTCTATGTAAACAAAAGCAGAGCTTTCTTTGTAAACTCATTAATCTGCCAGAACAACTAGGAATGAAGTACAACGGAAAGCGCAAATAGTCAACCCAATTTGATTAAAGCAAAAAAACAAGGCTGATAGACAAAGCAAAAACTTGGATTAAACTGTTTCGGGTGTCATCCCCAAAACGGTAAAGATGAACTTCTCAAAACCTAATCATCAAATAAAAAACCGACTCTTTATCCTCTGTCAGCCACTCTATTCTTGAAAAGATCCTCTGTTGACTTCAAGCAAAACCAAACAGGTAATTTGCTCAAAACAGACCGCCTTCTTGGGCGCCTGTCGGTCAAAAGTATGTTTTCTAAGTGAAATGATGGAGAAGACATATAAAGAGGTGCCAAGCATCTACGAGTTTTCAACGATATTGTAGACTTACTTGCCAATAAAATATTGTTGTAAACTTTCTCCGTGGAGTACCCTCCCAACATTAAACAAATCTTTCCGGAATTTTGATATTTTTGGGTGGTAGCCGGTCCCCAGCTAGATGGATACATACTGTCTTGTCTATGCCTGATCATTAGTTGCTCTCCTGACTGGCTATCTCATTGGAAAATATGATTAATGTTAACTCATTTGAAATTATTCTACTAGTTTTGTTAGAGAATTTTTAAAGGACTCTCAAAATGTTAATCATGGTGTATCATAATGAAGGCTTTTAATCTGATTAAAGCAAAAAGCTCTTTTCGTTTATTATTGTTAGTTCAGTTCAATTGATTAAGAGATTGTTGCAATCATTGATACCATGGTACTGTCTACACTATTACAATTGTTACAATTTTTCCACTCATAGCAGCCTTTCTCGAAAACACGGTCGCTTTTCTGCAATAACTCTAATCACATTTTGACATTGAAAAAGACCATTCTTATTCTAAAAACGATCAAATTGTGAAAACTTTGTTTCAAATTCAAGACAATATCACTCCACAGTTATCTTCACATTAGTACTTTTTACTTTCAGTTCTTCACACATAAACGAACCCACAATCACGAGAATGCCTCGTTTCCTAGGCGTATACTGAACCCTAATATGGGCTCTATCTCTCGCTCGAATTGGGTTCCTGAGGGCAAAAGGTTTGTTTTCTTTCAACCACGGAGCTTCAAGCTTGAACTTTCCTTTTGTTAAGGGAAAATCAAATTCGTTGTTGTAAGCGATGATCATTTCAATAGATTTGCCTTTCAAAAAAGGGGGGCTCGAAAGCAGTTCTATATGAGGTCTTGCACTGTCAAAAGGTACCTCAAAAACCTCTCCCGTCATATCACGCAACCTAGGAATGTGACAAAACACGTTAAATTGTATCAAATATTCCCCGTCGTGGTACTGGACTAAGTCTCTAGCTTCAATGATGCCCTCAAACGTTTTTTCTTCCGGTAGTTTAAGTTCTTTTTGACCTTCAAAAATGTTCTTGACAACTGCACCATTATATGTGATCACGTTTCCCGTTAGCGAGGCTACAATCTCACCACTTGGGTCTTGGCCTTCCTTAAACTGGAACCCAATTGCGAATCGAAAATCTGAAGTAGCAACGTAGAACTCTGGGAAATTGGCGCTGATTTCAATCGAATCTTTAGTGGGAACTTCGTCGTAAATATTCGGTCTGGTTCCGTGAGAAACTGCCAAAAATGTTTGCCTTCTTTCTTCGACAGAACCCTCTTCGTACTTGTACTGGTCACGCAAATCTAACGTATGCCCATTATTGTCTGTCAACAAATGGATTCCAAAAACACCTGTCGAATTTCTCAATTTCCAGAGTTTAAATTTCCCAGTTTTGTCCTGGACCCAGTATGCAAAATCTGCGTTCATCTCTGCGAAAACAAACCCGGCATCGTAAGGCAAGAAACAGTTACCTTCTTTGATAGCTTTTATGGACGACGGGCCACACTGGTACATCTTATCGCTACGTTCTTGAGGGGTCGAATCCAGGGCCTGCCAACCATCATAAGCCTCCCCCAAATCTTTCCTTCGCATCCACGCTTCATTCCAGACATGATAGTTCCACTTTTTTTCACTTTTTATGCCTCTAGAGTCAACTTCTCGGTAGTTTTCGTCAAGATAGTAGTCGTAGACTAAGTTTTCGTTGTTGTCGTGAGCGCACCCGACACAAGTCACGACTCGACTCGGGATTCCAAGACATCGCAGAGCAGTGTTGAGACAGGCGCCAAATACCCAACACTGACCGTATCTCACTGGTTTTCCAGTCTTAGCAAACCTAAACGAAAAAGTAAGTATAACTTTGTCAGGGATTGTCTTGAATTATATATTTTTATGAGCCCAGTCGTTTAAACTTCCAGCTCCTGCTTTTGTTAACTTGATTGTTGCCAGAAACCACCGTCGCCAAATTCTGTCTAACGAATGTCTACTTTCTACCTGCTTTATATGACTTCTATTTATAGGTCTTCATAACTCTGGAATGCCAGACATGAAATGATCTTGACTGATTTTACCTTCGGAGCTTTTTTACGTTCAATTATTTGGCGAGAAATTTGCACCTACTAAATAAGAGTAAGCCTTAGGGGTACACAGCAGGTGTTGTCGTTTATCTTCCCGCCGAAATCATGTTATCTAAATTCCAATTGCCGTAACAGTTTCCCAATCTTCAGTTAAATTTTTTTTTACCGGAGTCCATTTTTGCTCACTTACATTGTTTAGCTCGAACAATGTAGTATAGAAGAGGGTTAATGGGGAAACTTTGCGGATATATCATTGATCGCCATCTGCCGAAGAAGGAAACAGAAATTGATTTAGTTTTATTTGATAGAAAATCAATAAAGTGACATAAATTAGATGAAAGTAACGCTAAAAAAGATGAAAAATAATAGACAGGAGAGACGGGAAAACAGCATTAAAAATAAAACAAATTAGCCGAACAAGGACGAGTCCGGAAATACAATCCGTGAAAATACATATAAATTGGAGAAATCCTTATCCCGATCACTATACCACGTACAACGTTCCGCCCGCAAAAAAAAAACAAACAATGAGGCTAGTGGCACAAAAACGACGTAATTGTTCAGGTGAACAGTGATAAGGGCAATTGTGAAATTTCAAATTATTGTACAAATCTATAATTGGCAGTAAGAGGGACCTTTCTGAAGTCAGTAACACATATTAACTTTGAACTGAACAGTCGGTTGACCTGAACGAGAAGAATGGCTTTTTGAAACGTTTAAACTGCGCAATCTGAGTTTCTCCCGAGATTGATTTCTGGCTTACCAATTGAACTTAATTCAAATTTACCTTGAGTCTTTTCTTTTTCTTATTATTATAACCATCTTCTTAACTGTGTGTTGTGTGCAAATGGAGTGCTCTGGAACGAGTCTTTCAGTAGAAATCCAAATGTTGTTAGTAATGCTGAAGCAGAGTTCAGAAGTCTGTCCAATGAAATTACGCACCTAAAGGTCAGTCAATCAGAGAAAATTATTGCAAGTCTAAAAAGTCAACACCAAAACATAAATAATCGGTTACGTGCACAGAAGAGATACCCCAAGAATGATAGTTTAATGATCGCCAACCCTCCCTCCAACGCAAACAGGGTCCAAAACCAAACAAGCGAAGCACTCAATTTTTGAAGTTATCTGGGCGTGAAAATTCAACACGATGCTAATAAAGCAAGCCATTTTGTTCCAAGTAGTGTCCACAACAATATCATACCAACTGTTATATGCAAGTTTTTTCATTTTGAGGAGAGAAAAATCGGATACAAAAAAATTAGAGCACTGAGAAACAAAAAAAATCAACTAAATTGCAAAAAAGTTTATTTGGAGGAGCCAATACCAGAATGCGAGGCAACTATCAGTGCTGAAGCAAAGCGAGGAGACTTAATTACCAACACAAATAACTCCGTGGTGTCGGTGCTAGTAGACAATGGCAGAGGAAGAAACGAACTCGTAGAATTTGTAGAAAAATGACAGAGAAAGAAAGGAGTTACTGAGATTGATGAGTTGGACAATCTAAATTCTATCAAGCGGAAAAGGAACAATTTTGACTTCAATGAAGACAAAGATGAATTTCGCCCCGCTGCAAGAGAGCAAAAAACAGTTGCAAAACTCGTAAAGTTGACTGACGCAAAACGAAACGAGAACATGATGTTTAAACATCAACTCTGAACTTGTTTTTTCGCGTATTATTTTTTTTAAACTCATTGTTAAAACAGCTATTAAATTTTGATGATGTAATCCAGACATAAATATTAGGTGTTTGCTGTTAGTAAAAGAGTAGAAAAAAAACATTTTGTGCCTGTTTCTTGTAATTTTTTTGTAAAGCATTATTTCAAGAAGAAACAAAAAAAAACGTTTTCACATAAGAATTTCTTCATTTTTGAATCGGGAGTTCTTCTTGTGATTTCCTTGAGCAAGTTTCACGCTAACTTTGACTTGCAAAGTCATCAAATGTGAAACAAGAGCCTTGAGATAAAAATCAATATCTGTGACTTCCGCGGAACATAATAAATAATGCATTTGGAAGACAGCGAGCAAAATAAAACAAATTTTATTTCAATAATTGATTTATATTTTTACTTAGGGGAGTAGGACACTTCTTTTCTAGTAAAAAAAGTCAATAGAAATCGCGTAAAGTAAACTTAGTCTTCTTTTATTTTATTTGCCATCAAAACAACTAAAATCACACGTTATTAACGAAAAATTTTGATGAAATCAATTTGAAATTTGTGTCTCTGAAAGACAAATCTTTAGCAACCTGCCTAACAGGAACATGGCTTAAAGAAAAATTTTCATCAAGCATTTTTCTCATAGATTGATATGTTGAATTAATTTAAAGCAACAGAGAACAAGGCTGGATATTTGCGACTTTTGTTCAAAAAAAAATAAAACACATGGATCTCTAAACCTCAATAATATACAAGCGGTGAGTATTGGCTTCAGCATTGAAAAAAAAATGTTTTCATTGACATGTGTATATATACCGCCTAATGCATCTATGGCAGCTACTTTTGATGTTCTTGGTACTTACATGGAAAACTTGGTTACGATTCACAAAGCCTGCATGTGCTAAGCGGTGACTTTAAAGTGAAATTTCTCTCCAAGGAAAACAAAACAAATTGTTTAAGAGGACTGCTCCAATCATTTAATGTAAAATGAGAACGTCATTACACTGGAACAAAAATACAACTTCAAATATTGACCTGTTTTTTTACAAAGTTTACATCATACATAACCACTCAAAGAACAAAAAAACTGATCACTGCTTGCTTTTCCTGAAAAGCAAAACTGAAACAAACAAAAAACAAGATTTAGCAACAAATAACAGTTTTTATTTAAACCAAAAATTGGTTGAAATTGGAAAAATTAGTTTTTTTCTATGGCAGCAGTTAAAAAAAATTGGTCTGATTGAAATAGAAACTGATAGCAATGTTTAATCCTCACAAAGAAGTGTGCAGGAAGCATTAGATCTCCATCTATCTAAGAATACGAAAAAAAGTGAGCCGAAAAACTGGATTGACAATGAAGTTAAGAACGCTGCAGCAAAGAAAAAAACATAGGAGGAAACGCTTCAAGATCAATCAATGTCGGCCAACAACGAAAACAAAAAACAGTTTCTGAAAGTAAAAACTTCGATACAAAAAATGAATGGAAGTTTTTATCAAAATCAAATTAAAAAGAGTGCAGCAAACACAGACAGAAACTTCCAGAAAGTTTACATTGATATAACAGGCAAAAAGTATGAAAACCGAGAAAAAAACTATCTCAAGACAAATCAATAAAAAAAATATTTTTTACAGCACTCGGAAGAAAACTGAATGCACATGTAACCCGAAAATCTTTGAAAACGTTCAATTGAAAACAACAATCCATATTTGTAATGAAGAGCTTCCAACAAGATTAGACGATTTTTTTTGAAAAACATGCTATGACTATGGCATCAATTTAAACAAAAAGATCTTGAACTGTACCTTCAAAGAGCATATTTAAAAGTGCCCCTAACTATCAAAATAAATCAAATTTTTTTTACTTTGTAGTACCAAAAAATTTGTTTTACTTGACATATTTTCAAATATATATTTTTTTCTCGCCTTGCTACATTGCACCTGTCAATGAATTGATATAATGCATTGTGTGTAAACATGAATGCGGGAAATTTCTACCCTACGCACAGCTGCCATGGCACACTTTTTCACTACTGAAAACTGAAGTTCCACGTCAGATTGATGCATGAAACAGGAAGATTGAGTTTACAGAAGAGTTGATGAACCAGAGTTACCAAAGCAAAAGCGAATTAAAAGAACATGAGAATTTTTTGGTGCAGCGATACAAATCCACGTAGCCATGCCAGCTAAATTGAGAACTGTTAGAGCTGTATTTCAAAAAAATTAAAAATACATGGATCTCTAAACCTCAATAATATACAAGCGGTGAGTATTGGCTTCAGCATTGAAAAAAAAATGTTATCATTGACATGTGTATATATACCGCCTAAGGCATCTATGGCAGCTACTTTTGATGTTCTTGGTACTTACATGGAAAACTTGGTTACGATTCACAAAGCCTCCTGCATGTGCTAAGCGGTGACTTTAAAGTGAAATTTCTCTCCAAGGAAAACAAAACAAATTGTTTAAGAGGACTGCTCCAATCATTTAATGTAAAATGAGAACGTCATTACACTGGAACAAAAATACAACTTCAAATATTGAACTGTTTTTTTCTGCTTGCTTTTCCTGAAAAGCAAAACTGAAACAAACAAAAAACAAGATTTAGCAACAAATAACAGTTTTTATTTAAACCAAAAATTGGTTGAAATTGGAAAAATTAGTTTTTTTCTATGGCAGCAGTTAAAAAAAATTGGTCTGATTGAAATAGAAACTGATAGCAATGTTTAATCCTCACGAAGAAGTGTGCAGGAAGCATTAGATCTCCATCTATCTAAGAATACGAAAAAAAGTGAGCCGAAAAACTGGATTGACAATGAAGTTAAGAACGCTGCAGCAAAGAAAAAAACATAGGAGGAAACGCTTCAAGATCAATCAATGTCGGCCAACAACGAAAACAAAAAACAGTTTCTGAAAGTAAAAACTTCGATACAAAAAATGAATGGAAGTTTTTATCAAAATCAAATTAAAAAGAGTGCAGCAAACACAGACAGAAACTTCCAGAAAGTTTACATTGATATAACAGGCAAAAAGTATGAAAACCGAGAAAAAAACTATCTCAAGACAAATCAATAAAAAAAATATTTTTTACAGCACTCGGAAGAAAACTGAATGCACATGTAACCCGAAAATCTTTGAAAACGTTCAATTGAAAACAACAATCCATATTTGTAATGAAGAGCTTCCAACAAGATTAGACGATTTTTTTTGAAAAACATGCTATGACTATGGCATCAATTTAAACAAAAAGATCTTGAACTGTACCTTCAAAGAGCATATTTAAAAGTGCCCTTAACTATCAAAATAAATCAAATTTTTTTTACTTTGTAGTACCAAAAAATTTGTTTTACTTGACATATTTTCAAATATATATTTTTTTCTCGCCGCGCTACATTGCACCTGTCAAAGAATTGATATAATGCATTGTGTGTAAACATGAATGCGGGAAATTTCTGCCCTACGCACAGCTGCCATGGCACACTTTTTCACTACTGAAAACTGAAGTTCCACGTCAGATTGATGCATGAAACAGGAAGATTGAGTTTACAGAAGAGTTGATGAACCAGAGTTACCAAAGCAAAAGCGAATTAAAAGAACATGAGAATTTTTTGGTGCAGCGATACAAATCCACATAGCCATGCCAGCTAAATTGAGAACTGTTAGAGCTGTATTTCAAAAAAATTAAAATACATGGATCTCTAAACCTCAATAATATACAAGCGGTGAGTATTGGCTTCAGCATTGAAAAAAAAATGTTATCATTGACATGTGTATATATACCGCCTAAGGCATCTATGGCAGCTACTTTTGATGTTCTTGGTACTTACATGGAAAACTTGGTTACGATTCACAAAGCCTGCATGTGCAAAGCGGTGACTTTAAAGTGAAATTTCTCTCCAAGGAAAACAAAACAAATTGTTTAAGAGGACTGCTCCAATCATTTAATGTAAAAAGAGAACGTCATTACACTGGAACAAAAATACAACTTCAAATATTGACCTGTTTTTTTCTGCTTGCTTTTCCTGAAAAGCAAAACTGAAACAAACAAAAAACAAGATTTAGCAACAAATAACAGTTTTTATTTAAACCAAAAACTGGTTGAAATTGGAAAAATTAGTTTTTTTCTATGGCAGCAGTTAAAACAAATTGGTCTGATTGAAATAGAAACTGATAGCAATGTTTAATCCTCACGAAGAAGTGTGCAGGAAGCATTAGATCTCCATCTATCTAAGAATACGAAAAAAAGTGAGCCGAAAAACTGGATTGACAATGAAGTTAAGAACGCTGCAGCAAAGAAAAAAACATAGGAGGAAACGCTTCAAGATCAATCAATGTCGGCCAACAACGAAAACAAAAAACAGTTTCTGAAAGTAAAAACTTCGATACAAAAAATGAATGGAAGTTTTTATCAAAATCAAATTAAAAAGAGTGCAGCAAACACAGACAGAAACTTCCAGAAAGTTTACATTGATATAACAGGCAAAAAGTATGAAAACCGAGAAAAAAACTATCTCAAGACAAACCAATAAAAAAAATATTTTTTTACAGCACTCGGAAAACTGAATGCACATTTAACCCGAAAGTCTTTGAAAACGTTCAATTGAAAACAACAATCCATATTTGTAATGAAGAGCTTCCAACAAGATTAGACGATTTTTTTGAAAAACATGCTATGACTATGGCATCAATTAAAACAAAAAGATCTTGAACTGTAGCTTCAAAGAGCATATTTAAAAGTGCCCCTAACTATCAAAATAAATTATTTTTTTTTACTTTGTAGTAACAAAAAATTTTTTTTTACTTGACATATTTTCAAATATATATTTTTTCTCGCCCCGCTACATTGCACCTGTCAATGAATTGATATAATGCATTGTGTGTAAGCATGAATGCGGGAAATTTCTGCCCTACGCACAGCTGCCATGGCACACTTTTTCACTGCTGAAAACTGAAGTTCCACGTCAGATTGATGCATGAAACAGGAAGATTGAGTTTACAGAAGAGTTGATGAACCAGAGTTACCAAAGCAAAAGCGAATTAAAAGAACATGAGAATTTTTTGGTGCAGCGATACAAATCCACGTAGCCATGCCAGCTAGATTGAGAACTGTTAGAGCTCATAATGAGTTCAGCAGCGAAAACGAACATGAGAAATATGGCAAACAGGTCATTGATTTGAATGATTTGTCACAGATTGAGTCCGTACTTCAACACAGAAGAAAGTGCAAGTGTCAGATATTCCTACAAAAAATTATCAGACATGCTTTCTCAGAAACGAAGACTATGTGAAGATGTCTGTGTGAGAATGCGTTCTCATTTAATCATAGAATAGAGGTCTTCTCCCCTGCTCAATTTTTTTGCATCATGGCTTTCGTCTCTCACTAATCTATAATTTGCATAAATCACTCATCAGGGCCCTTCTACCAATGTCCCATTTTCGGTCATCAGTCGTTTTAGAAGATTTTTGCGGTCGTTGACATTTTCTTGGTTCTGGATATTTTCGGTCACTGACCTCTTCTGAGTCACTTTTTCGGACATTTTCTCTCGGAGAAACCCACGTGGGAATTATCTCAATAACCAATTCGAATGAAGAATACAGACACTAAATCTGCAGACATTTGACAATGAAGAGATTTATGTAAATATTAGATAGTCGAACTGTTATGCTTAATTATCAGACAATGAGGCTAGGAGAACAAAGTATTTAACAAATGTTTAAAAAAGAACAGTCTGATATGTGGGGAATAGTAGGCAACACATCTGAGGAAAAAGCCGTTCTTTTCCTTGCATTTAACTGATGACTCAAGTATCATATTTATTAATTTGAAGAATGTTTGATGCAATTTAGGCCTCCATTCTGTTCATGATTACAAAGTAATATTCTTTTTTAGCTACTAAAATTAGAGGTTTCTTCCATTGCCAACCCTCCCTCCACCCCCACCTCGTACGTCATACACGCCTCAGTAATAACAGATTACGTGGCATCACATAGCAAATTATCCTAATTGTAAATAAACAAATAACATGCACCCACTAAGTTTGGAGGGGGGAGGGGGGAACAGACGGAAAAGATATCCGAAATTAGTACTTGCCTTTGAAAAAGGTCAACTGAGCTAGTCCACCATGAGGGCTCTTTGCTTCCAGGTCTGTCGTAGTACTCCTCTCTGGTCTTTGCCCATCGACCCAGGAGCAGTCCTCTGTCTTTGTCTGAGGAATTGATTGCAGCACTAAGTGCCCTGGAGACATTTATCACACTGGCTTTCCCAGAAGCTGTTATTGGGGTTCTGTCAAGTAGATTCAACGTTGTCTCCAATATTCCACTTTCAAACTGGCCGAAGAACCAGGAAGTTTTACTTTTTCCCTGATAAACAAAACCTCCTTCTTCCAAAACAAACTGCTCTCGCTGTTCTTCGTCTTCCATGAAGACTTGATCTTGTTCACACCAGGGATTGAAAACAATGAACAATCTGTAAGGTCCCTTCCGGTTCACAAAGAATCGCCATTCTCCAACTATGGCATTGTGATCAACTTTGAACCGCTTCCCTTCTGCGTCAAGAGCCCAGTCTCCATGTTTAGATCCCCGATCATCCACATTCAGATGTATCTCTCGTTGCGCTTTACTGGGAACGTCTTCAGCTATTCTTCTGGCATTGTGGTTCCTATTTTTGAACAGGGAAAGCGCGTGGAAATCCTCGACAATCAGGGGAACCCAAAATCCTCGCCTGACTATTAGAAACTTTTCATCATACTCATCGGTGTGATGAGCTTTTTGCACTCGTTTCACATCGATAATATCAGAAACGTCATCGGCCGGAATCGGTGCCCTCATTGGACCAAAACTTGGTTTTTCATTTGGATCCACGTCTCCTTGAAAATAGGATCCTCTCGCATTTCCTTCAATCATTGATGGTCGCATAGTGGATCCTCTTGACATTCTGTTCATATTAAAAGTTCCATCTGGTCTCAAATCACCGGCAGGGAGCAAATTTGTGTCACCGGTTGTTGAGTTGTTCATAACCATTCCAGAAGGCGCCAGAGTTGCACCGCCCCTCATTGCCTCAGCCTCCGGTTCCGCGGCTAGATCTCGATTCTCGGCTCTCTCGATTTTGGATCCATGAATACTGTCATTTACGGTGAAGTCATTTTCAACTGGTTCGCTTCTAATGTCAGATAGTTTGTTGCCCTTTTCAGCACCACTGTAGCCAGACGCACCGCTGAAAGCTCGTGATCTAACTACACTTACAGATTCTGGCGCACCGCTTAAATCTGAAGGCCTCCGGCTAGCATCGGTTACCAGTCCTGATGAAACGACGCTTTCTGACATAGTTGACTTTTGCCCACCAACTGTTCCGGTGGGTTCCGGTTCATGAGTTGATGGCATACCTGATGGTTTTCCATTCGTGTGATCTTCATTGTTGAAGGAGGGGTTTGAGTCTTCAACCATCCCACTATCATTCTGCATTTTTGATGTCGGTCTATCGTTCATTGAGCTTTGTCTTTGATCGTACGTAACACCAGAAACACCTCTCAAATTCTCTGCAGATGTTTTAGTGCTCGTGTCTGATTGTTTTGCTGCTTCTTGTCTCTCTCCCTCTGTTCCATAATAGTAATAATGCTCATCGTTAACATCGCTGAACTTATTGTCAATAATAGCTCCATACATCATATCATCAGTTTGCTTGGTCTCTTTCTTGTTCGAAGCATCGGGACTGAGGGATCCATAGGGTCCCGCCATTTGACTGTCCATAACCGAAGCAGACTTCTTTCTTCCTCCTGCGCCTAAATTGTCATCATCGCTTTTCCCTTCCGTTTGGGATTCGTGTGTTTTTGCATCCGGGTCGAATTTTCCATAGGGACCTGCCATTTGACTGTCCATCACCGACGCGGACTGCCGAGTCGCCCCTTGTCCTAAGTTATCGTAATCGGTGTTCCCTGCGTTTTGGGAATCGAGTGTTGTTGAATCTGGATTCATTTTTCCATCTGGACCTGCCATTTGACTGTCCATGACTGAAGCAGACTGCCGAGCCGCCCCTTGACCTAAGTTCTCATAATCCATTTGTCCTCCACTTTGGGAAGCGTGAGTTGCCGATTGCATGCTCGTTCCCATTCCGGATGGTTTGGAATCAACACCTGAAGTTTTGTTGAAACTCGGACCTTTAGACCCCCGATGAGTCCCCTGTCTTTCTTGACTTTGTAGGGTTCCAGAGTTCTGGATTTCGATGCTTCCATCTTTAGTTGACGCTACGACACTAGCTGATGGGTTCTGACTCGGGCGGTTATTCAAAGTCGCCGAAGCTTGCTGCCGGGTTCCGTCAGCGTTTGTTCCCGATCTAAGGGCATCGGTGTTGTTCGAATACGTTTGGATGTCTGTCCCGAATTTTTGGCTGCTAGAAGACACTGAAATGGTGTATCCCGCGGACGACTGAGTTTGAGCTAAAGACGACTTCTTAAGCGAGGGTGGGAGGTCTTTAGCCGATCTGCAATGAGAATGGTGCCCTTATTCGTAAATCAATTTTTTCCTGATTAATATACAGACGTCTTTGTGTTAATGGTAAAGATCAATTCAAAACATAAACAAATCAAATATTCCCTTGGGAAACCTTTTCAACCCCTCAATTTTTCATGCCTCACAATCGGGTTGTAAATGCTAACACAGATGTTGCAGTACAATATAAATGAGCAGTTCAATTGTCTTGTGAAGTCTGTTGAATAGTTTAAACTACTTTGTCAACCATCCGTACGAAGTTAAATATGCAAACTTTTTCAAATAAATTAAAAAATATTCAGTCCTATCGGATTGCTCACTGTCGCCTGATACAGTGATACAAAAATAGTTCTACGCGCTTGGCATATTTTTGCTATGCTGACCAATGAAAAACTTGCAATAAATGTGATCTTAGATAATTATCAATCAGTTTCCAATCCCAACCTGTTGGCTGGTGGTACATTTAGTTTGTTGGAAAAAATTCTGTGCTTCTGAGTAAACATATGTCAGTTAGAGAAGGCATTCTTAACAATGCTGGCAAAAAATCACTAGAAACTTTACAATACGATACAAACTAACAGAAAAACATTATGAATATATTTTCCACATCCAATGAAAAGACGCATCAGCGATATCAAGCAGTGAACGAATGCAGCAAAGTCTGGCAAGATGCGTTTGCACAAATTGTTCTGAGACTACTCATCCACATTTTTGGCTCAAATATCTACCAAATCAAACAGAGATAGGAAAAAAATTAGAATAAAAAAGGGTAGATTCTGCTTTTCATTTCAAAATTAATTTATTCTCAAAGTAGGACAGACATATACACCAGTGAGGTTAACCCCAATCTAACTTGTTCTTTCACTACAATGAACAGAAATTGAACTGAACGCACATTTCACATTTAATTGGGAAAAGTAATCAACATTACAACAATTTCTTGGACAGAAAATAAAGACTTGGACAAGTAAAAAAAAACTTAATTTTGTCAATTAACAAACAAAAGGTTCTGAACTTAATTTGTATCCAACTTTCAAACCAGTCTTGAAAACCTAAGAAACAAATCCAGTCAAACAAATGATTATCCAGTTTGATTGGCTATTATTTACATTAATTAAATTTTGCATTATCAAATATATTCTTTAAAAGCATCAAACACATCAACCGAATGGTCACAAAATCCTACAACGTGAAAATGACGTCAAAAAGACAAATTCAGTTGCGGACTGTGCGGATTTAGCGAAACCAAACTCTGACTTTTTAAAGCCGTCATCCGATGGTTTTCTAAATAAAATTGAGGAAGACAACTGATAAGAGATATGAGCACTGGTATCGGAATAAAATCCAAAAAAGAAGACGCTAATAAACTTAAATTCCGCTTTTCTACGGTAGAGTCAGCCTTTGACATTGAGAAGAATATGAGAGAAAAACGAAAAAATCTGAAAAAAATCCATTATTTTCTTCGAAATTAAATGATGTTGAATTTAGCCAAAAAAATCCAAATTATGTTGAACAAGAGTTCTTTATTTATAGCAAAAAAATGGTGACCAAAAGCGAGAACAAAATTACCCAAAAGAAGTAAAAACATACGTTCTACGAAACTCGAAAAAAATGGGGGGTCTCAGTCAAAAAACTAAAAAACACAATCTTGTAATAATTTCGTATTCAATCACGTAAAAACTTCATGGCATTCATTAGTTAAAAATGAAAGGATAACTAAAAGAAATCAGTTTGATTTTTTGATATTTAATGATTTCAGAGTCATAATAAGCATAAACTATAGACCACAAAAAGCTTTAAAAAACTCATTAGTGGTTACCTAGGAATTCAATTGGAGACTTCAAGGATAATACTAAGAAACAAGAAAAAACATGAGACACTGGAAAAAAAAACAAAATATAAATAGTGGGGATGGAGGTCAGAAGAATGATAAGTTATCGACTAAAAACGTTATATAAGTTCACCTGCTCTCTGTTGAAAAGTCAAATGTTACCTGTTTTGAAAGGCTTTAATGCTACAAAAGCAAAAAAAACACACCAAATACAAGAAATCAAAAATTATGTAAAAGTTCATTTATGTGTCAAAGTCATTTAAAAATCTATTCGAACTATTCGGTAAAAGCACTGAAAAATTTATCTAGGCCTCGTTGGAGCGCGAATTTATGCTCTCCTTAATCGTAGCCATCAGACCTCAAAAAAAACAGATACACAGACAGAACTCAAAATTTCACCCAAGTTTTACAAAACCCTAATGTCAAAATGACAAAAAACAAACAAACTTTTTAAGGTAAACGTTCATAGGAGTACTCTTGAAGTTTTAAACCGTCAATTATATATTTTTGGCGAAACTTAAGTGAAAGGACAACAAAAAACACATTAAAAATGAGCAAAAGATCTCAAATATTTCAATAAATTATAAAGCCAAAAAAATATAATTAGCCGCCCATTAGCCAATTCAAACAGCAGCATCTATGCACCATTAGAACACAGGTACCAGATAGGCAGAAACTTGAAGGTAAAACAGCAGTCAAATTGCCCTGAGAGGAAACAAAATAAATAATTGTACAAAAGTTTGAAAAGAAATTTGTTTTTTGAAACCAATCATTCTTTTTCTTACTTTATCATTCTAGCGTTGTCACATTGACTTCCTTGACTTTGACGTAATGAAGTCGACAAATTGCTCCGCATTGTAATCCAAATCCATTCCATTGTAAAAAAAAACAATAAGTGTTAGCGACGACTAAATAAAGCGAGTAAAAAAATATAAAGCGAGGGAATTTTAACTGATAGGAATAGAGTACGTAAATAAGCATTAAAGTCGTTTACGTATTAAAGCCAGAAATAGTTCCTTAAACCTAATTTTAGGTAAATAATAACATGATATTTATCAAATGAGGTGGTTTTCGGCTTAATATTTTCAGGTTCTTTAGATGATTGTTGACTGATTATGAACCAATTTTGACGTGAACAACATTAGAGAAAAAACCGGTAAAAGTGCATCAAAAAACCTTATCGTCTAAATTCTAATCTCATTTGTTGCTATGATCGTACAAAAGCTTAACCGTTGCTTATTATAACGCGTGAGTGAATTGAAACTTCAAAAGTCTTATTTGTCAGCTTCATATTGCAACCGTGACCTGTGCGTTTTTCTTTGTCACTCAGTTGGAGTCAGTTGTTATCTACACCCAAAACCCTTCTAAACTTCTCACTGTCACTATTGAACAATAGAACATGAAGGGTCGTCAATTGAGTGAAACTCAAAACAGGAAATGTGTGAAAAATTGACAACCTCCGACCTAAATTCAATATCTCACCGTTCGTGTTTTTTGACCGTTAACTTTTCAATTCTCCGTGTTCCGATTAACTTTCAATAACATCGCTCTCTCAAAACTTCGTTTTTCATTTCTGTTTCAGATCGTTCCGTTTTTGCGTTCAACGTTGTATCTCTGCGCTTCATTTATGCTTACGATGACGTATGTTGTCATATATGATGTAGTATGCTTCTGTTTGTGTTGCAGCATTTTGATAAAGCATTTTGGTAGTAAGCTTATTTTTTGCTTTGGCCTTGTAACCTTCTAGGGTGTGACTTAGTTAATACATGAGTTACCGCTGGATTGTTTTTGGTTTCTTCAACATCACTAATTTACTAGTCCGGCTTTCTTAGTACAATAAAATTTGATGCTGTAGGTTTTCCTTTAACTGTATTAATGTTAGTTGGTTTGGTCTTGTTCCCTTCTAGGGTGTGAACTAATATTATTCTGGAGTTACTGTTAGATTATTTCTTGAATTTTCCAGCTGCCATAGTCCACAAATACACTTTCGCCGTTTACTTATTTTTTGCTGTAATTGTTTAATTTTGGTAGTATGCTGAATGGTTGTTTGGGTTTGAATATTGCCAGGATGTGACTTAAGTCTATTCGGGAGTTACCGCTGCTTTTCATCCTTTTAGTATACTACTGCGTTGCCGTAAATTAGCTTGTTCATGGCATATTGGGCCCCATAAAGACCTTTGCTAGTTTTTCCTGCATTAGCTTCTCTCGTATTTCCTAGGGTGTGACTCAAGTCTGTTCTGGAGTTACGGCTAATTTGTTTGGTTGAGTTGGTTGCTGTGGTCTGCTGGCGTAGCACTTCCCCACCTCCCCGCTCGTTGCTTGCTCGTTTCCAGCCCGTTCTTTGCAGTCTTTCCGTCTCGTTGCACGCTATTCGCTTGACAGTTTTGTTCCATCTGTTTGGCTTCCAGTTTCGTTGAGCGCTACTCGCTGGACGCTTCCATTCAATCCGTTTTTTCCCATTTTCTCGTGCGTCGTTCGATCAGCGTTTCCGTCCCTTCCGTTTCGTTTCCCATTTCGGCGTGCTTCGTCCATCCGGCACTCTCTCGACGGTTGCCTGTCTTCCTGTTTGTTGCCTGCCTTCCTGTCTTCCGTTGCGTAAAAGCACGTTAGACGCACTCTCCCCTTTGTTACTCAATGTCGCCGAGTATTGTCTTACTCGGTAATCATTGTCTTACCTTTTGGCGGCTTGAGTAGCAAGTCGTCGTCATTTGGCCTCAATATAACCTTCAATCTACGTGTTTGTTTGGAGGTTACTCTACATTGAGAAATTAGCCATTTCAAGATCATGGCCGAACAGCAAGAGAAATTGAAAAAGTTCTTTAATGCAAAATGTAATCCAGAATCTGAGTTACGTAATATCTTTAAGGACATAACAGATGCCATTGATCACCAGGACAGAAGGGTTAAAGTTGAATGCTTGGTTTCTAAGTTAAAGGATGTTTTCAGTAAACTGGTTCCGAAGAACGCAGAACTATTTGACTTGGCCAGTAAAACCGAGAACCCAAATACGATTTATCCTGTTCCTGAGCAATGTTTGGATGATGTAACTAAGAATAATGATAAAATTTTGCTTGCGGTTAGAGGCTACATTGATTCAGTTGCGGAAGCAGACACCGCATCCGAGGGTTTTAATCCTCAAGGGTACTCTAAGAGAAATTCACGCCTAACAACGTCAACAATGTCTAGCCAGCGTAAACATGATTTTCTCATGGCAAAACTAAAACGCTAAGAGGTTGAGAAAGAAGGATAAGCTGCCCTGCGCCTCGCTAAACAGAAATGCGAATTTCCCATGCGGAAAAAAGAGTTTGATGAACAAATGGATCAGATGGCACTTCAAGAATTGGAAGAAGGCCATTACCAGCGTTTTGAGCAGCCGAAATAAATGAGGCCGAACTGATGTACAATTGTTTCTGGTTTAGTCACCACTCCAGTGAACTAAATTTCATTAAAAATAGGGGATCAGATTGAATTCAGAGAGTTCAGGATTGGGTAAATTCGTTTCCAAATGTTCTTTCATTGACTGGTGCAAATGAGTTAAACTGCTCTCGTCCTGTTTCAGTAACCGCCGACCATCCCGTTCAAGATACTACCGTTAGCAATCCTCCAGAAAACTTAAGTAGTGCTGCCGGTAACTTAATTCATCCTCAAATGCTGTCTCAGTACACACGGCCAGGAGTTGCAATTTCTTTTGCTCAGCAAGGGGAGTTGTATCGGGAACACCTCCAGGTTCAACTGCAGCAAGCTGTCAGTGATTGAAATTTGGAGTAGGCAAATAGTTCCTCAGGTAGTGGTGAGGAAAATCCAGTGAATCAAGTGCCAGCCGACGTACTAAACGTCGCACTCTCACCACTTCACTCAACAATGCAACCTCCCCGGCCACCGACACCCGTTATGGCACAATAAAACTCCGATGTTTTCTACCTGATTCTTCAGCAAACCCACCGGCAAACCAAAGCATGGATCAAACAGCTGTACACTTGAGACCGAAAAGTTCTAATATGCTTGATCAGTTTCATCTGCCAAACCCTCACTTTTCAGAACAACAGTGTCAACCTCAAAAAAACATTCCAAATGCAACAGAATTCCCTAATACCCTCCTCCCACACACTTTATCTCCTACTCCAAACCTACACATGGACCCTCCGCCCAACATCCCGCAAGATTCATCAGTGCAATCCCAACTTCCCGTAATTCTCGCGGCAATCCAACCCCGTAATAACCCACAGCGAAAACCTGTACGTTCCCATTCAGCCCCCTGTTACCGTATCCCACCCCACCGAAACGTTCCCTTAACTGTAACCTTGACTTGAGCTTGTGGCGTTTTCCTCAGAAACACCCCCAAGCACCAGTCATGCGGCTATTAAAGCAGCTGTTTTCAGCTATTTTTAAGCGACAATACCCTCAAGCATTGCTAAACCCGCCATCTGCCATCCCGTGAGGCAATCGATTCCCCCCAAACCACGCTTCAACCGGTAGTATCCCCGTTAACTTCAGTGCAACTACTAACAACGCGCCACCTTTGCAAGAAAAAAGCGCGATTGACTCTCAGTTTCTAACTGATGGTGTTAAACTGACATACTTTAAGACTCTCGTAACTGGTTAAGCTAAAATAACTATAGATGAATTCGCCTACTGCGGCGCAATGTACAAAGACGCTTCTTAGGACCTTAGAACGTAAATTTGGCCAACCACAGGGGGTCGTGTGCTCCCATTTGGACAAAATTGGCAGCTTACTGCCATTGATGATGCACAACAGCGATAACATCATTAACTATTCAGGGTGCATTTCAGGTCTTGTCGGGGTCTTTAAATCGTTCTCATACGATTTTGATTTAAAGAGCTCTGCGCTTCTCCACACTGCCGTATAGTAGCGTCACGGTAGCGAGGCAAAATAAAAGATTCATGGTCACTCTTAACTGTCAAAAAGGATTGGGTGAAGCCTACTCTTCTATATTTTAACCACTGGTTAAAGGAGAAGGCCGAAGCATATGATTTAATGAAAAATACTGAAACTAAAACCAAGACTGAGGATACTATCAACACAGTAACCAAGACAAAAGTTGCGTCGGGGGCATTTGCCGCAAAAACGCACAAGGAGACTCACCAGATTTTGCTACGAAAATTGTCAACATCTATCCCAAGGTGATTGTATGCTAAGACAGTCATCGGCTGTGGGAATGTTGCCTAATTGAGGAATAGAGACCCAGGCAGCCATCCAAGTTAGTGACTGAGGCAAAACTCTGTTTCTCTTTCTTGCGCGGTAACCATGTGATTAGACAGTGCCCAAGTCCCCGTAAACCAAAAAAAAGATGGTTGCAACAGCTCTCAAAACACCTTACTTCACGGAGCTGATAGGATTTTTCCAGCGAAACCCTCAACTAACAGTTTGGTAATTCAAAGTCAATTGTAGGTAGTAGCAAGTCATTCGACTGTCTATAGCAACCAAGCAAGACGACCACTTTGTCCTCTGTCACGGAGGTCAAAAACCTCCTTCAGGTGACAGAATTGCAAATAACTAATTCTTCTGGAACTAATACAACGGCGTTGGTCTTATGTGACACCGTTCGCAGTAACTCTTGGGTGTCCGATAGTCTTGCAGTTGTGCTCGTTTTGCAAGGTACCGCAATGAAATTGACCGTCAAGGTTATAGATAGGGAAGAAGTAACTGAAACAAAAGTGATTCAATTGGCTGTGACACCTCATAAAGATCAAGACTTGGAAGCATCTACTGTTCGTCCTTATTTGAGGAAAACATCAAACGTAGGATCAAACATCATTGACGATAAGTCCATGCAAGAAACTTACCAACATCTGGCCGTCCTAGATCCAGTAAGATATAGCTATGGAGAAACTGAGATGACACTTGGACAGGATTTCTATCATGCCATCCGCCTGTTACAGTACTTTTCAACCGACAAAAGGTGGTCATCGTTCGCTGTTCAATCGCCCAGAGGTTGGATTCTAAACGACCCGCTTCAGTTTAGTTCAAAATTATTAACTGGCTTGTCAGGTTATGTCATGATAAGATATGGAATCGTACGTTGGGTACAAGCATGTTGACCCACAATTCGCAGCGTATGCTGGCGCCAAAGATACGATGTCGGTATATTGTGGGCTGATGGCAATATCCAGCTCCCGAATAACTACCTTTCTTCACTAGTATAGCTTAAAACGCTCGACAAGCGGCTCTCGAGAGGCACAACATTAAAAAATAATTATGCGAAAACCATCAGTGAAGACCTTCAAAAAAGTTTTCGTAATAACAACTCCTGAATCGCACATGGTTCAGCAACGCTTGAGCAGCTCGTTTAGCACCTGTCAACAGCAACCAAGCAAGGCGACCACTTTGTTTTCTGTCACGGAGGTCAAAAACCTCCTTCAGGTGACAGAATTGCAAATAACTAATTCTTCTGGAACTAATACCACGGCGTTGGTCTTATGTGACACCGTTCGCAGTAACTCTTGGGTGTCCGATAGTCTTGCAGTTGTTCTCGTTTTGCAAGGTACCGCAATGAAATTGACCGTCAAGGTTATAGATAGGGAAGAAGTAACTGAAACAATAGTGATTCAATTGGCTGTGACACCTCATAAAGATCAAGACTTGGAAGCATCTACTGTTCGTCCCTATTTGAGGAAAACATCAAACGTAGGATCAAACATCATTGACGATAAGTCCATGCAAGAAACTTACCAACATCTGGCCGTCCTAGATCCAGAAAGATATAGCTATGGAGAAACTGAGATGATACTTGGACAGGATTTCTATCATGCCATCCGCCTGTTACAGTACTTTTCAACCGACAAAAGGTGGTCATCGTTCGCTGTTCAATCGCCCATAGATTGGATTCTAAACGGCCCGCTTCAGTTTAGTTCAAAATTATTACCTGGCTTGTCAGGTTATGTCATGATATGATATGGAATCGTACGTTGGGTACAAGCATGTTGACCCACAATTCGCAGCGTATGCTGGCGCCAAAGATACGATGTCGGTATATTGTGGACTGATGGCAATATCCAGCTCCCGAATAACTAATTTTCTTCACTAGTATAGCTTAAAACGCTCGACAAGCGGCTCTCGAGAGGCACAATATTAAAAAATAATTATGCGAAAACCATCAGTGAAGACCTTCAAAAAAGTTTTCGTAATAACAACTCCTGAATCGCACATGGTTCAGCAACGCTTGAGCAGCTCGTTTATAACCTATGAAGGTGATTACAGTTCCAATTCTGGCATTACAGGCAGCACTATTGGCCGCTCGATTGAAACAGGATACCTGTCGAACTCTCACAGTGAATGTCAACAGAGTTTTTATGTGGTCCGACAGCACTAATGTCTTACAAAAGCTTAATTCTACAACCAAGCACTCAATATTTATTGCAAGTGTTTTAGAGAGATCTTAGAAAAAACCAGAGTTGACGAATGGAACCACGTTGCCTCAAGTGATAACCAGGCAGACGCCCTAGCTCGTGGTTTGCCAGCTGAGGTTTTGCAATCAGTTAGCTGGGTTAAGGGCCCAGATTTCCAAGGAACCAAACACTTCTCGTTGGAACCAAGCACTGAAGTAGTTAATAACATCAAAGTTGGTATAACAACCAAAGCAAATGACAATAGTAACACATCACTAGCCGCATCCGCATTTAAGGAAGCACCCCCCCCCCCCCACTTTTATCCTAATATCTTCGATAAGTTCAGTTCTTATCAAAAATTGCTACGAATAACAGCATGCAAACTCCGGCTGTTACCTTCGCATGAATGCTACCGTAATGTCGTTGGTAGTATAATGCATCCCGCTGAGCTTGAAAAAGCCGTGTGTCATCTTCAGTATCTCGTTCCAGGAGAGTCTTTTTTTCGGAAAGAAAAGATCTCCTGGAAAACAAATCCGTTAAACAAAGTAGCCGTTTTGCCCCGTTTTCCCCCTTGGTTGGACCAAATGGTGTTATCAACCGCATCAAACGGTTGGTCGAACTTGGTTTTGATGTAAAACATTCTATCGTTCTTGACTCACGCCATATATTTGTAAAACTGTTTCTGCGGCATACCCATGTAAAAAATCATCAACAAAGCGTTGACTATCTGCCGGCTAAAGTAAAAGAACGTTGTGTCATCCTCAAACTCACTGCGTTCAATTAAATCTAACTGTATTACGTGCAGAAGGTTCTGCGCTGCCACTTGTCAACCCGTCATGGCTGACCTCCCAGTAGAAAGACTTACAAACCAATCTCCTCCCTTTACCAAACCGGGGTCGATAACTTTGGCCCGTTTTAATTTACCGTTCGTCGAACTATTGAGAGGATGTGGAGATTCCTCCTCAATTGTTTGACTACTCGTGCTGTCCATGTAGAATTCGTCCCGTCCAAGGCCGCTTATCCACGTGTAATGGGAATAGAGCCGTTTGCCTCTCTGATTTGGTCTAATAAAAATATTTTGTGAGAGTATTGAGAAATGGAAAGCAATCAATATCGCCGCAGAACTTGCCCATAGAAGCATTGAGTGCAAGTTCAAGCCACCAAGTGCGCCACACAAAAGTGGCTTCTGGGAGAGGCTAGTACGTAGTTTTAACCGAATAGTTTACACCATCTTTGGTACTCGTCGCCTTACTGATGAAGTTTTTTGAACACTAGTTTTTGATTCGTGGAGTACGCACTTAATGCACGCCCCTTAATGCCCGTAAGCGCCGCCCACCCGTCCGCGCTGAACCGACATTCAAGGTGGCAGATGAGATGCCTAGCGAGCAACACCTAATGACCGGTTACTTGGTTTGGGTGATTGAAGAGACCAACCCTAGGGGTTTCTACCCTACAGCTCGAATCTTTGAACTTCGTTAAGGTTCTGATAGCGTCGCACGCTCCGCCGTATTGCGCACGTACACTGGTTCGCTCGCCTGTCCGCTTGTAAAACTTGTACCAAATCTCCCAACATCTACTACTACTACTACTTACGTATTAAAGCCAAAAGAAGTTCGTATAACCTAATTTTAAGTAAATAATACCAAGATATGTATCAAATAAGGTGGTTTTCGGCTTAATATTTTTCGGTTTCTTAGATGATTGTTGACTGATTTTGAGCCGATTTTGACGTCAATAACACACAACAAAAAACTGGTAAAAGAGAATCAAAATGAATTTTTCCGTCTAAATTCTCACTTGTTGCTATGATCGTACAGAAACTTATACGTTGCTTATTATAACGCTTGAGTGAATTGAAACTTCGAAAATCTGATTTGTCAGCTTTAATAAGATTAATAACATCCGGGTCCCAATGGGTGGCACAATTATTAACAACACGAAATTTTTGCAATTATCTGTGTAATTGGGCGAAATTATCTAAAACTGAACCATTATTCCGCTAAAACGGAACAAATTTTCGAATAATCGCCAAACATTCACAAACTCTTGAAAACTGTAAAGCTCCTCGATAAAAAGGAAAATTGGCCAAATCTTTTTGATTTACAATTCTATGGCTCGATGGGCTTTCTAGTGGTACCATTCATGTCTTGCTTCGTCAAATATATCGATTGGCCAAAATTCACTGAGCAAAAAAGCCTTTGAGCGTATAGTCCCTCCTCCCTAATAGGACGGGTCAGAACAGTTATACCTGGTTGTCTTTGTGTTGCTATCGGAGAGTCCAGCTTCATTGGTTTTCTGTGCCAGGGAATCCGACACTCTTGACAGCTCTTCAATTTCTTCAGCTGTCAATTTTGCTGAATCTCTGGTCGGTGCCTGTTGCGTGGCTACGATTGATCGCGAGGCACTAGTGGATGCTCCATGCTCAGTTCCCGACATCCCGCTTTTCGTTTCAGTTGGGAATAAAAGCTAGACGTCATAGACAACCTATATAGCTGGGCTTAGAATTGTTTTGTAAAAGTACAATGGAACCCACCAAGATAATCGGACACAATGTTAATTTTGACAAAAGTTAATAAAAGTTTGATATTTTTGACCCAGATTATTGAAAACAAAAGTATATTATCTGTGCTAAACTTCTACCAATAAATACAAAATGCACAGCTAAATTTCGTTTAGTAAACAGCCAAAAATGGCAGTTGCACAAAAATGACTAAACATGAGATTCAATCTCTTAGTCATCGTACAGAGATATTTGAGTATTCTAACTTTTTTCATGGACAATGAGCATAGAATCATCAATTTAAGCTATTAATCCTGATCTGAAGTTCAGTTCTCTCCTAATCAAGCTGTTCCAAAAATCTCCATCTTCTTGCCTTCTTGGAAAATTAATTTCTCAACTTCATGTCATTCATGTTCTACGCTGCAAACAATTCCAATAAAAAACAGACTGTGATAATAGCCTAAAAAGTGCATGTGTGTGTTCTGATATTTGATATCAGGGGAGTCAGAGTATATGAATTAAGAACGTTCACATGCAATATCTCTGCAAATATTACTCATCGTATTATTCCAATCTGTATCGGGTAAATTAAAATTGCCAATTATGCACAGAGAGCTTTCAAACAAATGAGTTGAAATGAGTTTGCCAAGTTTCATATCATCAGACGAAACTTCGCAAATGCTACCACCACAATGAAGGTAGAATTCGACGAAGAGAAAAACTTTTATTGAACGTTTTAAGATGAAAGAGCAGGAAAAATCTTGTTCCAATTGCGATCAAAATTTCTCAATTGATAACTGGAATGGTTTTCGTTTTATCATTAGAAATTACTCCATGTTTCCTTATTTTGCTGTCTTTACGAAAAGCGTTCGGTCAAGATAATCAAATAGGCAAGTTCAGAAGTCCTCTAATGAATGAAGTTAGTTTTACTTAGTCAAAATGACTCACTGGTGAGTACATTATCTGACTCCAATTCCAATTCTGTGATCAGACTAAGTTAATTTAAGACAACCACAACAGATCGAACTTAAATTCCAAAAAGAACTAGGTAGTTTGACGAGAACCAGAAATTAATTTTGAAGTGCGTTTTATTGCTTTTGGAAATACCACCGAGGCAATGACTCCCGCTCACCGCACTGTGTGTCTCTCTGCACAATTTCTTTCCATAACGCCGCAGAGGTATTCCCCATAAAACTCTCCCTTAGTCAAAATCGTTCGAAAAATAGATACATAAAATGAACGAAATTAGGAGACAAGATTTTTTCACAAAAGTAATTAGGAGACAAGCTATCTTATTTTTCACAAAAGTGGTTAGACCAGTTTTTCGAAACTGAGATACTTTACAACTGTAAAATAGTTGAAAAGTCCTGTAGCACGTTTTCGCTCTTTTAGGTATCTATTTTTCGCATTAAATCTATCTCTAATCCGCAACTGAGCTTAATTAAACGCACTTTTGAGCTCTACATTTCAAGCCTTTTTAACTGAGCATGCAAAACTGATTTGAAGCTTTATTATTTGAACATGCAAAAGTTGTTTGAAGCTTTTCAAGTGATTTAAAGGTAGGATTAAAAAACATGAAAAAAAATAATTTTTTTCAATTGTGTTCCTTGTTGTAAATATCTGTAAGCATTTGTAAATATCTGCTTCTGATTTTAATGTTTATGAGATTTGTTTATAGAAGAAAATAGATTTGTTTTATAGTTTATGAAAATTTACGGAAGTAGCGGGGCAATGATCAAAAAATTCAGTTGATCCACAAAATTGAAACTGAGGGATATTTCATAAATTATTTCCTTTGTCAAATTTCATATAATTATCTGAAAACAATTGAATGCTTGAATACAAATAAAAGCCTCAAAAATTTTTTAGAATAAAAGAGGCTACGATCAAGAGTATCAATTGATGGTAATTTTATTTTCCATCACTCGAAATTGAAACTGAGGGATTTTTCAAAAAAATTTTTGTCAAATCTTTATAACATTAGTTCGAAACGATGAAGCTTGAAATACAAACAAAAGCCTGAAAAACCATGAAAATGCTACGATTGGGTATTTTATTAACCTGTAAATAACTTCTAATCCCTTAATTACCATCAAATAAAAAATCTTTAAACCAATTGCTCAAAAACGCGTATTAAGTTAAGCTTAATTCAAGATTCTAGATACCTTCAATGCAAAAACTGAATACATTCATTGCAAAATCGAGTTACGTTGAGTGCGAAAAAAGATATACATAAATCAAACAGATACGTATTACATAGCGCGCGAAAAATGGGATACACAGCTTGTATACCAATTTCGCGATTAAAAATAGGACACTCTTGCGACCACAAAGTATTTCGCAATTTGTTGCATTTTCGATGTATTAGCATAGGAAAAACGAACAAGAGATACAGAGTTCGAGCGTGATTGTTTGGGTAGAACAATGCGGCGCTATGTCAAACATTGCAAGATTGTAGTTCCCACTGGTCATTTTCGCATGGAAAACTATCGGGCACCATTCTCTTACCGGGTTCCAAATTAATAGTAGCTACGAGATTCAAGTTGAAGCTTTTTGATATTTCAAGTAAAAAATTAAGTGTTGGACTAAGAATTATGGGCCAAAGTAGGTTCAAAACGAACAAATAGGCATGTGGTCTTATCTATTGCAGTACCAGAGAAGAAATTTAACAGAATTGAAGTTGTTCCAAGGGAGAAAAAAAATTGTTTCTTGTGACAATTATTAGCACCTGATATGGAGAAAATTATTTCCAGGAGAGCTGTTGCCCCAAGTGCATGAAACTGAGTAGGTAGGCTAAATAAAGTACGCAAAAACCAAATTCGAAGCCGTCGCTGACCCCCATGTATCCTTCGCAACTACCGCAATCCGGTGCTGCTGGACGTAAAAGGGAGTAGCCTTCTGATTTTTGGAAATTTAGCGTTACTTTTTTAAGGCTTTCTAAACGTGTTTTTTTTTCAATTTCTGGATTTGACCGGAGGTTGATGCCTCAGGATGACCCGATTTCCAAAAACAATGCATTTTAAGCAACCGAACGATATTGAAAGGATAATAATGAGATGAATGAGACATTTAGTGATAATAAAAACATCGAACATTGTCAGTTTTGACGAAGTCGGATATTTTGGCTTTTGGCATCCACGACTCCTTTAAAACATTAAAAATGGATTCAACTCGCAACGGATATTTCTGGGAACATAATTTTCGGCTGGTAATTTTTTCCTACCATAGTGTTTCTAATTAATTATACACGATGAGATTTTGAACTATAAATCAAGAGATATGGCCTTTTTTAATTTTTTACACGAACTGGAAGTTTGGTTTTTTGGAAAATTGTTCTTTCCGAATTTTTTGAACTGCATGGATAGCCTGAAAAGGTCTCAAAATTAGGAAAAATATTTTCTAGTAGTACTGAAATAAGGTTATGCTATGTATTTAACAGATGGCTTTTGACAGGGATTTATTATAGCTAGTTGGTTTTGATAGCGAAAGTGAAGCAATAAGAGTTGAACAATGGCTGGCAGCAATTGACTGACAGAGCATAATTTGAGATGGATTTGTTTGCTAAGTAAAGAAAGCCCTTTTACGGATTGCGCCTGATTTCAAATGCAAGATGCATTGTTTACTTAAAGAATTGAGGTTTGTTTTCTTGAGATAAAAGCGTGTTGGCCGAGTATATATTTAGAAGTAGAGTTTTAGGGGTTTTGGAGAGAGAGAGAGCTCAGGAGGGCAAAGTTGTGAACAGGATTGAGAAAGACTGCCTGATTGGAAATGAGGACGCAGCCAGAGCAAAACAATTTGAGAAGTTTAATCCTAGATGAAAAACTGGATGGCAGTTAGTTTACTGAGATATTCATTACTTTGGAATTTTGTAAATGCAAGACCAATTGAGATACTGTTAGTATTTTGCTTAAATTCATTTTGGAAAGTGAAACTCGGATACATTATTTTTTTTAATAATTACGAAAATAAATTACCTTGAGGTTACTCTTTCAACTGAACTGCAAGTAGTTTTCTTACCTATGTTATTCATATAACCAGGATAGATATTACGTAACTTACTGAGAATGGACTTATTTCGAGACCACCTAAGCTGCAACCGTGTTCAAGTGGAAGAGGGGAACTAGCAGAGGAAACGGTAGAGCTGGCTTTACCAATTGAAAACCTTTGGTCTCACTTTTGGCGTAGCTGAAATTCAGAAGACGGCACTCTTTGTTTCTTTGCACCAACAGTTTTTCCTTTGCTTTTGTCCTCAGCCAAGACATTATAGAGATAATATGAAATCACTTGATTTGGAAAATAGAAGAGAATCATACAGAACATTTGCGCTCCGCCGCGCGTCGATTTATGTGTTAAGAATATCCAACGTATATTTATGGCTGTTTTCTTTTGGAGCCGAACGTTTTCTTGCATTTTTTGCTCAGTTCCAAGTTACCTTATTGTCATTTTTAGAGAGCTTTTCCTAGATTCAGTTCGTATATTTGACATTGCATTTTCTGTATTGGTTTCTGAAACGAACTTGTTGAAGTTGATTGATTTCCTTTTAGTTAGTTTTGATCTTCTGAAGTTTCAATTGTAGAGGCTTCCATTTGCGTATGGTTAATTTAAAACCCGAAACGCTGATTCAAATTACTCACAAAAACAGATAACTGTGAAACAAAATTGAGTGCTTACGAACTAGCTTTCAGTTGTGGCGTGCTCAAAAATTTGTCTTGGCTGAATCATCAGTCTGTCCACATGAAAATTTAAAAAAGTTATCTGATTCCAAAAGTAAGAAGGAAACTGCCAATAATGCAATAAAACAAATATTGAAACAATAAAAAAGAAGCAGAGTTTCCTCAAAGGCTTGATTTAATTTTTTCTTTCAATTGCTCTGTATTATATTTCTGCGAGAGGAACAATTACTGATAACAAAGAGCGATATGAAACAGATCTTTCTCAGAGAAAGATGCATCAGTTCTCAAGGACACCCAGCGTTGACAAACAAGGTATTCAGCAGTTAATAAATTAAAGTGCATTGCAAACATCAATGAATAAACGCAAATGAAATTTAAAAAAAAACCAATTACGTCTGCTCAGATCTATATCCGACTGCATGACTTCTGGCAAGAACTTTCGGCCGGCAGCCTTGGCTATGGACAAACTTTGCCACTGACTGAACTGACTCTAGACAGAGCGCGCGTGTCAGCCTTACCTGAAATCAGAATGTACAGATTAAAGCAGAGTGACAATTAGTTTTGGCAAA
Organism: Convolutriloba macropyga; assembly: GCF_964194025.1. Taxonomy (NCBI): domain Eukaryota; kingdom Metazoa; phylum Xenacoelomorpha; order Acoela; family Convolutidae; genus Convolutriloba; species Convolutriloba macropyga. The sequence goes on along the minus strand of NC_134478.1, from coordinate 24,764,339 downwards.
TTTCAAAAAGAGGCCATAATACTTATTGTAAAGCTGGTGACCGCCTCACATCCATGAATGAATTAATTTCGGGTCTGGGAAGCAGTCCAGGGAATGAGGTTCCGGGTTGAAGGCTGCCGTCGGGGGTAGAGGAGCGAGTATTTTATCAGAATTATTTATTTTAAGTACGATCCAGGGTCTTCAAAAGGTTGTGTAATTCAGATTGTGTGCGTAGATTTGTTTTTGTGAGAGTGTTGTTGTTCATGGTCATCTTCAAGTTGAGGTGGTTTTCGATTGTGTTCCTGAAATTCCAAGCGGTAGCTCTAAGGTAGACCGCAAACAAATCGGCGGTTGAAGGGCAGTCGGCAATTAAATACATTCAGTTGAGAGGCAGTCCACAATGAATTGTGTCCAGTTGAAAAGTATTTGGCAATTGAATCTGGCCAATTTACTGACATACGGAAATAAAATCTGCCCCTTTGTGTGGCTGTCGGCAATTAAATCTTGCCAGTGGAGTTTCAGTGGGCAAATAATTATGACCAAATGAAAGGCAGTCGGCCAATAAATCTGACCTTCTGAGTGGCAGTCAGCATTTAAGTCTAAGCAGTTAATATGCATGAAGATTTCAACCTTTCTCAACCAAGGCCCATCCAATGACTCATAAGTAATGATATTTTGGCTGTTGTAAATGGTAAATTTTGACATGAACAGATACATGGTAAGCCAATTTTGCATGGTGTTTTTTAAGGATTCAGTAACGATTTGCCATGGAACCCAGCTCAGTGTAGTTCTGGTGTGATACCGAACTGACTCTGGATAACAAAGAGTATAAAAGAGTAAATTATGATTAGTAAAAAGTTTCAACCTGTTTCTGAAAATAGGAACTATCAAGCCAAGATCACGACTGTTTTTTTATTGACAGGCCATTAGAGTAGGATCCAAATGATCATAGCAAAAATCTCCATGTTCTGCATTAAAATCTCTTCAAAAAATATACCCCTAAGCAAGAAAAACGCAGTATTGGTATAGAAGATAAGGCCAAAATTTGAAAAAAAAATAATTAGTCCCCAATGCTTGATATTTTACCCAAATATTACATCAAATAATTGCTCATAGCTTGTGTAGCCTACTAAAGCAATCTAAAACTAGACAAAATTAAAACTTTTCAAAAACTAATTGAAAAAGGGTATTATTTTCACAGATAATAATTTCAAAAAACGAACTTCAGGATAAGCACGTTTAACACTAATATCTGATCACTGTTGAAAAACTAACTTCAATTGTCTTAGAAAATGGAATGGCTACATTTTTGAATATTGAATCATCAATTTTAGTATATTTATTGTTTCCGCATATCAAATAGTAAGCGTTTTTGTTATCGTACCAGTGGATATTGTTCAGCTAATTGTTCAACAAATGGTTAATACCATTTTAGAAGTGAAATTTTAAAATTGTATTTTTTGAAACCTTTGATCAAAAATCTCCATTTTTTGTTTTATCAGAAAAAATGCACTAACTGATCATCCGCCTGGCGGTTTAATTGGTCTTCTTGAAATACAAACAATTTTACCACTGGCAAAGTTTTCTGTGTCTTGCACTCTATCCAGCTATGTTTTATATTAATGAGTACATATGTACCCCCAAAAATTCAGCTTTTTCATCCCTGCTTTGAATCAAGAGTTCTGATCAAACGATCAAAACTATGATTTTTCTAAATTTTTGTCCTTGTTATGCTTAAGTTTGAGAAATTGAACTCTTTGCACAAAACGCTTTTATCCCAACGCTGTCAACGCAGTGGAATCCCTAGTCGGTGCTTGCTGAGTGGCAACGATTGATCGCGAGGCACTAGTTGATGCACCTTGATCAGCTCCAGAAATGCCGCTTTTCGTTTGCAACTCAGTTGCGTTTCCGTATGCAGTTCCATCGACATCTTGAACAGTTGGTTCTGCAGTTGCTTGTGTTGTGGTTCCTTGATCAACGCTTGTTGTCATTTCTGTTTGAGTTCCCGAACTTCTTGAAGTTTTGCGTTGGCTTCCTTTGTTGACATTTACAGACCTTACTCTTGAATTAGAGACATTTTGGCCCGATCCTAGATCTCCAGAAACCTTCGAAGCGTCTCTAGATCCTGTCGCTCTGGATCCTGACATTCCTGATTCACGGAACTGACTTGACGTCTTAGATTTTTGAGCTTTGGAACCTGATATTACGGTGTCAAGTTGACTAGATGTTCTGGATTTTTGATTTTTGGATTGTTGGCTTGCAGATTGCATTCCACTGCTGACTTTTGACCGAGTTCTGTTGTCAATGGAGCGGGTTTTGACTTCGCTGGTTGGTTTGAGATCCTGATCAGCATCAACATAGTCGTCGTCCATATCGGGATCAAGCGATTCCTCTTCTGCGTCTTCGAATTCATCGTCGTCATCCATTGTTCCTTCATCCGCATCTTCGCCTTCTTGTTACAAAATTGACAGTTCTAATTTGAGCAATTTTTTATGTTAAATGAAAATGTATGGCATCGGGGAAAAGCAAAAGAGACAAGAAAGAATATTTTCTGCTTTCGCTGACAGCTTACAGGGCATAAAAGTTAACGCCAGGGTCTTAACTTACATGATGCGAATCATAAGCGTAAATGCGAAGCAGATCATATTTTCTGCAACAAACATAACCGACTGAAGTCGGACGAATTGCTCTCGAAGGACAAGCAGGGCTTGATTCTACCCTGCTTCACCCAGGAGTTTGATGAGTCCCAAAAGTTCCGGATCGCGATCTCCGGACGCAATACGGGTGCTGGATGGAATGGGGGGGGCAGATAGCCACACAGAGAATTATTGTCCTCGGGATTTATCAGTTTATCCCGTTTATTCTGATGAAGAGTCAAAGAGCAAAGGAATATTCTGGAACAAAATGACCAAGCAAAAACTTTGCATACAAAATACAGCCGTGGCTACTTTGCCAGCTGGCTACTAAAAACTTCCCCACCCCCGATAACCTATAGCCCTCCCCCCCCCCCCCCCCCCAAAAAAAATCGTGTTAAACATACCATACTGGGGTGTGGCCATAATTTCGTGATGGGGGACTATAATGGGAAAGAACCAAAGATTTATCGCAAATCTCACTGCTTTGGGTTTTTTTCTGAAACCATCAACTATTTTTAATCAGGACTTTACTTTTACACAGTTCTCTTTAATGCAATTGGTAACCTCTATTTTCAAAAAATGAAGCTTCAAATGGAGCCTTTGATTAAAATTTAAAGCGCATTTTCCGATTTTACCCTGCTGACATATTTACATTTTAATCATGGTAACGTGTCCGTTTGAGTACCAAACTCTAATCATTTTTCAATCAAATTTGACGCAAAATTATTGGCTCTTTCGCATTATATTATACCCCCCCCCCCCCCCCCAATTAGTGGTCAGATAATCTATAGCCTCCCCAATCATTGTAATAATACCATAATGGGGGGCTATAATTTCATGGGGGGGGGGGGGTTGCTATTCATGGGTGGGAAAGACCCAATTATTTTGGAGGGTAATTATTAGAGATATACGCTATGAACGGAAAACAATCTAACGTTTAGCTGACAAAAACTTGAAAAATTGAATACGTCAATTTTTAAACCTTTTTCTTCATTTAACACAACCTCGTCTTCGTATTCATCCGGATCCGAGTATTCATTGTCATCACGTGATTGGTCCTCGTTCAGATCACGACTTCCGACATCGTAGAACTCACTCTGTTCACCTTCCTTCTCGCCGTCAATGTCGTCATCATCTTCATCCTGGTCATGGATTTACCCAGTTTTCACCCCAAAAAAATAATACTATAAAAGATATCTGCTTGTGTAGAAGTAATCGTAGAGGCACTTACCAATTTTTGTGGTTAAGCAGTTTTCTACCCGCAATTTGCAAAAAAAAATTAGATCGTAGCAGCTATTATTTTAATTAGATCTTATTAGCAAGCTCACACTTTTTGAAGAATAAAATTTAATAAAGTACTTTGTCGTAAATTTATCAGATCTACACTGTCCCCCCACCCTGTTTTTTTTGCTCCCATTGCAAATTATGTATTGTTACATAGCACGTTCCTGGGGGCAAAAAAGTTATATGCCCACTAATCCGGGGGTTGGGGTGGGGGCATAAAAGTTATATGCCCACTAAGGGAGGGGGCAGAATTAAATCAGGTCATAAAATCACCCAGCAGCAGCATATCAAAAATTTTTCAATAGTTTTGACTGAGCATTTTTTAGATTGCATCCACAATGCACTAACTTGTTTCGCAGATTACGCGATGACATCTGTTTAACCACCAAAACTAATCCTTAAAAAAGCACATACAACTCATAATACTTCCGTGAAAGTTTCAAGGGTAGTTTTTTTCTCACGACCCAGCTCTAGGTACATGTTTCTCACGACCCAGGGCTAGGTACAGACGACCCAGTTTTCTCACGACCCAGGTCTAGGTAGAGACTTATGAAAAGACAATGCTCGACCAAAACTTAATATGAAAAGACCATACTCGACTCATTTGAGCTACGAAAAGATTATAGTTCGACTTTAAGACGTTCTGGACTTTCGCTCGACTCAGATTTTTCGCAAAAGACTTGCGCTGGACGCAAAATTTTACAGAAGACTTTAGCTCGACCCAAATTTTGCGATGGACTTAAGCTCGACACAATGTTTGCAAACAAAGTTGAGTTAAAATATTTCCATGGGTCCGTCATTGGTCTTTTCATAAGTCTGTTTTTTTGCCATTAACATTTTAAGTGCAATATTGCATATAACGTAGTCAGCTTGTGTGCCCCATCACCGTTTACAATTCAAAAAAGCACAAATCTCTCGAAAACCTGCATTGTTTTTTAAGAAAGATAGCTCATAATTTTGGAAGGTAAAACAAACTGAGTAACGCCTAAATTTCATCATGGCTAATGGGACTAGGACCAATACACTTAAGCTAGCTAGTTTCATTGAATCAAGTATTGCGGTAATATTCTCAAGCTGCCATAACTTAAGATTTGACATATCTTACACTTTATACTCTTTATCTTAAGATTTGACAAAAGTCTTAAGGTTTTTGGCAGTTTTCCAACTGTTTTTTAAGTTGGACTGCTCTGGTGCAAACCTATTTAGTCTTGCTCCGGTTTCGAATTCTGAAAATTTCGAATTCTAAAAAACAGACTTATGAAAAGACTAGTGGTGGACCCATGGAAAGACCTTAATTTGACTTTGTTGCTTATGAAATGACTAATGGTGGACCCATGAAAAGACCTTAGCTGGACTTCCTTCGTTATGAGAAGACTTTAGCTCGACCCATGAAAAGATATTAGCTCGATTTTAACTAGGAAGCTCGACCGTGTATTTATAGTCAATATTGCCCCCCTACTAGACTTTTAAAGTCTTTTCATAGTCGAGGTCTATGCCTGGGGAATATTGCGAATGGAGTATAAAGGATGTTTAAATGGATGTGTAAACTGGGTACATTCCTTTATTGACTCGGTCTGTTCGTCTTCTGGTCCTTCGACATTGTCCACCTCCGAATTGTACACTTGTTTCACTTCGTCTTCTGAAGACGATTGGGTGCTTGAGAAATCGTCACTGCCACAGTGAACAGATCGCTACTTTCTAAGCTTAACCCTTACTAAGTAATGATCCCTCTACCATGAATGTTGGTTTATTAATTTATAACTATTACATTTTATTAATAGCTATTTTTTTCCTTTTCCATGATAGATTTTTACCATCTACAATACAGAATTTTACACCTCTCTATAATGGTTGTTGTGGCATCTCTTAGTTTTCTATCAAGCTTCTAGTTTTTGATTGGTAAATAAATCTAGAAAAGAAAAAAATACTGCACGCAGTAAATTTTATTCTTTTCCATATTTATCAACCAATGAAAAGATAGAAGCTTGATTTGTTTACTGATTATAATGGCTAGTCCAACCTTTATTGGGCTACAATTACCATCATTAACTCAAAAAAAATCATTAGTTTAATCACACACCTCAATGGAAACACGATGTTTGTGCGCCCGTACCTTACCTCCAGAGCAGATCAGAATTGGAACAGAGTAATTTCAGGGAAACTCTCAGAGCTGGATCAGAGTCTGATCAGGTCATTTTGAGAGGTCAGTAGCTCCAGAGTAGAAGTATGTGGTTACCCTTTACAGAAGAGCTCCCATGGTAGCCCTATTCTGGGTTATCCTTGACAGAGCTGGACCCAGAGCAGGCCTACTCTGGAACAACTCTTGACAGAGAAGGCCTACTCTGGGACAACTCTTGACAGAACTGGCTCAGTGTAGGCTTACTCTGGGACAACTCTTGTCAGAGCTGGCTCAGAGTAGGCCTACTCTGGGACAACTCTTGTCGGAGCTGGCTCAGAGTAGGCCTACTCTGGGACAACTCTTGTCAGAGCTGGCTCAGAGTAGGCCTACTCTGGAACAACTCTTGACAGAGAAGGCCTACTCTGGGACAACTCTTGACAGAACTGGCTCAGAGTAGGCCTACTCTGGGACAACTCTTGTCCGAGCTGGCTCAGAGTAGGCCTACTCTGGAATAACTCTTGACAGAGCTGGCTCAGAGCAGGCCTACTCTGGGACAACTCTTGTCAGAGCTGGCTCAGAGTAGGCCTACTCTGGGACAACTCTTGTCAGAGCTGGCTCAGAGTAGGCCTACTCTGGAAAAACTCTTGACAGAGAAGGCCTACTCTGGGACAACTCTTGACAGAACTAGCTCAGAGTAGGCCTACTCTGGGACAACTCTTGTCCGAGCTGGCTCAGAGTAGGCCTACTCTGGAATAACTCTTGACAGAGCTGGCTCAGAGCAGGCCTACTCTGGGACAACTCTTGACAGAGCTGGCTCAGAGCAGGCCTACTCTGTGACAACTTTTGACAGAGCTGGTTCAGAGATGTTGGCTCTGCTAAGAGGCAACAAAAAAGCAACAATCTGATCAGAGGCTCATCTAGAGTCTGATGGATTTGATCAGAACCGAAGGGGTCGAGCTGAAAGAAAATGCTGGTCCACTTAAGAGGAAAATTTGGTTATCATATTTGGGTAACACTATTATAATGGAAAGCTGTCTAAGTTCATCCATTGAGTCAGAAACATGCACTACTGGTATACTAATTTTTTTTCACAGCGGTTGGGTTTTTTTTTTCATTCGCTATACTTTTGGAGTGGTCTTTTCTTTAGATAAATTTATTTCTTCAAACATAATTTTTATGAAATGAATATATTATAGCAATATATTTAGTTTTATTATGTGATCAATTCTGTCAAGTCTGACACCAGAGTGGACCTACTCTGTGATCAGCTCTGTCAAGACAGACTCTAGAGTAGACGTACTCTGGGTTCTATTCTGATAAGGCAAATTCCAGAATAGATCTACTCTGTGTTCTTCTCTGTTAAGACAAGACCCAGAGTTGAGAGGTCTCGTACTCTGGGGGATCTCTGTTTCAGCTCTGAGAGCGCACCTAACGCTGGAATTACCCTGCTGCAGCTCTGATCTACTCTGGAGGTTCGGTACGGGCGATGAAAACGAAAGCCAATTCGACAATAACTGTATCGGAAAATTAGTTTCTGACAAAAGAATGAAATAAGCAATACATCCTCATCCCCTCTATTTTGACTAAATGCAAAGAGAGGTCTTCTCTCAAGCACGTCTATGAATCATAAACACCTGGCAGCTTGCCGCAAAATAGCCCCCAAGGATTAACAAGAAGTTGGTTGGGAAAATAGAAGTGGTTGGGATTGAAACAAGAACAGATAAAACCTGATTGTTTTAGCAAAACGTCAGAAGTGGGGCTATTTTCATTAAAATTTGTAGATACCCCAGTTTTTTAATCAGAGGAGACACGGATTAGAATCTATGCCAATAAACAATAGGCCGGGTGAATAACATTGGTTTTTTCCCATAATAGCCCGCCACCAAATCATAGCCCCCAATTATGGTATTTTTTACACTGATTGAGCTTACCACTAAGCTGGGAAGGCTACTATGGGAAAGACGCAATAGACTACTTGAAACGAAGTTCGTTTTCGAGGCCTCTGAAACCATACATTATAAATTTGTTGCCTTTCTATTTTCGAAAATGTATTTCAGAACAGAGTCTTTAAATTAATTTTTCGCTGTTGTTTAAAAACATTCTGAGCGGAACGCGCGAAGAACAATACTAGCCTAAAGAGTCCAGCGCACAATGTTCAACAAGCCGTGAAAAAAAATTAGCAAAATCACATTTTTGCTTGACGAAACAAAATCATAACCAGTAGATTCTGGGACCCAATCGAAAATAAACTTCACTAAAGTCGCAGCCATTAAACCCCTTGATGAAAAAGTGGACCATTTCACAGCTTTTAACTTCAAAAGAAAATAAAAAAAGCGAAAATGAAGAAAATCAAAGTCTGAAATGTGATTGTTTTTCATCAAATATTTTCAGTAGAGCAACCGCAAAGCAAAACTTCTCACTGAGGCATTGAGGCAATTATGTCGATTGAGGCAAGATTATTATTAAATCAAAGATCGAACTACAGTTTCTCAATAAGCTAATATTGATGCCGCAACCCATTAACGGATTACGAAAAACGAACACGTTTAGCTTAAACAGGCTATAGAAGAATTGGCCGTCGAAATTTGTTGAGAGGCAACGCAGTAACAAAATTTCTAATTTGATTGGGCAGTTGAAGGAATTCATACTGTCCGAAAAGTTTGCATCTCCAAATCCGCAAATACACGAGGTGCTTGAAGCGACAGTAGATTTTATTTTAGCGAGGACTTGTTGACCACCAAGAAACAATGTGAGACGAGCCATAATAAAGGCGTGCGTGGAAAGGAGAAAAAGTTATTCGGAGATAGTTGGTTGTGTTGGATGAGCAGGGAAACACTGTTGCTGAGGCAGACAAAATCGAGAAGAATGGCTGGGTGATAGGAGTGGACAATTGTCTGGACGCTAGTCACAACATGGTCAATGATGTCAAGAATAAATCAAACGTCTCTGAGAAATCGAATTTCAAGTCGTTGGGCCTTGCATTGAGTGGGATGACAATGCAGTAATGCATAATGGGGTGGTCTGAGCCTGGAAGAAAAACAGTAACTCTTCCAAAAAAATGTTTGATGTCTCGAATTGAAGTTAGTTCAGACGTCAAGAAACCCAACCCGAGTTTTTTATTCAACTTGGATTAGCAAATTCAAACAATTGTGTGGATAAAAACACTGATAACCGATCACCAAAAACCACCCACAAATGTAATTTTTGACACGAAGGAATATCGATTGTGAAATTTTCACAAAAAGATTATTTCACAAGAAAAAATGAAATAGGCAATAGATCCTTACCCCTGTCTTTTACGTCGATGTAAAGATGTTTTGAGACTGCCCCAGAAGGGATTTGGCTAAATGCAAAGTGAGATCTTCTCTCAGCCACGGTTATGAATCATAAACATACCTGGCAGATGGCCGGAAAAAAAGTGCCATGGATTAATATGACGTTTGGTATTGACACAAGAACAGATAAAACAAAAATGTTTTAGCAAAAATGTCAGCAAAAAGTAGGGTTATTTTCATTGAAATTTTTATATACCCCAGTTTTGATAATCAGAGGATACAGGGATTAGTATCTATGCCAATAAAATTTAGGCCGGATTGAATGGCACGGTTCTTTCCCATAATAGCCTCCCATCAAATCATAGCCCTTCATTATAGTATTTTTTTACCATAAATGAGCTTACCACTTAGCTGGGAGGGCCACATTTTGAGCGGAATTAGCGAAGAACAAAACTAGCCTAAAGAGTGTAGCGGAAAATGTTTAGCAAGCTGTGGAAAAATATATTAGCAATCTCAAATTTTTGTTTGATGAAACAAAATCATAACCAGAAGACTCCGAGAGCCAATCGAAATTAAACTTCACTAATGCCGCAGCCATTAAACCCTTGGTTGAACCGTGGACCATTTTACAGGTCTCAACTTGAAAGGAATATAAAAAAGCAAAAATGAAGACAATCAGAGTCTGAAATGTGATTTTTTCATCAAATATTTTCACTAGAGCAACCGCAGGCTAAATTTCTCAACGAACTATGTGATGCCTTTCCAAGATTGTGATACACCTATCATCAACATAAACCTACACCATAATAGGTCAAGCAGTGCAAACGATACAAAACGAGTTAGGAAGGGAAAATAACACTAAGAAATCTCGAAGATTTTTAAAATTTCCGTATAACTTACAACGTTCTATGAACTGTTTTTGAGATACTGCGTAATATTCTCGTGGCACAACCGTTGACTACAAATGCGGCTTCATATAGACTTAATGGCGGATCTTTTCCGTTTGTGCCCCCCGAGCTTAGTGGGCGCATATTATTTGCACCCCCCAGACGCACGTGCAATATTTTTACATAGTGATTTACTATGTAATGGCACGTGCTCTGTAACTGGGGGGCGCATAACATACTGGGGGGGCACAAACGGAAAAGATCCTTAATGGCAATTAAAAAGAACAAAATTATTTGTACTGTATGTAGTTTTTGGATCTATTCTGCTTTGCCCCCCCCCCCCCCCCAGCTTAGTGGACTTATATCTTTTACGCCCCTATTCGCACGTGCTATTCCTTCCATAGGGGGGGGGGACACAATAGATCCGATATTTCTCAAACTTTCAAAGACACAATCCTCAAAAACCACAAAAGTTATCAAATTTTTCTCCATTTCCTGAACAATGGGGCGTATTTTAATCGCTTAATTCTCTAAAAACATAAATCATACCCATTGCAGACATTTACCTAGCATTTGGGCCCAAAAAGCTTTGCGCCAAGGGCTCAAGTAACTCCTGCCGCTGAACTTTTTGGGATCTTTTCCGTTTGTGCCCCCCCCCCCCCCCCCGTTTAGTGTTTGAATATTATTTTCACCCTAGACGCACGTGCCATATTTTTACATAAAGAATTTCGATGTAATGACACGTGCTCTGTAACTGGGGGGCTCATGACGTACTGGGGGCACAAACGGAAAAGATCCAACGTTTATTCGAGCATATATTTTTGCGGATCTTTTCCGTTTGTATCCCCCTCCCCTCCCCCCCCCCCCCCCCCCCCCAAGCTTAGTTGAGCCTAATATTTTCACACTGAACAGCACGAGTCATACTATTCCAATGATTTACTTTGTAATTTACTATGCGCGCGTTCAGTAATTAGGGGTGCATAACGTATTAGGGGGACGAAATTTTGTTGCATTTCCTATCTCTTATGCATGCACGTTTCTCTAAGTTACTGTATGCTAGCTAATGGTTAATTTAGTGCAATTTCTTTTAAAATGTTGCAAATTTTTTCCATGGGCTGAAGTAAATTCCAATTTCTAATTTTCAGCAGCGCTATGTGAACCAACTGGATATTGGAGTGGTAAAAACAACTGATCGTATGAAATTTTACTGCATGCATTTTTTCTTTTTCTATATCAACCAATCAAGCATTCAAACATTCGAAGAGGCAAAATTTAACATTCAAACCGAGTGAGTTACAGGATGCAGCGACCTGTCATCATCCTGGCGTTGGCTTTTCTTCTTGGACGGCATCTTTGTTTAATACTAATTACTAACTTAGAATTCGCAATAGTTCTGTCTCATGGGATCCAATGCCGAATTTCTGTTGTGCTCACATTATTATGTAACTGTTGCAACCATAAGAGCATTGTTCTCTGAGTCACGAGCAACACGCACGTGTACCTTTTCTCACTCGATCAACTCATCTCGCGGTATTTACAGGCAAATTTTTTTCTTTATTATCCGGCTTCGGTGCCATCAACCAGACTAAATTTTATAACCCGAGCAGTTTGAACAAAATAAGGGATCTTGGGTCTTTCCCATTATAGCCCCCCCCGCCGATGAAATTATACCCCCCATTATGATATAATTACCATGATGGGGGGTATAACTTATCTGACCACTAAGCTGGTGGGGCTATAATGGGAAAGACCCGAAATCCTTTGCGTTTCTGACCCACATCTTATTACGTGCAGATTGGTAGCAACCCCCAAAACGCACCGGATTCAACGCAAACAAGTTACCGTTCATATTCTCCGAATCGTACCAATCGAACACATCCATTAGGGTACTGGGGGCATAACATATGAGGGTGGGGGTGGAGTGAGCATAACGTATTGGGGAGTGGGGGAGAGGAGAGGAGGGGAGGGGAGTCAAACAACATCGGGGGGAAATTCTAAACTACGACCTCATGACACAGATATATATATCGCATATATCGCGGAGTAAGCAGTAAAAACATGCCCATTTTCATAAGGCTTTGCCGCTAGCTCTGTTAAGCCTCTCATAGATTAAACTTGGTCTCTATTCTGTGTCGGTTCACACACTGTGAAAACAGTAGTACCCTACAAGTTATAATAATAATAATAATAATATTGAATTCAACCAAACATGGTTACAACCAGCTTGGTAGTCTCCAGATTAGGGGAGAAATCAAGTTGCAATAATTAAATTTTCTCGAAAACTTTCCATCCTGAAGGATAACTTTTATATTTGAATCTTTTCAATGCCTCCCCTTCCAAAAAGTTCTTCACTTCTCTTCGAAGCTGACATGGATTTTTGTGTGGTGAATGGTTAGCAAAACTGTTAAGTTGAGACAAAGAATTATTGAATCGGGCTACTCTATTAAAGTAATTATTTTCAGAACGTTTCCGAAATGTTTTTCTCGCTTCAATAAAAATCTTTTCGCTTGATCTGGTCTTTGGACAACCGAAAGTTATTGACCAAGGGTCTGACGCATTCATCGAAGTTAAGCCCATTAAAATCTTGTTAAGCAGAAATAGGTCGTTAAGAACTAGAAAATAACTGACTGGCAATAGGCGATTTCGAATTAGGCTCTCAACGTATTCTTTGTCACCCAGAACAGAACGGCAAGTTATCCATTTTAAACATGATCTCTGCAGTCATTCCAAGCGTTGAAGATACTGTGGTCCTGGGTTACAGACATTTGACGCATAAAAGACCGCAGAGAATATATATGTTTTCACCAACGTGCATTTGACAGTTTCTTTTGTGGTGCGGGGTATAACTCTTCTTAAATGATTCAGTTTTTGAAAACCTTTCTTTACCGCCATTTCGAGGTGACAATTCCAAGTCATGCTGGCCGTAAAAATTAATCCGAGATCTTTAATTTGTTTTTCATTTTTGATGCCAATTCCTTTTGCAAATAACTCTGTAGACGAATTATATGTATTTTTGTATGAGAACTCGAGAATGCTGAATTTGTCAAAATTGAAATTTAGTTTGTTTGAACCAGACCATTCGATAGCTCTATTTATATCAAACTGAAGTTCTTCACGTTCTGAAATCTGTCCTATTATTTTCGTATCATCGGCATAAAGGAATGTTTTATTATTAAGTTGATCAGGTAGGTCATTTATGTACACGGAGAACAAAAACACAGCAAATATTGATCCCTGGGGACCCCCGCTTGAGATTTTTGAGAAAGTCGAGTAACTGTCTGCAATGTTTACTCTCTGCTGCCGATCAACCAGATAAGAAGCAAAAAATTTCAAAAACTTTTCATCAAACCCAAAACGAGCGAGCTTTTGAAGCACAATATTAAAATTAATCGTATCAAAAGCTTTAGCAATGTCCAAGTAAACTGTTATCGGGGATGAATTTTCGTCTAAAGCTTGATATAAGTTATCACAATATAGTAACAATTGGGTAACTGTTGAATGTTTCTGCCGAAAACCATGTTGAGCAGTGCAAAGCTTCCTTTCGAATGTCTTCTTAATTTGTTTGTAAACTATTCTTCCAAAAACTATAGAAATTGCACAGAGCATTGCAATTGGTCTGTAATTTCCATTTTGCTACCATTTTTGTGATGAGGACGCACGTGTGTGTTTTTCCAGACTTTGGGAAATTGGCAAGCGTTAATAATGCAGCTAAATATATACAAGATACTATTTAAAACGTACGGCGCAGAAGCTTTAAGGAGTGATGGTGTTATTTGATCATAAGAGTTGGCACCACATTTAGTTTGTGATATTTCATCTAGCACATCTTTTGCATTGAATGTGATATCGTCTAGAAAGATCTCTGGTTGAGCTGTTTCAGGCACAACAATGTCAGAATTATCTTCGATAAATACTGAAGAAAAATGCTCATTGAAACTATCCGCAATTTGCTGAGAACCCATTATATCTTGGCCTCTGTATTTCATTTTCACGGGGAAAGTTTGTTCTTGGTTTAGTCTTCGCAAAAATTTGTATGCATCGTTGTTTGTTGAAATACAGAAATCCTCAATAAAATATTGTTTGTCCTTAAGCAAGGATAAATTTAACTCCATCTCTAAATTTCTAATTTCCTCTGCTCTTTTGTTTGTTTTCCTTAGCGTCTTCAGCTTGTTTTCTATGTGTACACCATGGGAAGACATATACGATGGTGCGTCAAGCCGGCGTTTTGTTATACGAGGTATTGACTTTTCACAAGCATTGTAGAAACTCTGATAAAAGCAATGTAGCAAGTCATTGGGACATCTGTTTGACATAGTGGGGATTTCAAAATGAGAGATGAATAAGTGCCAATCAGCCTTGTTGATGTTGAGTTTCTGGAAGAGAGGCTTTTGTTCTTTTCTTGTGATTCTGACAGAAATTTCTGCTATGAACAATTTGTGAATCTCTTTACTATTTATGAATCTCTTTACTATTGTGGCCTTTTATGGGGGAGGGGTGTTATAATCCTGGGTGGTTACTGTAACACAATAGCACCACTCTCTTCACTAAGAATGTTTAATAAAGAATTGACCCATAAAACCACTGCTCACTTCCAAAATGGCGCATCAGATTTGGATTGACACAGAATCCGCAGAGCACATACTGAGTCGGAAAAAATACTAGACACCTTGAACCACTGTAAGGACAATGATTTAATAGAGGTTAGACACACCTCATGGCTAACATAGTAAGTGAGAATGATAAAGTTTCAATAAGTGCAGTTTGTAATTTTCAGGTTTCGAATCCTTTCGTGGAGAACCATGACAAAACATGGTCACAATTTCATTTCAGGTATATCTTGTTCACAATGATAAATCTGTGTTGGCTGTGGACAACAGTGACAAAAACTCCTCATAGATTCGCGCTCATGGATATCGTAACAATTGCTCACGATTTTGCGCTTCAACTCTTCAATTGGCCAACACTCTTGATTTTAATTTCAAAATTCTTGAGCAAATGAGACCAAATTCAAGACCTGACCAATTGATACCAAGTTCAAGACTTGATTGTTCCGGTGATCCCTGAGATGGCTGGTTGCAAAACGGATAATTGTCCTCGTAATCCGCAAATAATATTGAGAATAATATTTCTGTAATTAGCCACCAATCAGGTTTTCTGTCATTCGGGTCTAAATTGACTCGCTGTTAACTATCTTGCTTATCGTGAACTGTAATCATGGAAAACAGTAATTGTGTGCGCAGGTGACGGTGCATAACAGTGGCAAGATCTTGGTACTGTTGTCCATGGACGATCAAAAAGAGGCAGCGTCACATTTGCGCTAGTTTTACTGTCACAGTTGTGCGCACACAATTACAACTCTTATGTTAACAATTGGTAGTAGTGGGAAAATGGGGGCTACCAAACACTCAGCCCGTGTAAAAAGCACGTAAAACCATGTTGCAAAAATAATTTCAAAAAAACTACCAGCTTATTAACTCTAGAAAAGCAAGCTTTTTATGCTTATTTCTTTTTGTACCTTTTTTTAGTTAATAGCAGAATAATAATGCATGCACATGTTATACATGTTCTTTGAACCGGTTTTCAGCATGAAAAATCTAAATCTATTTCATAAAATACACAGTCTACACCTGTCGTCAATAAATCTTAAGTAAGAAAAATATTTATAAATTTTACACAAGTCGCATGTTATATGCAAATCAGGGGTTTTGTAATGTTTATTAATATGACTATTTCTATCTCTCTCTTTAATGATTTAATTACATATAAAGCATTCTTAAGGTTGAGCTCTACATTTATCACAACATTCACGACAAAATTTCTCCTTACATTTATCATACTTCAAAAGCCTTTTTTATTTAGTTTTGAAAATCAATTTTTATTTTTTAATTATTTTCCTCCTAAGAAATGAATACTAGTCGTCCCTACTCAGAACAAATGTGTGATGACTGAAATCTATTTTTCAATTCAAGGAAGGAGTTTATTAAGCAGACATCCACAAATGAACACATAAAACAATCAGAACGCTATTTAAATCAGCTAAGCCGCTTCGCAGATGATGAATTTGATGATGACTGTGTCCGTGTCCGTGCTATTACTATTACTGGGGCTGATACTATAGCTAGAGATAATACAATAGATAATAATAGCATTATTATTGAAGTTAATGCTATTACTAAAAATACTACTATTACCAAAGATAAAACTATTACTAAATAAAAAACTATTACTACAGCTAATAATGTTACTAAATATATTACTCTTAATAAAGATAATATTATTATTAAAAACGATAGTGATGATTTAATAACTAAAACCTATACTAAGGTTAAATATGAATGAAAAAAATGTAATTAAGTTTTTAGAAAAAAAAATAGCCCTAACTACACATGCATATAGTCACAACAGAAAATATCTTGAGAACACTGAATATTACGCTATAAACTCTAGTCAAAACATGAGAGAATTTTATATTACTGATGAAGCCATAAAGTATATTGAAGATATAAATCAGGCCATTAATAATTCATTATATGAAATTGAAAACTGCTATCAATTTACAATTTAAACCTATTAAAAGTTTTAAACATAAAATTACAGCCGAATGTGACTATTTCAAGAGAACTAAAGACAGATTTATAAAAATTTTCTTTAAAACTGATTAACTTAATAGAGAAGCTATTTTTGAATATGGAAACTTTGAGCAATGCCTAAATTACGAAAAAAGAAACATATGATTTTTATGACTTTGAGTTACTTGGTGTAAGAAGCATACAAAGAAATATCGAACGAACTAAGTCCTCTATTGCATCATAATTGAAACTACCACCAAATCTAATAAACTCTAGATCAATACTAAATATTCATCAAAATAATTAAAATTGTTTACGACTAATTATTACTGTTTGGCTAAACCCACCTAAGGAAAATGCAACACGTGAAAACAATTATGTAACTAAATTAATTCTACCATACCAACGCCATGAGGATGATTCTATTATAAAAAGAATACAGAAAATATAAAATATTAATATATGGCTATACACTTCTTGTGGTAACGGTAAAATAGAACCACTTAAACCAGCCATTGATTTTGTAAAGGTAGAAAAGATGTTAGAGTGTTATTCTGGGGTGAAGAACATACAGAACACTGTGCTCTAATTTCAAATACAGCAACATTAATCGAAAGACCAAATAAGAGTCAACGTAAGTGCTATCAATGTAATAGATTAGGCTTGGTTTATTTCTCCAGCTAAATAAGATAAACATATATTTAGTCATTCATTTAAACGCACGATTGTTTGTCCTAAAAATAAACATATTAGTTTTATAAATGGATATAAAAGACGAGGAAAAAAACAAAAAAACATAGAACGCTGAGTTGTATATATCCCGTCTCCTACCAATACTTATGTAATAGCTGAATTTATACCAACCAATGTAAGCTACATGTTTCACGGTGTTTACTATTTTGTTCTGGACTGAACAAAAAATCTGATATGGATCCATGAGCTATTGAAACCAACAATAACATCAAGTATAAAGAACAAATGATATTTACAAAGGCGATAAATTTTATCACGATACTAATTACACTGGTCATATCTGTAATAAACCATTTATTTGTAAAGAATAAGATCACTGCCACGAAACTGGTAAACAATAGAGGAGCAGCAAGTAAGTTATGTAATCTAAGATATAATCAAAAAAATTATCATCGTTCTATTTAACAACAGATGTAGTTATGGTTTTAATCTATTATGTAGTGTACTATTTCAACAAAATAATGATAAATGAAATGTAGCATGCATACCAAATGAGAATTGTAAATCTAAGATGTTCAGTGTGGTTTGTCTTAAATCCTTCGATAGCTTTAACTTCCTAATAATGTCTCTAGCTCAAATGGCAAAGATATATGGATGTAAAGCAAAAACTCTATAACTATATGAATACTTTACTCTAGAGAGCTACATAAAAGTTATAGGCAATCTTAAAATAGATGACTTTAATCATCTCTATATCATCTCTATATAACAATCTATCCACAGAACGCGACGTCGATGTGTTCAATAGAGAAAAAAAGAAACAAAACAGGCACGGAAATAACCAAAGAGTATTTAAAAACTGCAAATATTAGACTTTGAATTGGTAAATATATTTTTCAAGCATTAAGCATTAGAGTATAGGTATAATGAAATACCTATATCTTCCATAATTATCTTCCACAATCCAGGTTATAGTAGATTTTGTGGGATATGTGGCTTATAAGAGGATTATGTGGGTTATAAGAGTATTATCTTGGTTATTAGCATTGTCTGGGCACATCTGCGCAATTAACATTATTCCAGATAATGCCAAGAATCCAGGCAATCTTCCTATAACCCTTATAATCCTCTTATAACCCACATATTCAACAAAACTTACTATAATCTGGAATATTGAAGATTTTTCATAATCTCTATACTCTGATGCTTAAAAAATATGCTTATTAACATTAGATTATTGAGGAATTTTTATAGTTTTTATATTCTTTATAATCCAAATCTATCTTTATTAAAAACTATTTTGTTGAATTATCCTACCTAGTAACCCATATAAAAATAACTAGAAATATGATTGATTTCTAGAGAACTACAAAGGAGCTACAGGTAATCCTAAAACAGATGACTTCAAATCATCTCTATATAACATACTACCCACACAACGCGAAGTCGATGTGTTCAATGGATAAAAAAGAAACAAAACCGGCAAGGAATTAACCATAGAGTATATAAATAATCATGTGGAAATATTGGACTATTGCATTGGTGAGTATTTGGCTGTTGGTATGAGAGAGGTTATTCTTAATCCTTTACATCATTTAAGTTTATCAGGTTGTAGTTAGGATTACTGGTTAAAGACTAGCGGCGTAGTACTAGATATCATACAAAATAATCAGATGCTAGATTTTTGATGCAAAGAGAGATGGAATATGTGGTAAAATGGGCGATACATATTTAAAAGTAATAATAGAGTTATGGCGATGCATGACCGGGGGTCCAGGGCGAAGCATGAACGGCGGTTTATATGAAACACAGACGCAAACAATTTATATCGCCTAGCACTTATGCAAAGACTGCCGCCATATACAGAACTTGAGCTAATTACCACCACACTAGATACAATAATAAATACTGATAATGAATGTGATTAAGGTTACTGGTTAATTTGTGATATTGAATATGGGATAGACCTAGCCCATCTCATTATTATATGAAAAGATAAAACAGAACAATTCCCTCTAAGACCATATAAAAGAAAGATATATGATACGGGATGGGGCTATCAACAAAGAGAAAAAGGTAAGGTGAAAACATAAAAATTAATCTTAAACCAAAACTTCGAACCTCTTTGACCAAAATAGGCCAACATTAGAAAAAATCTTAGACATATGATTCTTCAAAGAATGTTAAAGTTTTATGTTAATATGGAACTAAAAGAAACTAAAATACATAAAGTTAATAATTTCAGACAAGATTACATATGTAGACACTAAATTGAAAAAACACTAACAAAACAATCACAGCTGAAAAAGAGGCAAAGAAGGACACAAGGAGACTGATGAACAATTCATTATTTTGTAGGACTTGCATGAATACCCTACATTTTAACCAACCCAAGTTTATGCATAATGAAATCAAGATGATGAAAATATTTTAAATTAAACAACCCAACATTTAAGTAAATAACCAGATATGATGATTATGCCCATCTTGAATACACAAAGGAGGAAACAGAATATCAGTTACCCATATATCTAGGCACAAAGTTTTAGAATTAAGTAAGCTTCACAGTAGAAATTCTGTTAAAATATTCTTCAACCATCAAAGACCTGCAATTCCATTATTTAAACACAGAAATTTCATATTAAGTTTTATAAGTGGTCATTTTTCAGATTAACATATGGATCTAAGTAATCTTGATATTCCTGTGAAAACTGATAATAAGATTCCAGGAAAACTTAAACATGAACTTGGTAGTAAGATTATAGAAGAATTTATAGCAATAAAACCTAAGACATATAGTTTTAAACATTACAATTGTAAAGAAAATGGAATAAACAAAGATAATAAAAGATAAACGAGTAGAATATTATAATGCTCTCATGAACTCATGAATAATAAAAAAGAACTAGATGAATGTAGGATACAAAAAGTAGTAGATAAACTGGCAACGCTAAAAACATGTAGGACTAGTTTAAACTCCTTCGATAAAACAAGATTCTATTTTTAAAATATTAAAAGCTGTCCACATGATAAAAACTTATAACTATTTAAAAATAGAATAAATAAGATTAAACTTGAATCGATAGAACGGTTAACAGAATTAGATATGGATAAAGATCAAGATAGAAATCTATTAATGGAGAATATTCGAGAGCTAACTGTTAATGATAATTGTGAAATAATTCTCGCCGCTATTATTATATATAATAAAAAGAAATTACATATCAAAATGAAGTGCTTAAATTGTAAAGATAAACAATGAAGACAATGTTGTGATTATGTTTAGATAGCGAATATAACTGTTATGTATTTGAACAAAGTGTAAAATCTATAAATTATGTCAAGCATTTATCAATTCATTATAATAAATCATATCAATACTTAATATGGGCAAAGTGCAAAGTACATAAACATATTGGCAATATGAAGTAGATAAACATAACTTCATTATATTTGGACCATCTAATTCACGTAAAACAACACTCATAAAAGACTTCTGTTGCCTATACGAAACTGTTCATGTTCTCTGAAGTAACACAAGAGAATGGAATGGATGTAAAATATATTTTAGTACTGATCTACATCTTTTAAACAAATTGGAAATTTTTGCTGATAGTTTTATTATGCTTCATGACATAGGTGATGAAATTAGATTACCAACTGTAGAAGCATTATACTCAAAAGGCCGACATCATAGTTAAAATATATTATATGCAGGCCATACAATAACAGATCTAAATACTAATTCTAGAGATAATACACCAGTAGTTTAAATTACACTAATTAGTTCTAAATTGTTCATTCACAGGACAGAAAGCTTAAAATAGACTCTAAATTATATAGATTCAAGTACTATGAATATGGTATAATAATAAAGTGTAACATGGTAGATAACTATTATATTGCATTAGATTTAAAAAAATTCTGACTCAAGAGTGGAGGATGTTGATATTGATAAATATATAGTTTAGCAAAGTGATTTTAAAATATGGAGTTCTTATTTGAAAGGTGGAAAGAAGCAACCAATAAGTATTAAACGAAAAGAACCAATGTTTTGTTTCAATGAATAGTTAATTCGTTTAATAGATAGACCGTTTAATAGATAGACCATTTGTTAGATAGACCATTTGTCTTCAAGGTAATAGATAGACCATTTGTTTTTTATAGATCATATAAGAATATAAAATTTGTACTAAATGCGATAAAAAGCGCTTATTATGCAATTGGAGGTGTAGTTACTATATTAGGCATAGTAATTGGTGTTTATTACAAATTCCATGCAAATAAGACAATTGAACAAAATCATAAACTAGCCGAAATTAGTGGTCTAGATATAAATGGGTAGAGGTAAAACACTAAAATACGGCTATTGTCACACTCTTGCAGATTTTGCTGACAATGCTCATGAGAAGAGTTAAATAATCAGTCAGAATTTATTCAATAAAAATCGTTAAGTGTGAAGAACGCAATATTGATTTTATTGATGATAACAATGAGAAATTACAAATTATGTACTTAGCTATAAAGATGAAGATATCGCCAAAAAGCACAAAGAATATAGCTAAAGATTAAGATAAAGATAACATAATAAATATAGCTAAAAATAATACAACAAATAAAACTAAATGTATAGAATGTGACCCTATATTAAGTTTGATTTTAATAATTTTTATATGCACTACTTAAGATATCACAGATATTTTTTATAAAACATTTAATTTTTGTAAAGATTGTAGTAAAGAAAATGTTTCTTGTCCTGATAGTAATATTACTTTATTTAGATCATCACTTAATGAACATAGAAACAGAACTCATTCATAAATTTAATTTTTTTTATATGGGGTATTAGGTAAGATAGTTTAACAAACTAGTTTATAATAAAGATAGCTTTAGATTATAATGACTCTAACGCCTATAAAAATCGTTCAATAATCTAATGTTTATAAGTTTTTTTTCAAGCATTATGCATTAGAGTATAGGGATTATAAAAAATCTTCCATAATCCAGATTATTGTGGATATTGTGGGATATGTGGCTTACAAGAGGATTATGTGTGTTATAAGAGGATTATCTTGGTTATTGGCATTATCTGGGCACATCTGCGCAATTAACACTATCCCAGATAATGCCAAGAATCCAGGCAATCTTCCTATAACCCTTATAATCCTCTTATAACCCACATATTCCAAAAACCCACTATAATCTGGATTGTTGAAGGTTTTTTACAACCTCTATACTCTAATTGTTAAAAAATATGCTTATAAACATTAGATTATTGAGGAATTTTGACAGTTTTTATAGTTTTTATAATCCAAATCTATATTTAGTAAAAACTATTTTGTTAAATTATCTTACCTTATACCCATATAAAAATAGCTAAAAATATGAATGATTTCTAGAGAACTTCAAACGAGTTATAGGCAATCCTAAAACAGATTACTTCAAATCATCTCTATATAACAAACTACCCACACAACGCGAAGTCGATGTGTTCAATGGAGAAAAAAGAAACAAAACGCGCAAGGAATTACTAGTGATTATTTTATTAGAGAAGCTATTTTTGAATATGGAGACTTTAAGCAATGGCTAAATTACGAAAAAAGAAACATATGTTACTTATGACTTTGAGTTACTTGGTGTAAGAAGCATAAAAA
This sequence comes from Convolutriloba macropyga, assembly GCF_964194025.1. Classification (NCBI taxonomy): domain Eukaryota; kingdom Metazoa; phylum Xenacoelomorpha; order Acoela; family Convolutidae; genus Convolutriloba; species Convolutriloba macropyga. The sequence goes on along the minus strand of NC_134478.1, from coordinate 24,741,243 downwards.
GAAATATCTAACGAACTAAGTCCTCTATTGCATCATATTTGAAACTACCACCAAATCTAATAAACTCTAGATCAATACTAAATATTCATCACAATAATTAAAATTGTTTATGAATAATTAATACTGTTTGGCTAAATCCACCTAAGGAAAATGCAACACGTGAAAACAATTATGTAAATAAATTAATTCTACCATAACAACGTATGATTCTATTAAAAATAAGAACACAGAAATTATAAAATATTAATATATGGCTATACACCCCTTGTGGTAACGGTAAAATAGAACCACTTAAACCAGCCATTGATTTTATAAAGGTAGAAAAGATGTTAGAGTGTTATTCTGGGATGAAGAACATACAGAACACTGTGCTCTAATTTCAAATACAGCCACATTAATCGACAGACCAAATAAGAGTCAACGTAAGTGCTATCAATGTAATAGATTAGGCTTGGTTTATTTCTCCAGCTAAATAAGATAAACATTTATTTAGTCATTCATTTAAACCCACGATTGTTTGTCCTAAAAATAAACATATTAGTTTTATAAATGGATAAAAAAGACGAGGAAAAAAACAAAAAAACATAGAACGATGAGTTGTATATATCCCGTCTTCTACCCATATTTATGTAATAGCTGAATTTATACCAACCAATGTAGGCTACATGTTTCACGGTGTTTACTATTTTGTTCTAGACTGAACGAAAAAATCTGCTATGGATCCATGAGCTATTGAAACCAACAATAACATCAAGTATAAAGAACAAATGATATTTACAAAAGACGATAAATTTTATCACGATACTCATATCTGTAATAAACCATTTATTTGTAAAGAATAAGATCACTGCCACGAAACTGGTAAACAATAGAGGAGCAGCATGTAAGTTATGTAATCTAAGATATAATCAAAAAAAATTATCACCGTTCTATTTAACAACAGCTGTAGTTATGGTTTTAATCTATTATGTAGTGTACTATTTCAACAAAAAAATGATAAATGAAATGTAGCATGCATACCAAAAGAGAATTGCAAATCTAAGATGTTCAGTGTGGTTTGTCTTAAATCTTTCGATAGCTTTAACTTCCTAATAATGTCTCTAGCTCAAATGGCGAAGATATATGGATGTAAAGCGAAAACCCTATAACTATATGAATACTTTACTCAAGAGAGCTACATAAAAGTTATAGGCAATCTTAAAATAGATGACTTTAATCATCTCTATATCATCTCTATATAACAATCTATCCAAACAACGCGACGTCAATGTGTTCAATAGAGAAAAAAAGAAACAAAACCGGCATGGAAATAACCATAGAGTATTTAAAAACTGATATGCAAATATTAGACTTTGAATTGGTGAAAATACTTTTGAAGCATTAAGCATTAGAGTATAAATATTATAAAAAATCTTCCATAATCCAGGTTATAGTGGATTTTGTGGGATATGTGGCTTATAAGAGGATTATGTGGGTTATAAGAGTATTATCTTGTTTATTAGCATTGTCTGGGCGCATCTGCGCAATTAACATTAACCCAGATAATGCCAATAATCCAAGCAATCTTCCTATAACCCTTATAATCCTCCTTTAACACACAAATTCCAAAAACCTACTATAGTGTGGATTATTTAAAGTTTTTTACAACCTCTATCTTCCAATTGATAAAAAATATGCTTATAAACAATAGATTATTGAGGAATTTCTACAGTTTTTATAGTTTTAATAATCAAATCTATCTTTAAGAAAAACTATTCTGTTAAATTGTCTTACCTAATACCCATATAAAAATAACTCAAAATCTGAATGATTTCTAGAGAACTACAAAGGATTTATAGGCAATCCTAAAACAGATGACTTCAAATCATCTCTAAATAACATACTACCCACACAACGCGAAGTCGATGTGTTCAATGGAGAAAAATGAAACAAAACCGGCAAGGAATTACTATAGAGTATATAAATAGTCATGTAAAAATTTAGGACAATTGCATTGGTGAGTATGTTGCTCTTGGTATGAGAGAGTGTAATCTTCATCCTTTACATTATTTAAGTTTGCCATGTTGTAGTTAGGATTGCTGGTTAATGACTAGCGGCGTAGTATTAGATACCATACAAAATCATCAGATACTAGAAGATTTTGTCGATGCATAGAAAGGTGGAATATGTGGTATAATGGGAACTTTTTCTTTACTACAATCTCTACATAAACTAATTGGTTTATAAAAATCATCTCATCTCTAGATTTTTCAATTTTACAATGAATAAATACTTCTTTAATTTAGTAGTAATATTATTTACTTATCTATACATTCATGTTTAATTTGCTCATAATATAATTCATAATTGCTGTCTTTAATTGCTATCTTAAGCAGTCGATAAAAAAAAACAAAAAAAATCATCTGTTAGAAGTTAGAAAAATGTCACTTTCTATACTTTTACTTTTATTTGTATTATCCTTAGCTATAAATACTTTGTTATCTTTTTCTTTATAATTAGCAATATTTATTGTGTTATCTTTAGCTATAACTTTATCTTCATAGCTTAGTACATATTTTGTAGTTTCTCTGTGTTTATCTAAGCATATTCTCAAAATGAAAGCTACCATTTAAATACAACACACAACCTTGACATCTCATTTTTAATTGTGGTTGATTATTAGTATAATTTTCATAAAAAACACATTCGTTGAAACAATTGTTATCTTTAACAATATCAAAATTACCTTTACATTTAACCATTTTTATTGAACAAGTTCTGAATGACCATATAACTCAGCCATAGCAATATTGTTTCCGTGAGCTTTATCAGCAAACTCTGCAAGAGTGTGACTATGACAATATTTTAATGTTTTATCATTATCTATTTTAATCTTAAAATTACTAATCTTATTAAAACCTAGACCACTAATTTTGTATAGATTATTGTTTTGTGCAATTGTCTGAATTGCGTAGAATTTGCAATAAACACCGATTGCTATGCCGATTATAGTAACTATACCCCCAATTGCATAATAAGCGCTATATCTATCAAAATACTGAGATCGATATGTTCATTTGACAAATTACCACTAGTAAAGCTTAATATAAAACCGTCTGTGTCCATATAATGCAATTGCAGGTCTTTGAGTGATTGTTGTAGAATATTATAATAGAATTGATACACATGAAGCTTACTTAGTTTTAAAGCTGTAGTGCCTAGATATATGGGTGACTCATATTCTGTTTCTTTCTTCGTGTATTCAAGATGAGCATAATCATCATATCTGGTTATATTAATGTTTGCCCAATGTTTGGTTGCCTAAATTTTCATTATCTTTCTTCCTCATTCAAAAGTTTGGGTAACGTGAAATGTAGTGGATTCATACTAATCCCACCAAATAATGAATTGTTCATGGGAGAAATTTCTGCAAAACACATATCTTTATAATGATGATTATTAAATGTAGAAGCATGACATTTATCACATCTGTGTAACATATTTCTGAGATACCTTAAGCAGTGGATATAAAAAAAGTTAAAATCATCTCTTAGCAATTAGAATAGTGTCACATTTTATACATATAAACTTATTTGTTGTATTATCATTAGCTATATTCATTGTGTTATCTTTATCTTTAGCTATTTTTATTGTGTTATGTTAAGCTATAATTTTATCTTTTTAGCTACGCACACATTTTGTAATTTCTCTTTGTTTATCTAAGCATATATCTCTAAAATGAGAGCTACTATATAAATACAACATACAACGAAGACATCTTATTTTTAATTCTGGATTATTATTACTATAATGTTCATATGAAACACATTAAAACAATTGTTATCATCAATTATATCAATATTTCTTTCTTTATATTAAATCTTTTTTGAATAAGTTCTGATTGACCATATAACTCAGCCATAGCAATATTGTTTCCGTGAGCTTTATCAACAGACGCTGCAAGAGTGTGACTATAACAATATTTTAATGTTTTATCATTATCCATTTCAATCTTAAATTTACTAATTTTATTAAAATCTAGACCACTAATTTTGTATAGATTATTGTTTTGTGCAATTGTCTTAATTGCGTAGAATTTGCAATAAACACCGATTGCTATGCCGATTATAGTAACTTCTCCCCCAATTGCATAATAAGCGCTATATCTATCAAGATTACTGAGATCCATATGTTCATTTGACAAATTACCACTAGTAAAGCTTAATACAAAACCGTCTGTGTCCATATTATGCAATTGCAGGTCTTTGAGTGATTGTTGTAGAATATAATAATAGAACTGATACACATGAAGCTTACTTAGTTTTTAAGCTGTAGTGCCTAGATATATGGGTGACTCATATTCTGTTTTTTTTCTTCGTGTATTCAAGATGAGCATAATCATCATATCTGGTTATATTCTTAATTTTTGCCCAATGTTTGGTTGCCTAAACTTTCATTATCTTTCTTCCTCATTCAAAAATTTGGATAACGTGAGATGCAATGGATTCATATTAGTCCCACCAAATAATGAATTGTTCATGGGAGAAATTTCTGCAAAACACATATCTTTATAATGATGATTATTAAATGTGGAAGCATGACATTTATCACATCTGTGTAACGTATTTCTGTGATACCTTAAGCAGTGGATATTAAAAAATTAAAATCATCTCTTAGAAATTAGAATAGTCTCACATTCTATACATTTAAATTTATTTGTTGTATTATCATTAGCTATATTTATTGTGTTATCTTTATCTTTATTTTAGCTATTTTTATTGTGTTATGTTTAGCTATAAATTTATCTTTACATCTAGGCACACATTTTGTAATTTCTCATTGTTTATTTAAGCATATATCTCTAAAATGAAAGCTACTATATAAATACAACATACAACGACGACATCTTTTTTTAGATTCTTGGTTATTATTACCACAATGTTCAAATAAAACACATTAAAACAATTGTTATCATCAATAATATCAAAATTACTTTCTTTACATTAAAACTTTAGAATAAGTTCTGAATGACCATATAACTCAGCCATAGCAATAATCTTTTCATGAGCTTTACCAGCAAACTCTGCAAGAGTGTGACTATAAAAATATTTTCATGTTTTATCGTTATCCATTTTAATCTTAAATTTACTAATCTTATTTAAATCTAGACCACTAATATTGAAAAGGTTATTGTTTTGTGCAATTGCCGTATTTGAAAAGAATTCGTAATAAACACCAAATGCTATGCCGATTAGGGTAACTATACCTACATTTGCATAATAAGCGCTATGTCTATCAAGATTACGTAGATCCACATTTTCATCTGAAAAATTAACCCCAGTAAAATTTAATAGGAATCCGTCTATGTCCATATAATGAAATTGCGGGTCTTTGAGTGATGGTTGTAGATTAATACAAAAAATTTGATACACATGAAGCTTACTTAGTTTTAAAGCTGTAGTGCCTAGATTTATGTGTGACTTACATTCTGTTTCTTTCTTCGTGTGTTCAAGACGGGCATAATCATAACATCTGGTTATCTTCTCACATGTTTGGTTGCCTTAATTTTTCATTATCTTTTCTTTATCACGCAAAAACTTGGCGTGGTTGAAATGTAGGGGATTCATGCAAGTCCTACGAAGTATTGAATCATTCATCAGTTTCCTTGTGTCCTTTTCTGTTCTTATTTTTAGCTGTGACTCTTTTGTACATATATAATCTCTACATTTGTAGTCCTGCTTTCAGTTAAAAAGCCCATATAAACATGAAAGTTTAACATTCAATAAAAAACGATATATCATATTTTATAATTTTGATCTAAAATTAATTTAGCAGTTTTCACCTTACCTTTTACTCCTGGTCCACAGCCCAATTCAATATCATCTATCTATCTTTTAAAGGGAATTAGAGCAAATTATTCTGTTTTATCTTTGAAAACATTAATGAGAGGGGCTGAGTCTATGCCATAATCAATATCACAAGCTAATCAGTAACCATAATTAGAAACATGATCAGTACTTATTATTGTATAATGTGTGATGGTAATAATCTCAAAGACTTTATATGGTAGTCTTTGCATAAAAGCTAGGCCATAAAAATTGTTTGCGTCTGTGTTCCATATAGACCACCGTTCATGCTTCGGTCATGTCTCTCCATAATAATATTTTTACTTTTAATATATTCATCGCCCATAATCCCACATCTTCCACCTCTCTTTGCAACGATTTAATCCTCTATCATCTGATGATTTTGTATGGTATCTAATACTACGCCACTCGTCATTAACCAGCAATCCTAACTACAACCTGGTTAATTTAAATAATGAATAAGTTTGAAATTAAACTCTCTCATACCAAGAGCAACATACTCACCAATGCAATATTCCACTATTTCCAAATCTTTTTTATATACTCTATGGTTAATGCCTTGCCGGTTTGGTTTTTTTGTTTTTTTTTCTCTATTGAACACATCGACGTCGCGTTGTGCTGGTAATTTGTTATATAGAGATGATTTGAAGCCATATGTTTTAAGATTGCCTATAACTTCTTTGTAGTTCTCTAGATCTTTTATATTTTTAATTGTTTTTTACGGGATATAAGGTGAGATAGTTTAACAAGATAGTTTATAATAAAGAAAAAATTTGGTTATAAAGACTAAAAAGACGATAAAAGCTCTTCAATTATCTAATGTTTATAAGCAATTTTTCAAAGCCTTAAGCATTACAGTATAGAGATTGTGAAAAACCTTCAATAATCCAGATTATAGTGGTTTTGTGGAATATGTGGGTTATAAATGGATTATAAGTGTTATAGGAAGGTTGCCTTGGATTATTCGCATTATCTAAGATAGTGTTAATTGCGCAGATGCGCCCAGATAATGCCAATAACCCAGATAATCCTCCTATAACCCTTATAATCATCTTATAATCCGCATATTCCACAAAATCCACTATAATCCGGATTATTGTAGTTTATTCATTATCTCTACAATCTAATGCTTTATGCTTAACAAAAAAATGCCTGTAAACATTAGATTATTGAAGATTATTTATAACCTTGATAATCTAAAGCTGTCTTTATCAAAAACTATCTTGTTAAACTCTCTTGCCTAATACCCCATCTAATAAAAATTAAACTTATGAATTAATTCTGTTTCTATGTTCATTAAGTGATGATCTGAATAAAGTAATAATACAATCGGGACAAGAAACTTTTTCCCTACTACAATCTTTACATAAACTAAATGATTTATGAAAAAAAATATCTCTAGATTCTTCAATTTTACATTGAAACTTTTCTATACTCTCATATTTTAGTTTGCTCATACTTTCATTCATAATCGATGTCTATAATTCATTCTCAATCTTTGACTTTAATTTATTATCTTTATCATTTTTATTATCTTTATTAAAGACATTATAAGCCATTTCTGCAAAACACATGTCTTTATAATGATGATTATTAAATGTAGAAGAATGACATTTATCACATCTGTGTAACATATTTCTGTGATACCTTAAGCAGTGGATATAAAAAAAGTTAATATGATCTCTTAGAATTTAGAATAGTGTCACATTCTACACATTTAAGTTTATTTGTTGTATTATCATTAGCTATATTTATTGTGTTATCTTTATCTTTATCTTTAGCTATTCTTATTGTGTTATGTTTAGCTATAATTTTATCTTTATAGGTAGGCACACATTTTGTAATTTCTCTTTGTTTATCTAAGCATATATCTCTAAAATGAAAGCTACTATATAAATACAACATACAACCACGACATCTTGTTTTTAATTCTGGGTTATTATTAATATAATGTTCACATAAAACACATTAAAACAATTGTTATCGTCAATAATATCAATATTACTTTCTTTAAATTAAATCTTTTTTGAATAAGTTCTGAATGACCAAATAACTCAGCCAGAGCAAGATTTTTTTCATGAGCTTTACCAGCAAACCCTGCAAGAGTGTGACTATAACAATTTTTTAATGTTTTATCATTATCCATTTTAATCTTAAATTTACTAATCTTATTTAAATCTGGACCACTAATATTGAAAAGATTATTGTTTTGTGCAATTGTCTTATTTGAATAGAGTTTGTAATAAACACCAATTGCTATGCCGATTAGGGTAACTATACCTACAATTGCATAATAAGCGCCATGTCTATCAAGAATACGTAGATCCATATGTTCATCTGAAAAATTAACCCTAGTAAAACTTAATATAAATCCGTTTATGTCCATATAATGAATTTGCGGGTCTTAGAGTGATGGTTGTAGGTTAATACAATAGAATTGATACACATGAAGCTTACTTAGTTTTAAAGCTGTAGTGCCTAGATATCTGGGTGACTCATATACTGTTTCCTTCTTTGTGTATTCAAGATGAGCATAATCATCCTATCTGGTTATATTCTTAATGTTTGCCAAATGTTTGGTTGCCTAAATTTTCATAATCTTTCTTCCTCATTCAAAAATTTGAGTAACGTGAAATGTAGTGGATTCATACAAGTCCTACCAAATAATGAACTGATCATCAGTTTCCTTGTGTCCTTTTCTGCTTCTCTTTTAGCTGCGGCTCTTTTGTTGGTATTGTGTTAAATATTGTCTCTACATATGTAATCTTGTTTAGAGTTAATAACTCCTAGTTTACTTTAGTTACTATTATTGCCATATTACCATAAAACTTTAACATTCTATAAAGAACCATATATTATGTGTCAGTATTTTCGTTGTTAAAATTAGTTATTTATCGTTATGTTAATAATACTTTCGCTGTTTTTACCTTTCCTTTTATTTTCTGTTCATAAATCAATTCAATATTATCTTCCATCTTTCTTTAATATGACATTAGAGCTAATTGTTCTGTTTTATCTTTGCAAATATTAATGATAGGGGCTAGGTCTATACCATATTCCTTATCACAAGCTAACCGGTATCCATAATCAGAAACAACATCAGTATTTAATATTGTACCATGTTTGGTGGTAATAAACTCAAAGTCTTTATATGGTAGTCTTTGCAAAAGTGCTATGCCTTAAAAATTGTTGCGTCTTTGCACCAAATAGACCTCCGGTCAAGCCTGGCCTGGACTCCCGGTCATGCATCGCCATAGTTGTATTCTTAGTTTTAATATATTTATCGCCCTTTATACCACATATTCCACCTCTCTACGCATCGATAAAATCCTCTAGCATCTGATGATCTTTCATGGTTTTTAATACTACGCCGCTAGTCATTAACCAGCAATCCTAACTACAACCTGGTAAACTTAAATAGTGTAAAGGGTTAAGATTAAATTCTCTCATACTAAGAGCAACATTTTCACCCATGCAAGAGTCCAATATTGCGACATCATTTTGTGATTACACTATGGTTAATTCCGTGCCGGATTTTTTCTCTATTGAACACATCGACTTTGCGTTGTGTGGGTAGTTTGTCATATTGAGATGATTTGAAGTCATCTGTTTTAGGATTGCCTATAACTGCTTTGTAGTTCTCTAGAAATCATTCATATTTTTAGTTATTTTTATATGGGGTACTAGGTTGGATAATTCAACAAAGTAGTTTTTAATAAAGATAGATTTGGATTATAAAGAATATAAAAACTATAAAAATTCCTCAAAAATCTAATGTTAATAAGCATATTTTTTAAGCATCAGAGTATAGAGATTGTGAAAAATCTTCAATAATCCAGATTATAGTAAGTTTTGTGGAATATGTGGATTATAAGAGGATTATAAGGGTTATAGGAAGATTGCCTGGATTCTTGGCATTATCTGGTATAATGTTAATTGCGCAGATGCGCCCAGATAATGCTAATAACCAAGATAATACTCTTATTACCCACATAATCCTCTTATAAGCCACATATCCCACATTTTAACATTTCAACATTTTTGTAGTTCTCTAGAGTAAAGTATACATATGGATATAGAGTTTTGGCTCTCAGACATTGTTAGGAAGTTATAGCTATCTAAGAATTTTTGGCAACCGACACTTAGGCTTACCATTACCATTTGCTATGCATGCTGTATTTCTTTTATCATTATTTTTTTTAAAATGGTTTAGTATATATTAGATTAAAATCATAACCAAAGCCTTTGTGTAATATAAAGTGTGTAAATTTTGGTTGTTTATATCTTAGATTATATATCTTGCATGTTGGTCCTCTATATTTACCGGTTTTGTGACAGTGATCTCTCAATTTATAAATACATGTTTTATTACATATATGACAATTGTAACTAGTATCGTGATATAATTTAAGTTCTTTTGTAAATATCAATTGTTCTTTATACCTGACGCTTTTTGGTTTCAATAGATAATAGATCACTAGCAGACTTTTTCATACAGTCTTGACCAAAATAGTAATTTAAAACACCGATATGCATGTACCTAGACTTATTGGCATATGTACAGCTATTACATAAGTCTGAGTAGAAGAAGGTATATTTAAAACGCAGCTTTCTATCTCAGTGGTTATTTTGTTTTATGTTTGTCTTATGTTTTGTATAATTTTGTCTTTTATGTTCATTTATAAAACTAAGGTTTTTATTTTCAAGACAAACAATCGTGGGTTTGAAAGAATGACTACATCTACGTTTATCATATTTAGCTAAAGAAACAAAGCAATAACTACATCTATTACAAAAATAGTATTTACGTTGACTCTTATTTGGTCTGTCGATTAATGTTGCTGTATTTAAAATTAGAGCACAGTGTTCTGTATGTTTATCACCCCAGACAAATACTCTAACATCTTTTTAATCTTTATCAAAATCATTGCCTGGTTTAAATAGTTCTGTTTTTCTGAATTATCACACGGGTTGTATAGCCATATAATTAAAATATGTATTTTCTGTATTATTATTGTATAAGCAAAATCATTTTCGTGCGTTTGGTGCGGTACAATGAAATTATTTACATATTTGCTTACAGGTGTTGCATTTTCGTTAACTGGATGTAGCCAAGCAGTGATAATTAGTCGTAAACAATTATAATTATTATTATTAAAATTTATCATTGATCTAGAGTTTATTATACCTGGTGGTAGTTTGAAATAAGATGCAATAGAGGACTTATTCCGTTCAATTTTTTTGAAAACTTTTTACACCAAGAAAATATAACAGTAATCATCATGTAATTTTTTCGAGAATCTGGCCATTGCTCAAAGTCTCCATATTCAAAAATAGCTTCGCTAAAAGGATCATCAGTATTAAAGAAATTTTTCTATTTTTTTGGCTACTTCTTTAGTTCTCTTCTTATAGTAACATTCGGCTATATTTATATAATAAAAGTTTAATAGGTTTAAAATTATAGCAGTTTTGAATTTCATTTAATGAAAAATTAATGGCTTAATCTATAACCCAATGATTTTTATGGCTTTCTTAATAAAACTCTTCTGTTTTGACTAGAGTTTATATCATAATATTCAGTGTTTTCAAGATATCCTCTATTGTGACTATATGCATGTGTAGTTAGGGCTTTTTTTTCTAAAAATTTTATTTCACTTTTTTCATTCAGATTTAACACTAGTATAAGTCTTAGTTAATAAATTGTCATCATCATCTTTATTATTAGTATGATCTTTAGTAATAGTATTAGCTTCAGTAAAAGTGGTATTTTATCGGTACTTTTTATCTCTATTAATAGTATCAGCCTCAGTAATAGTTATAGCACCAACACCATCATCATCAACTTCATCATCTGCGAAGAACATTATGTGTTCATTTGTGAGTGTGTGATTAAAAAACTCCTTCTTTGAATTGAGGAATAGATTACAAGCATCACACATTTGTTCTGCGTTGCGAAGACTGGTATTCATTTCTTAGGGAAAAAAGATTTTAAAAATTGAAATTCGAAAATATGTAAAAAGTGCTTTTAAAGTGTTATAAATGTAAGGAGAAATTTCGGCGTGAATGTTGTGATAAATGTAGAGATCAACCTTATGAATGCCTTATATGTAATGAAATCATTATATAGAGAGACAGAAATAGTCATATAAAAACATTACAAAACCCCGGATTTACATATAACATGTAACATATGTAAAATTTATAAGCATCTTTCTTACTTTAGATTTAGTAAAGATAGGTGTAGACTGTGTATTTATTTAAACAGGTATAGTTTTGGTCATACTAAAAACTGACTCAAAGAATATGTTTATAAGCACTATATCCTGTTATAAACTAAAAAAAGAGATAAAAAATAAGCAATAATAACTTACCTTACTAGAGTTAAACTGGTTTTTTTTCAATTTATTTTCGCAACTTGGTTTTACGTGCTTTTTACACGGTTTCTCTAGTTAGAGTAGTATCTTGGATGTCCACTGAAGTCAGTGGGGATAAAACGCGAACTATCCGGCCGATAATGGATAATTAACAGCTTTATTCGATATTAGTGTATTGCACTAAATGAGACAAGGAATGATAAAATTGAAAAATATTTGACGGGTAATGTGTATTACTGTACTAGTGGATATATCCAATTATATAGTAGTGGATGTATCCAATACTGTAGTAGCGGGGAAAAGGGGGGATAAAAAAACGAATACGCGTTAGCGCCTATTACAAGTGTTTGGTAGCCCCCTTTTTCCCACTACTCACGGTCGCGAATAACACTGATTTGTTTGAGTAAATTTACGTGCGAAGGCAAGTCATTGGCTGAAAAATTTGATTGAAATAAAACTATTTAAACCAAGGTTTTCAAAAAAAAGTTGAATAACAACTTTTCTTCTCTCATTGTTGAAGTATATAACGTTTTGAGCACTAAACAACGTGTTATTTTGTTTCGTACTTTAAAATTTCTGAAGTGGTAAAATGTACTGCACCTTTTTTCTTGTACTGGAAAATATTCTTGAGCGGTAAACAATTGTCTGCTTTGATCTTGCCCTGCAAGTGTTTTTAGCGGTAATTCAATTGTTCCAAACGCCAGTTTCTAGTATTTGAAGTCGTGAATACAAAGAGCGAAAATCATTTATTTGTTTTTTATAAAGATATCTAAGATAAACATCTTTGTCTTCGGTTTGGCTCCTTCTCAGAATGAAAGGGAAAACATAAATATATCCCGTGCAGTGTGATCTGCACGAAATGCAGTGCCATGTGATTTTGAAATAAAAAAAAGTTAGCAAACACTAATCATTTGAACTTGTTATTCCACGGTCAAAATACAGTGACTACACAGTCACAAAAGCGAACAGCAAAAAGATAGTATCCGGACAGAATTTGAACCGTAAAAAGCGGCGTAATGCTCTGCTCAACACCGAGGGTCAACCGACCAGGACATTTGGTCAACCGACCAGGACAGTGAAGTAAAAACTACTGTCCAAACTATTGAGGAAATTACAACTCTATTTTCTTTCATACATGAAGCACGTTTTTGATTCAATCAATTTTTGCGTTTTACTCAAAAAAATTATGCCTCTCCAAAAGTTTATTGTGTAACAACTATTAAAAACCTAAACCGACAAATGTCGGAAGAATTGCTCTTGAACGACAGGCGAGGCAATTTAATTCAAGGGCTGTAGCCTAGATCAAATTATGGGTGCAAAAAATTTTTCCCCCGCCGGGATTCGAACCACTGCCCTCCCGATCCTCAGCCACAACTACTAACCACTGCGCTACAGATCACATACCTCTCTTATTCTGCAACCGAATTTATATTAGCTTTACTTCAGAGCAATAGAGATCACTCAAAAATGAAGAACGAAAGCGTGAAAAAGTCACTTGAGAAGTCAAAGAATGTTCTAGAAGAAAAGCGCAAAACTGTCAAGCGAAAAATTTGCATAAAAAAGGCACACGTTTACAATAATTCCTATGAACTGCGTTCAAGAGCAATTAAACACAAAAACAAATTAAAAGCACAAGTATTGTTAAAACAAATTTGTCTCAAGCAGCTGACCAAGTATAGAAAAATTAATACAATTAAACCTATAGAAAGATAAACTGACTGCCTTCGGATAAATTGCTCTTCAATGGCAGGCTGCGCAAATTAATTCAGAGAGGTCTTCAGCAATAAAAAAATTTTTTTGTGTTTGCCAAAACATACAGGGGACGAATTTGCTCACGCGACATCCTGTGAGCTATTCTGAAGCACTTACACCTAGCTAACAAGCATTTATGAGCTGCAAGTTTAAACTGACTAATTTAGCATAAATTGCTCTCGAGCGGTAGGCTGCGCAAATTAATTCAGAGAGGTCTTCAGCAATACAAGAACTTTTTTATGTTTGCAAAAACAGACTAGGGAAGCATTCGCACACGCGACATCCTGTGAGCTATTCTGAAGCACTTGCAATTAGCTAACAAGCACTTATGCTCTGCTTGCATAAAATCGCTTTTCCTTTCGCGTGGCAACCTTTTTTTAAATAAGCAACTTAAGTCAAGCAAAATCGAGAAGTCAAGGAAGAAAACGTCACACAGGCAGTGAACAGAGAACAATTGTAAAAAAAACAGTCAAGGAATTATATCGCAAAAAGAAGACATATAGCTTCAAGATTTGTTCGAGAACAAGTAAAAAAAATTGCTTGTGTAAATTCTTTTTATATTTAATTTTGTGTTAAGCAAATTTAGTTGATTTATCATTCCCCACAACCATTTTCTTGAAATTTCCCAAAACCAATTGCTGAAGCTCAAAAGACTTTGAGAGTAGTACAATAAAACATACCTTCTTGCCTTGCTCCCAAATGTGCTTGAACTTTTTTTTGCCAATTACAAAAAAACGTAATTATGAGAATTTGAGGTCAGTGTGTCTATTTTCACACTGACGCGCGCTGTACTACTGAAACCTGAAAAAGAATAGAAGGGAGAATTACTATAGTCCTTAAGAAACTGAGTCTCTTAAAATAATGTCGATTTGCGAACTTGCTTTGACAATTTAAAACAGCAAGAATCTTTTTCAAGAGCAAAAACATTTTTAAAAATTGATTTAGTTTTCGGATTCTTAAAAAATGGCGAATTCATGCAGAACTCTCAATCTACGGGTGAATCACACAAAGTCAGTTTTTCAGAGTTTATTACTGTTCCATTCCAATTGATCGCTGATTTTTGTTAAAACTTTTGATTGCTCATACTTAACTTCAAGCTAAACGGTCACACAAAAAAGAGCAACCAAACCAAGAAGCATTTTAATATTTTCTTTTAGATCTACTGTTTTGTGTGTGTTTAGTTGTGTACTTAGTTGTGTTTATCATTGCAACGAATATTTTCTTAATTTGAAGAACCATAAGTACTTTCTTCGAATCCGAATGTCTTTGACTATTTATTATTGCTATTATTATTATTGTTGAATTTAAAAAGTAAGAATTTTTGATGGAATTGACTGCTGCAGGCAGCCAAACATAGAAGAAAACAATAAAAAACAGTTTAAAGCCACTATGTCTATTTAATTTTCATACATAAATGACCTACCTGATCAACTTATTAATAGAACACTCCTTTAAGCCGATGATACGAAAACAATAGGACAGATTTCAGAACGTGAAGATCTTCAGTTTGATATAAATAGAGCTATCGAATGGTCTGGTTCAAACAAACTAAACTTCAACTTTGACAAATTCAGCATTCTTGAGTTCTCATACAAGAATACATATGATTCGTCCACAAAGTTATTTGCAAAAGGCATTGTCATCAAAAACGAAAAACAATTCAAAGACCTGGGTTTAATTTTTACGCTCAGCATGACTTGGAATTATCACCACAAAATAGCCATAAAGTAAGGATTTCAAAAACAGAATCATTTAAGAAGAGTTATACCCCACACCATAAAAGAAACTGTCAAACTCGCATTGGTGGAAACATATATTCTCTGCGGTCTTTTATGCGTCAAATATGTGGAACCCAGGACCACAGTATCTTCAACGCTTGGAAAGACTGCAAAGACCATGTTCAAAAAATGGATAACTTGCCGTTCAGTTTTGGGTGACAAAAATTACGTTGAGAGCCTAATTCGAAATCGCCTGTTTCCAGTCATTTTCTAGTTCTTAACGACCTTATTCTGCTTAATAAGATTTTATTGAGCTTAATTTCTATGAATGCCTCAGACCACTGGTCAATAACTTTTGGTTGTCCAAAGACCAGATCAGGTGAAAAATTTTTTAATGAAGCCAGAAAAACAGTTCGGAAACGTTCTGAAGATAATTACTTCAATAGTGGCGCGATTCAATATTTCTTTGTCTCAATTTAATAGTTTTTCTAACTATTCACCAAACAAAAATCCATGTCAGTTTCGAAGAGAAATGAAGAGCTTTTTGGAACGGGAGGCAGTGAAAGAGATTCAAATACGAAAGTTACCCTTCAGGATGGAAAGTTTTCGAGAAATTTTAATTACTGTAACTTGATTTCTCCCCTAACCTGAGGACTACCAAGCTGGTTTTTACCATGTTTGGTTGAATTCTTTATTATTACTGTTATTATTATTATTATTATTATTATTATTATTACTATTATTACAATTATTATTATTATTATTATTATTATTATTATTATTATTATTATTATTATTATTATTATTATTATTATTTTTATTATTATTATTATTATTATTATTACTATTATTATTATTAGTATTATTTTTATTATTATTATTATTATTATTATTAATATTATTATTATTATTATTATTATTATTATTATTATTATTATTACTATTATTATTATTATTTGTTCGCGCGCTGTACTACTTAGATACCTACAATCAAGCACAATTGCTCGAAAATACTAATTAAAGAACGATTGGAAAAATGGGTATACAATTATAGAAAGTTCCTTCAAATTTGATCAGATTTGGTAATTATTTGTTACCAACAAGCCTTACCGTCATTGATAGCCTTTTCGACTAAATTGTGAATAGTTTTGTGTTTGGAATTATACACCAGATTTTGAGCAACTCATTTATTTGTTGTAAGATTGGCAACACGGGATAAAACGAATCATTTTGTTCAATTTTAAAATGAAATTGGTTCTGAAAAAATACAAAATGAAACTCGTATTTATATTACTTATCAATGCAAATATATAGGGAAAATTTAGGTTAGCTAAAATATTTAGCACGATTGAAATGCTAAAAACTTTTAGTTAAGAAAACCGTACGTGATTTCTTATTTATTATTTTTTAAAAATCGAGTTTATCAGTTGGAGGTCAGTGAATGTTAGAATCAAAATTCTTTGGGAAGGAGAATTGAACTTATATTTGGTTGATAATTCAAAAAGGTAACTATAGCCTACAGACAATTAGATTTAGAATCCAGATTAGTTTTGCAATCGTAATTTGTTGAAACAACTATGCACCTACATTAAGTAAGTTCTTCTTTTGTTTTCAAAAATTTCGGGAAAGAAGATTTTCGTTTATTCAAAACTATCAAATCCTATCTGCTTTTATGTAAGTCTGTGGGGATAAATTCTATAAAATTACATGGTTGTTGCTTATTTCTCGCCGATGGCCGTAAAGGCTTTAGACTGAGTTCGTCATACAGTTGTTGCTGCAGAAGCTTCTTCCCAATGTGAACGTTCGCAATCGGTGTTCTGAATTTGTTGTTCTCCTTCAGATACAGTCTCTTCTTCCATTGTTGGTTCGGTTTCCCATTATACTCATACAGTCTTGCAAATTTATTGTCACTTACAACAACAGTCCGAAATCAGTTTTCAGGTTGTATGAAGAACTGTTCAAGCCTTTCATGATGATAAAAATTGCAGTGACTGTACTTGTCTCTTCATTCTCTTTGAACAGAATTGGTTTCCACAAGTCGAACTCGGCTATTATTGTTAACCTCACCTACTTCCCTGTGGTAGTTCAAGTGGAGTTTAGCCCCTGAGTTTGAAGTGTTACCACGTGTCGCAAAATCCCTTTGCAGAAACGCTCCTAATGAAATGTTCAGACTGGGACTCCATGCTTGAACAGCCCGCGTCATGATCTGAATTGCCTTTTTTTAGTCCATTAGTTTTTGCATGATAGACGGGTCATTCCTTTTTTAATATCTCCGTGATTGATACCACTATTTACGACCCCCAATTACAAATTCTGGACCACAATCAGATTTAAAAACCTTAGCTAATCGATTTTGACTATTTCTGATGTTTAAATTGCCGAGGGGAAAGCTTCTAATCAGCTTCAATCCGCGTCAACACTTACTAAGGTATCGCATTTGTTCTTTCGAACATAATCCCAACCAATGTGAGTTTGATTGGAATGAAGGGAACAACACATATGATGATGCTTTCATTGTGTACTTTCAAATCGTCTTTGTGGTTTGAAACTTTCGTCTGCTTCTAAATTTTTTCCGATTGCCATTCGATCGTGGTAAGACTCGTTTTCGTCATTGGCCATTCTGTTCAAAGCGTCTGCGCAGGGTCTCTGCCCTTCAGGTGTGTACTTCAACTCAGAGCCATAACCCATCAGAGCTAGTGTCCATCTTGTGAATCTAGTTAATGGTGTCTTTCTGGTTTCCTCGTTTCGTACAAAGAGATAATTTAGTAGTCTTTAAAGGAAACCGTCCAAGAAAAAAATCCATCTTGTGACCAAAAAGGCACCTGTTAGTGCTTCTCCCTCTGTGTTTGAGAAGTTTGGTTCCACTGGAATCAATTTCATTGCGACATAAAAAACTGGATGTGCTTTTTGCGAAGGAAAGCCATCAGTTGCTTTTTGGAGCGTCAGTAGTAAGGATGGCTTTTTTAAGCAAACTGTAAGGCTGTCGGGGTAAATTAGCATATTTAATTCATTTTTCAACTATCCAGAAACTTTAACTTGCTTTTTGAGTCAATGAAAAATCGTCATCTGTAAGGCCATTCAGGGGTGCCTTTGGTAGCAAAACTAAAATCAAGAAATTTGCCTGGCCAACAAACGATTACAGTTGTTTGTTGTTCTTCGGAAGCATTGCACATTTAATTCTTTGAGCTGCTATTCCGTTCATAGAAATTAAGTATAGTAAAAGACGTTGTTTCCTGGTTGTGTCTAACTTTTTCTCATTAATTGTAAAACTTTTTCTCACGAAGAAGACTTAACTGCAAGCAGTCCCATGTCTATCTGCTAGCTATTAGTTACATAGACCAACGCATCGTCTTGAATGATCAAAGTACTCTTGATTCCTTTGAGCGTTGATTCGAAGTAAGTCTAATACAGAAATATATTTATCAAATATTATCGAATATTGAAGATGAGTTTTTCAACTCCTAAGGAAGTCGGCACATCTTTAGTAATTCGAGATGTGTTGATTGCTTTTCATTTGTCCTTTGCCTCTTCGTCATAATCAAATTGATAATAAGCGTCCGAGAGGTGAAGTTTGCCAGACTAGGAGGCCCCAAGGAGACAAGAAAAAATAATTCGATATCCTGTATTTTGTGGTAATCATGAATTTGCCATTGAAATCCAGTCTCAAGCCCTTGCGAAGTTTCAATTCTTCAATGTTCTTTCCCTGTCACATAACTCAAGATTCATCAATGACTTATCCATGTCTGACCGTCTCTTCCAGCTTCTCGTGGACTTTTTTTTGAAGTACAGCTTTTTTCCTGCTTTGTAGAACACTGACCGTAGTCCTGGATTTAAAATCATATCACGAATATATCCCTTCACACAATAGGTCAAAGATCAGTTGTGTTGTCGTTAATACATCAGTTGGGTACAATATAATTTCCAGGCTACACAACTGTTAGTTGTTTTTGTGTGAGCCTGCATCCGTTCCACTCAACGTCACCACAAGTGACCGAAGCAGCATTAATTGATTAACATAATGAGTGTCCGGATGTCTAATCATACTATCTAACTGAATTTTAGCAAGCTCACTTAATTTGCTTGGATGATAACACTGCGCTAACCCCAACTGCATCTGCATCTTTTACCTGCAGTTTTTAGCTAAATTCCCAGGTCACAAAGTCTCAAAAATTTTTTCTTCAGAATAAAAACTTAGTTTCAATCCTGGAGGTGACAAAGCTGAAGAGTTATGGTTTTCACCATTTTTTTTGTTTTTAACACTTAACTGAACTTGGTTGGTAGCAGCTTCTACACAATTCTGAGAGGTGTCCGTCCCATTGTCTCCATCTAGTCCTGAAATTTGATTGTCAATCACCAGAATAGTCCAAGATGAGTTTTCATGTTGCTGTTTAAAGAAGCGTTCAAGCCATTCCTGATTTCACGGGGTTCTTCCCCTCGGTTTTGAAGTGTTGCAATGTGTCATTAGTACCCTTTGCAGGAACGCTCCAATGAAACGTCGGGACTGGGAATCTATGCTTGAAGATCCCGCTTGATTTTCTGAACTGCCTTTTCTTTTAGTCCATTAGCTTTTGAATGAAAGACGGGTGATTTCATTTTCTTATATGCCAGTGATTGATAACATTGTTGACGATCCCCAATTACAAACTCTGGACAATTATCAGAAGTTTTATGTATTCCGAATCTTGCAAGGATTTTACTAATATTTTGACTGTTTGATGTTCAATTTTTCTCGGTCAAATTTCTATCAAGTCTCAACCCGCGTCAAAACTTACTAAAGTATTTTCTTTCTCCATCACATAACTGAGTTTGTTTGGAAAGAAATGAACAACACCTCTGATCCTTTCATTGTGTACGTTCAAAGTGTGTTTGTTGTTTGAATCGTTTGTCCGCTTTCTTCTCTTTCATTCTTTCTTCTCTATCTGTGGGTAGTTTTGTTCCGCTAGAGTTAGTTTCCTCGAGACATATATTACTGGATGCGCTGCTTGCGAAAGAAAGCCGCCAATTGCTTTTTCGGAGCGTCAGCATTAAAGATCGCTTCTTTATGCAAACTGTAACACTGAAGGGGTGGGTTAGCATAAAGATAGTATTTTATGTCTTCAAAAACCTTCTCTTGCCTATTGTCTCTATGAGAAATTGCTAATTCTAACGCCACTCAGAGATAGCATTTTGGTTGCAAAATTGAAAATCATTCTCTCATAAGAAATTGCTGACCCAAAAACGATTTGCGTTGTTTGTTGCTGGTTGATAGCTTAGCACCTTTACTTCCTTCAACAGTTTTAGCATCTGCTGCTGCTACGTTCTTAGAAACTGAGAATCCCAAAAAGCAAACGTTATTCACTGGTTTTGAGTGCAATTTTTTCTCATTATTTTCAAAGTTTCTCTCACGAATACCACCCTTAACTTCAAAATTTAGAGTGTCAAAAGGTTATTTTTAGTTCCATAAATCAACGCATCGTCATGGAAAGTCACAGCAACCGTAATTCCTTTTAGCGTTGATTCAATGTAATTCGGGAAGATTGAAGAGTTTTTCAGCTGTTGATGAAGTCAGCACATCTTGCATAATCCTTGAGATATGCTGATTGTGTATATCTCCACTGCCTCTTCGTCAAGTTTAAAGTGCTAATAAGCGTCTGAGAGGTCATGTTTTCCAAAGTAGGAGGCCCCATGGAAACATGAAACATTAATTCTATGTCTTGTATTAGGTAGTCACCATGATTTTGCCATACGAATGCAGTCTCAAGTCATTTCGAATGCGGTCTCAAAGTGTCAGTTCTCCGATCTTCTTTCCCTACCACACCACTGGGGATGCTTTAATGACTCATCAATGTGAGACCATCTGTTTTAGCTTCTCCTTGACATTGTCTTGAAGAGGTAGAAGTATTTAACTGGGCTTGTAGAAAAATGGTTTCAACTTCACATGAGAATTGTATCTCCTCAAACAGCAGGCAAGTGATCTATTGTGATGTTATTCAAACCTCGGTTAGATAGAACATAACTTCCGAGTAGTCCGAATTATGTACCAGGGTAGTTGCTAGTGTTTTTTGTGTGTACCTGCTTCCGTTCCACTCACCACCACAAGTAAGTTATCCCAAAAGCATTACAAAGGTTCAGATGTCTTATCTTTTTATCTAATTGAATTTTACCAAACTCTGTCGGCCTCTTAGATGATATCAACGTACTATCCGCATCTATACATTCATTTTTGATCAGCAGCTCTTTATTAAAATATTTTCCCAAATCGCAGACATGTTAAAAACTTGTTCTTCAGCATAAAAACTCTTTTCTTCGATTCTGGAGAAGCCTCATCTGAAGAGTTATGAATTTCACAAAAGTAAATTTGTCACTTACCTGAATACCTTAACTAGCCTGAAATAATTAGCTGAATACTTGAACTTGGTTGGGATTTGCTCATACACAATTTTGAGAACTGTCCAATTTTATCACAGGTGTTGCGTTTTCGTTCAAAACAGGAGAGGACTTACTAGAATGTGTCTTACCTCCACATCTACTTCACACGTAGTAGTTTTGCGAGTCGTTACAGTTTTATTTGGCTTCCGAAAAGTCTTTGAATTTGGACCCAACTTCTTTCACAGCACGCGGTTTTTAGCCTGCTGGAGAACTTGCAAAAGCAGTGGCTTGGCTTCTGTACTGTAAGCTCTAGGCGAGATCAGTAACAAACACCGTTGGTTTTGCTCTTATACCGTCTGATAGTCAATCTAGTATTATATCATCTGAAGATTTGCCTGCGGGTCTCCTATAACTGAGATTAAATTTCACCTTCTCCTCTTCGGGATTTCTGAGGCAAAAGTTCTGTGCTTCTCTAAAAACCACGCTAGATAATCATTGTCGGGTTCAACTACTTGATCTTCAGATAAATTTAGCCCTTTCTGCCATTGTCAACCTCTTCGTTGAAGAGTTGTATTTATGATTTAAAACTCTAATTTCTTTGAAGGGAGTGCCTGTTAGTTTAATAGGGCTCAGGAGGTTCCTAAGTTAACGTAGTGCATCTTGTCCGAACGTCCTCAAAGCTATTGTTGTTTCTGACTTTGTCCTAAGCGAAAACTACGCGGTACAGGATTCAGCATTCCGCATGCCTATACAATGTCACTTTTAAAATTACCTTAAAATTGGTTCGGAAAATCTACAAAATATAGCTCGTATTTATCGTCCTTATATATGTGCAAAATATAGCAAAAAAGATTAGATTATCTATAAGTACTTTACATGATTGACATGGGGAAAAATTTAGTTCGAGATCCCGGGCGCTATCTCCATTATATTTATTTTTTGATAATTATACTTGGCCTCGGAGAAAATTGGAGGTGAGTGCATTGATAGCAAAATTGTATTTAAAGTAATTTTTTATATTTGTAGCCATCACTTATCGATAAATCAAAGCAGTTTTTCACTAAGTTCTTTTAATTTCTGCAACTCTAACAGAGATAGTTTAGGTTTTCTCGATATTCATTTAAAACCAGCACAAATTGGTATCATTCTGATTAAGTCTGAATAGATTGAAGAGAAAACGTTTGTTAGAATTTTCAGTATAAATGCTTAAATAAATTCCTTGTACTTCGTTTTTCAATAAGAAGTTGAATTTTACTTTTTCTTCGAATTGACCGCTGAAGGCAACCAGTAATGAAAAATGCAATGATAACAATTTAACGTCCTTTTGATTTTCCCTTATTCGGGCGTTGTACTACTTAGACTTTAAATAACGTAAAATTGCTCCGAAAAAAAAGAATGATTGGAAGTAGCTTATTTACACAAGCACAATTTTTTGATGCCGTCTCGTTTGCTTAATATTAGCAAGTTCCTTCAAATTTGAGCTAATTTGGTTAATAGTTGTTACAAACAAGCTTTATTTTTTCATTCACATCCTTGCCGACTGAATTCTGAATAATTTAAAATTGGACAATTATACACCGGATTTTCAGCAACGCCATTCTTCGTCTTCAATTATCTCTTAATTAACACCATGTCCTGAACGCTATCATTCTCATTAGAAGGGTTATACCATTCTGGTTGATGATTATGTCGAAATAGACTGAAATGGGTCATTACAAAATTGACACTGAGTGTTATCAGTCATTATCATGAATCTGTTCATGGAAAATCTCCTTGGTTGAAACTTAGTTACCCACAGCGAAATAAATACCTTGTTTAAAACGCCTGAAAAATCCCACTGTGACTTTTGGCTTCAATTTAATATACTAACATACGTAAGAATAGAAAGAGGAGTTATTTTAGACCTGCAGAAGAATTGAGTCTCTTAAAGGAATGCTTTTCGATGAAGATTTTCGTTTCAAGAATCATTTGCAAGAGAAAAAATTGATTTAGTTTTCGCATTGTTAAAAAGTGTGAAGAGTTCATGCTCAACTCTACGAGTGAGCCCCACACAGTCAGGTTTTCCGAGCTTATTATTGTTCAATCCAATTTGATCGCCAAATCTGATTGAGTTGAAAATTTCGATTGCTGACGTGGTGAATTTTTCATCGAACCTTACTTCACGTCTTTTACGTTCGGGTACTACTGATTTACTTTCATGAATCTCTCCTCTCATTGGATGAGACTAAGCACGAATTGCTCACTCGCACACCGGTCACAACACACAGTAGCTCTCATCATCAATCTCTAATTTTGACAGATGTCTGCTTGTGCTATGAAGAACTGTGATAATCTATTCTTAATTCACAAAAACAGCGTATAAGCTAAAGTAGCCATATCAAGAAGTCTCGTAATAATTAGTAGTATAGGAAACTAAGCTAAAAGTAATTCATCAATAACCAGTCTTGATAAAGAAAGTACATAAAATGAATGCCCTGATTTTAAAATATGATGGAGCCATTATATGTGAGCGAAACACAGCACGGGTGAAATATTACAGCAACAACAGCTGCGCTATCGCTATAATAAAAGTTTTTGCTATGAACAAGTTAAAACCAAAACGAAAATAATGATTCATGTAAAGGTGGCAGTAGTACAAAAGTACAGTAATAAGTGAGGTAGCTATAATAAGGCCAATATTCAAACTTAGTTATGGTTCATAAAATGTAACTAACATGAAATAATAAATCAACTCAATCGACTGAAAAAATACAAACATGAGACCACAAACTGTGATTATAATGAACTAACTGCCCAAATGAAATATTTCAGGTCCGCCATTCTATCGAAGAGCAAAGAATCAGTGCGCAAGAATTAGACAAAAACCACAATACGTGAATTGCACGCTCGAAAACAGCTATATATTTTCTTCCACTATGTTGCAACGCAAGCGAGCGTTTCAAAAAAATTCGAAATTAAGTTCAATTTTAAAAATGTATAGAAATGTAGGATAATTCAGTTAAAGCGAAAAAAATACATTGACAATCAAAGAATTATTTTGATGATCATTTGCATGTTGAGATTTCTTCGAACGTTCGTTTGCGTTGCAATTTTATGATCATTACTACAAACCAAATCCAAAGACGGCGTTGAAAATTTTGATGTAGAACATTGAATGTATTTTTTTTACGTTAGCTCTATGAGAAAGTTTTTGAAGCATTGTTTTTGTCAAGTCAAGCTTTAACTATATCTCGGGTCGTGTAAACTGAAAACATGTGGTTCTGTTCTGTGAATTAAAAATCATCGCTTTTCGAATTCTGCACGTTGATGTGTTTGTAAGTATGGAGTCCTTTATGCTGGTCTGAATTGAACGACACAACCAAATTAATCTTCCCTTTTTTCCTTGGCTTGTATTCTACTCTATAGCTACATTCTATTCCAGGCTCTAATAGTTTCTGA
Source organism: Convolutriloba macropyga (assembly GCF_964194025.1). Classification (NCBI taxonomy): domain Eukaryota; kingdom Metazoa; phylum Xenacoelomorpha; order Acoela; family Convolutidae; genus Convolutriloba; species Convolutriloba macropyga. The sequence continues at coordinate 24,715,767 of NC_134478.1, read as the reverse complement.
TCGATTTCCAGACGATCCCTCGAACTGAACCCGGGAGCGTCCAGACGAAAGTATCCACCCGTCAAGGCCGATGAAAATCGGTTTTTGAAAGAGAACTTCAATTGTATGGGTACGCCAACTATGTAAGGTTCTTGGCTTAATATTTCAACTTTAGGAGGGGGCGCTCTAAGGGGTATTTCCTCTTCTAAGAAACCCATATCTGTGGCTTCTTTCAGATCGTACATTACAGATATCTTTATAATACTGCCACTTCTTACAACACTTTCATATTCACTGCTTTCAATCCGTCCTTTGAATACTTTTTGCTCTGGTAACAGCAGTTCACACTTGTGAGACTGAACGTTACATATAAACTTGCCATTATAGCCATATACACTTGCCGTAGCGTTAAACAACGCAGTTGCCCTTTCCATATCTTTTAATATCAGCTTTACCGTATACTCTATAGGCTGTCCAATTATGATATAATCCTCTTCGCAGTGGAACTTCATTTTGACTTCATCTTCGTCTTCGACATTCTCATAAATATCCGGTTCAGTTCCAAAAGTGACTGCAAGTCTCGTTTGATATCTTTCCTCTTCCGATCCCTCTTTATGTTTGTACTGATCTGTTATATCGTCGACATCGTTACATCCTATAGCTTTTGTGACAACCATTCGTCCAACATGTTTCTTATCTATCTTTTTGATCCTATAGTTCCCGTCTGAGTCTTCCCGCCAGTAAACTCGATCTGCGTTCACTTCAGCGAAAATGAACCTGGCGTCGTATGGGAGATATACAGCTCCAGATTTAATGGCGTTTAGGGAAGCAGGTCCAGCTTGAAAACAACCGTCACTCATTTCCTGAGGAGTTGCATCCAAAGCTTGCCAACCATCACAACCATCAGGAAGATCTGGTCTTTTAGTCCACATTTCATTCCATAAATGGAAGTTCCACACCGAATCATCCGACTCTAATCTATTCCCATGTCTATCATGGAATATATCGATTACTAAATTATTTTCAGTATCATGCGCAGACCTGATATTAGTGACAGAGCGACACGGAATACCTAATGCCCTCAGGACAGTTACAAGAACCCCTGAGAAGACCCAACATTGACCATACTTGACAGGTTTTTCGGTTTCCAGATACTGCAACAGGATATCAACAGATCCAGTCCATTCCGAAGGATCTGTTCCGCCGGAGTAATCTCCACTCCAATCTCCTTCTATCACTCCGTTATCATCTTGCGCATTCACTAACGCTGTCATACTTCGACTCACTAAAGTCGCTGAGCTCTTCGATGTCGGAGTTAGCGGAGAGCGCTCTAATAGAGCTAAACAGCATTCTAGAACTCGCGATTCAAACTGACCGAAAACCCATCCACATCCTTGAGGTTTTATTCGCCATGAATTAGCTATAAATACTAGACCAGTATCACTTAGTATATATTCTTCTTGCTCTTCCGGACATTCCATATAAACTTGGTCATCTTTGCAGAATGGGTTGAATAGGATTGTAGCTTGCATTTCGACCTCTTTAGCGTCTATTGTGAATTTGATTGTCCATCGGCCAACGGCGCAGTTAGAGGGAGGGGTTAGTTGATAATTGTTTGTTTCTGAGCTCTTGGTTTCAAGTTTCCAGCCTGCTAGAGTTGGTTTATCAACTGTGAGAGTGACCTCTGTTGCCACTTTTTTACCGCCTGGTCAAAATTCAAGATCAATTGAGTACGTAAACGGGTCAATGTAGAAAATTTAAAGATAGATCCGCGTAGAGAAACTCAATTCTAGTTGAGACAGCACGGATACAAAGCACCTCACCAAAAAAACATGCTAGCTAGAAAGAACCATGGCGATTATCCTTTTTCAATTGTATTCTGCAAATTATGAATCAACAACGCAAAACGAAAAACCTATTGCATTAATTTGGACTATTTCATCTTAGCGCGTAAATTATTCTCGTTGTTAAATGGTGTTTAAAAGCATTGAAATTTGAGATTATCTGTTCTAGCGCGCTAAATATGTTTCAGGGAGATATTTACACAAAATCAAACTGACTTTAAACGTTTCTGTTACGGTAAATTTATTTAGTAGGTTTAGACGAAAAAGGGAACCAAAAACAGGACAAAGTGCTTATAGAGAAGAGTTGCAACGAAAATTGTGACCTAAATTATTTCACAAAGGAGCTAGTAAGTTCAATAAAGTTAGCGTTCAAGCGCAGCCCGAATACTCGAAGACCGCAAAATTCATTGGATAAACCACAACAAAAAATTGTGCGGTTGTGGAGAAAAATTATGCAGTAAAATTTGATGACCCTGCTTGCATTGTATTTACTTGCTTTTGCTCCATTTTTAAATGGTTAACTTTGCTTTCAATCAGTGAACACGGCAAGGCAGAAATTCTTAAAGTTGACGATGAGATTTGAATTCAAAAGCTTTAATAAATTATCCACTCGGGTTTTTATGAGGGCAGAAAAAACAGGTGCTTAATAACGTAGAATGTTCTTTCCATAAATATCAAAAATGAAGCCAGCTTTTTACGAGATCAATGGTGTCATGCAAATTGTTAAATTTTTTCACAGCACGGAGTCTGGATTCCAAATTCCCTCAATTGTAAAAAAAACACAATGACAGTGTAATCTCTGTCATCAAACAATCAGCGTCGGTACCAACAATACCAGCAAATGACATCAAAATTACTTCAATTTGAAAAACATTGCCGGCAGATTGCGGGAAAATAGCCGCGATAAACGCTTGTGGCCTTCCATGAATTGAAACAACTAAAGGAATAAGATCAACAACCAGTCCTTTAATAGACCAATAGACTTTTTGGGTTATATTCGGACTGTCAATTTTATGACACATACGGTCTAAAAAGAAAAACCCTAAAAGAACTTTTTCAAAATTGATATTCGAAATGAAAAACTCAAGACTAATAACCAAGAATTAGGGGATATAAGTTTGGCACTACTTAGATGCACACTATTGACTAGTAAATATTCATAAAATTTAAAGTTCCATAAGTGAGATCAGAAGTCAATTTTTTGAGTGAGGTAAGTCACGCAACTGACCTAAAAGCAGAAATGACGTCACGTACACAAATTTTAACTGCAAAGCAGTTAAAATTTGAAGCCATAGAAAAAATCAATTCCAAGAAGTCATGTCGATGAGTTCTTGGCTTCAGTGACTTTTAACTGCAAAGCAGTTAAAAGTCACTGAAGCCATAGAAAAAATCAATTCCAAGAAGTCATGTCGATGAGACGACGAATTAAAAAAGCAGGACAAGTCCTGGCGTACAATTCACAGAATTTTCATTGACTAAACAAAAAACAACTAGAACTAGAACGGACTATAAGTGAATTGGGAAAACCATTTCTAAAAAAATCAGATAAAAAAACAGAAAATCAATGTCAAAATGCCGCATGTGAACAAAAATCCACTAGCGAGAAATGGAAATTTGGCTCAAACAACAAATAGGCCTAGAATTAACTATGAATGGATTGGGAAAACCATTTAGAAACAAATCCAATCCAAAATCGAAAAAAACAGTACAAATCAAAGTGAAATTGCCACATGTGAACAAAAAACCACTAGCGAGAAAGCGAATTTTCGTTCAAACACCGTTTTCTCACTCTACTTTCAAATTAGAGCAACAAAATTTCACGCCACAAAACCACTCAGTTTTTAGATCCACTTCCTGGTTCGGCGTGACCAAAATCACTACTCCAATTTGACCTCAAAATTCATGAAAATGTGTGAACAGATCTTTAAAAAAAGACAGCGCCCCAATTCAATTCAAATTCCTTGAATTGTAAAAAACCACGATGTCCCCAATAATAGCCGCTATCGCTTCGCGGCTATTACAAAAGAACAAAATTCGATTCCCGTAAAAAGCATTGACAAAACTAGTAGCTTTGGGATAAGGGAATTGACAAACCAAATAGTCGCTGTGAGTCTCTTTGTGGATGCTTGGTTCCAGCTATGTAGACTAGCTTCACTCCATCAATGGGAGCTGTAGTAGTGATATTGATAGGAAATCCTCGTCTCACAATCAAACTTGGGTTTTCAAAGCTGTCTGTATAGTGCGCCTTTCTGTTCATTTCCAAATTCAGATTTATACAAGGATCATCTAAGCGTGGCTTCTTCTCTGGAGATTGAGACATTATTAACCTAAAAACAACCGGTTTCCTGTAGGGCCGGATTTAGTTGTGCTCCAATGAACCAGAGGATAAAATGGCAGCGAACCAATAAAACTTAGAAATGAAGCATATCGACAAATTTAGGACATTCATGTACACGTGTTCATCAAAGAGCTTACAATAGCGGTACAAAGTGGTCGACCGAGCGTTGAATTGTGGTAAAATGGTTTGAAGACCGCGTGAAGGAAACGAAGTTGTCATTAGATCTAATCTAATACACCAAGTATCATATTGAGACGAGCACATGTAAACACACTCAACTTTGCCTGGCGTTTAAGTCTCTTTGATCTTATGTCCGAATTGACCCATGTTATACTTCCTAATCTGCTATAATCACAACTGAGTCCACTTCCAAACGAAATTATATATTTCTTGGGACTGATAATTATGAAAACAATATGTCATTATTGGTAACTATAGTCAAGAAAACAGAATATTGAACAGAACAGAAGCACTCGTACATGTGCCTCCGCACAGCTACGGCTGATCTTTCATGCAATGAATTTTTTTTAGAAAAACAATGTGGATATCACATTTCGAATACTGTTAAAAATCGTGAGTGATGATCAAAAACAAGAAACATAGCTGGCAGATTGCCAGAAAATAGCCGCAATAGCTTCGTAAACCTGCAGTCTCAAAGAAATGGTAAAATAAAACAGAAAAAAAATTAAAATACCGAACTGTTGTATTTTAAGAATGTTGAACTTATTGCTGATTCAATTAGCTGCCCTTAAATACCACTCCGTTAAAGTGACATACATTCATTTGACCTTATCTCTTTAAATTGAAGTAAAGAAAAGTCAATTTCAGAGTAAGGAAGTCATTTTTGAGAGTGATGTGACGTGCGATGGAAAATTTAATCACGTGAATGAACAAAAAACACTCTCCAAAAAGAGCGAAAAATGACACTCGCAATTCAGTTGAAGTTGCATAAAAGAATGCACAAAAAGCAGATTTGAAGCGGTGACTGTCATATGGTCGTAACAAAAATCCTGTTGAGGAAATAAAAAAACATAGCAGGACAAATCCTGACATACAATTCAACGAATTTTCATTGAATAAATAAAAACCTAGACCAAGAATGGACAATGATTGGATTAGGAAAACCATTTAGAAAAAATTAGATCCAAAGAACAGTAAAAATCAATGTCAAAATGCCGCATGTGAACAAAAAAAACACTAGCGAGAGGGCGAATTTGTGTTCAAACACCATTTCTAACTGTACTTTGAAACGAGCGAAAGAGCTTCACGCTGCAAAACCCTCTGTGATGCGCTGCAGTCTGTTGACCTCAAAAATTAAAAAAAAAACTGTATATTAACGATAAACGTGTCATTCCCTTTTGAAAAAACTTAGCTATTACGAACAAAATTCTGATAAGAGAAGCTGTAACACTCCGGAAAAGAGCCTTTTATAGGTTCCTCAAAAGTTTGTTCGAATATATTGTAGTAATTTGCTGAAAAACATGTTTCAACTTCTGAGTAATCTAAGGGTTTTCCACCTTTTTAGGCTCAGCCATTTCCCCAGCCAGGAACCTCTTCTCGCGTATATTTATACTCCCAATTTTTTATTATGTTATACAAAAGGTGCTCAAGATTGATTTCATTTCCATTTAGAAGCAACGCCGTTATACGCCAAAGAATTTTCCGAAACTTCGATCAGCAATGTTATCTTGAAAACTTGAATAAACAGTAATTTTTCAGAGCTCAGATAATTTCTTTACATTTCATGCTCATTGCTTCTACCTGAAAGTGTCAGTTGGTTAGCCAAGTGTCGTCAAGGACAACGAACTCACAAACAAATTTTAGACCTATTCTAATCTATATAACTTTTATTTGTACGAATAAATATTTGAATTTATGAAACATCTTGGTTTAGAAGGAATCGAATCTTAGTCACTATCAAACAAATTACCAGAAAAAGACGCCTGGTCTCAAAACTAAAATTTTTCAACTTTTTCATCTTGCTTGCGTTGAAATTGTTTGTGCTTCAGCTCATTGGGTGAGACAAACAACTAAGATATTCGCTATGAAAGAGTCCTCTCATTGGGTGATCTTCCTCATGATAAACACTCCTCACATTGTGGGTGAGTTGACCATCTGATTTGATTCAGCATCTACTGATCCTTACAATCGTCAATTGTCTTCAATTGTCAATGATATTCCTAACTGAATACTGTAACAATGGATTTCCTGCAAAAAAAGCTGCAGCCGACCCTCATAAAAAAAGGTCACAGACTGCTTGAGGCGATCTAAAGATTGCTAAAGACGAACGCCAGTCATGCGAACTAATTCGGAGAAACCTCCTAAGAACTCGATAGTAGTGGATAAAACAGGGTTTCCAGCCACCCTGTCCAAGCCCCCCTGATTAGCGCTTGACCCTTTCTCCAAGCGCTAATCACGCATGTCGAATCTGGCCAAATTTTACTGATTTCTGGAAACCCTGTTTTATCCACTACTATATATTAGCGCTAAATTCACTTCTTTTATATTTTAAATCTATCATTTCTTGTCTCACTTAGTGCAAACCACTAGTACAGAGTTAAGCTGGTAATTAACCATTATCAGACGGATAGTTCGGGTTCTATCCTCAGTGACTCCAGTGAACGTATCCCAGATACTAGTATAAAACTAATCAGTGAAACTGCTTCGCAGATGAGACCGTGTAAAAAGCACGTAAAACCAACTTGCGAAAAAACTTGAACAAAAATTGAAAGAAATATTAAAATAATAAAAATTTTCATATATCCCCTAATCAATATTTAATCAATTTAAAAATAAAACTTTCTGTCTCACTTGGTGTAGTGATTAAATCATCGAGTCCAGTTAAGTTGCTTTAGCAAACGGAAGGTTTGGGGTTCCTTCCTCACTGACTCCAGTGAACGTCCCCCAACTCTGATGAAATACTATAAAACTAAGTGAGATAAAAAAACCAAATTCTTAGTTCTTAAAAAGGATGATCAGTGAAACTGCTTCACAGATCCCTGCTGTGAGACTGTATATAGGACACACTGTGATGGGTATACAGTCAAAAACACTAAGATCGGTGGAAACACAGTGATTAGTGTTTTTCTATGTCTTCTTGAATATTATACTTATAAACATGCTCTCTGAATTGATTTCTAGTATGACCATATCTATATCTATGAAGATAAATACATAGTCTACATTTCCTATTTCTAAATCTATACAATGATATATGTTTATAAACATTACACATACTACACGTTAGATATTGATCGGGGTCAGAATAATGATATCCCAAATGTTCTATATAATCTTTAACCTTAACCATATTTTTACATACATAACAAGAATATTCTAATTCTTTACAATTATTACAACATTCTTTCCAAGGTTTATTTATACACTTATCGCATTTCATTTTCATTTTTCGAAAAATTATTTTTGATTATTTCCCTAAATAAATACATGTCTCAATCAAGTAATACTAATGTCATAAACTTCTGTGATTTCTGTAATCTATCCTTTGAATCAAAGAAGACTTTATACAGGCATCAATCATACGATCTCAAACATAAGGAACTATTGGAGAAAATGTTTGAGTTTGAAGAAGAGGAAATCTCGGAAAGGGTGTATAATTTGGATGAAGATGATTATATTATTAAAACTAAACCAGCCACCAAACCTAAAACTAAAACTGAAGAGGATATCTACACCAGAATTAAGTATGAATGTAAATAATGTCATGAAGAATTTAGAAGTAAAGTAGCTCTAACTACTCATTCATATAGTCACAATCGCATGTATCTAGAAAACACAGAAGACTTCGATATAAACTCAAGTCAGAACATGAGAGAATTTTATAATACTGATAAAGGTGGGAATTACATTGAAGATATAGATGAAGCAACTAATTACTCTTTAGAAGAAATTAAAAACTGTTACCAGTTTCATAAAGTTAAGAGTTTTAAATATAAGATCACGGCTGAATGTGATTATAAGAAGAGAACCAAAGAAGAAGTTAAAACTACTAAAATATTTTTCAATACTGATTATATTAATAATAATGCAATATATGAATATGGTGACTTCAATCGGTGGCTAGATTTCGAAAAGGAAATATATGAAGGTTATGGTTATGATTTTGAGTTTCTTGGAATAAGAAGTTAAACATTGAACCAACTAAAGCATCTATTGGTAGTTATATAGATTTACCTCCAGATCTCAAAAACTCTAAATCGTTATTAAATATACGTAGTTATAAATACAATTGCTTACAACTAACTATAACTGCTTGAATACAACCCGCCCCACACCATGCAACTCGAGAAAGTAAATATGTAGATAAACTAATTGAACCAAGACAACAACATGAAGATGATTTTGCTTATATAATAAGAATACAGAAATTGTATAATATTAATATTTGGGTATACAGACCTTGCGGTAATGGTAAAATAGAATTGTTTAAACAAGTGGATGATTTTAATAAAGATAGAAAAGATGTAAGAATACTAGTTTGGAGTAATGGTCAAATAGAACACTGTGCCCTAATAAAAAATATAGAAACCTTGTTAGAATGACCAAATAAAATGAATCATAAATTCTATTACTGTGATAGATGTACCTATTGGTTTAACTCACAAACTAAATATGATAAACACGAATGCAACAACTCATTCAAACCAGAGATTGTTTGTCCTAAGAAAAAACATATTACTTTTGTAAATGAACACAAAAGTCAGAATATAAAAAATATTATAACTGCCGATATAGAATGTTGCATTGTTGAAGTTACAACTAATGGTTATGGCAAAGCATGGTCGGAGACCCATAAATATGTAATAGCTGAACATATTCCAATAGCTGTGGGTTACACCTGGCAAGGTAACTTCAAACACTACTTCGGTCTAGGCTGCATCAAAAGATTTGCTAGAGATCTGTTAGAAATAGAAACTGAGAATAATTTCAAACATAATGAAAAGATGATATTCACAAAAGAAAACAAATTATATCATGAAACTAATAACACTTGTCATATCTGCAGCAAAACATGTATTAATAAAGTAAGAGATCATTGTCATGAAACTGGTAAATATAGACGACCAGCATGTAAAATATGTAATCTAAGATACAAACAACAAAACTTCATTCCAGTAATATTCCATAATGGCTCTGGCTATGACTTCAACCTACTATACAGTGAACTCTTTAAACAGAATAATGATAAAAGAAAAGTAGATAACATACCACTAGCTGCTGGTAAATCTAAGATGTTTAGCATTGGTTGTCTCAAATTCTTTGATAGTTAACTTCCTAGCTATGCCTCTAGATCAAATGGCAAAGATATATGGATGTAAAACTAAAACATTATATCCATTTGAATACTTTGGTTTAGACTCCTATAATAATCTTATAGGTAATCTAAAAATAGAAAACTTCAAATCCTCACTACATAATAAATTACCAACACAAGAAGAAGTCGATATCTTTAATAATGAAAACAGTCATAAAACTGGTAAAGATCTAACTATAGAGTATTTACAGAATGATGTCAAAATATTAGACTATTGCATGAATGAATATGTTAAACTAAGTATGAAAGAATTCAAGCTCAACCCACTACATTATGTAAGTCTCCCAGGTTATAGTTTTGATTGTTGGTTAATGTCAAGTGGTGTTACATTAGATACATTGCAAGATAAACAAAAGCTAGATGATTTTGTTGGAGCAAAGAGAGGTGGTATATGTGGAATAATGGGTGATAGATATATTACTAATGATAAAACTAATACTAATATAAATACTAAAGATAAACTTAATAATAGAAATATATGGTACATCGATGCAAACAACCTATATGGTTATGCAATGATGCAAAAGTTACCTTATAAGGATTTTGAGTTTATTACTACTACTACTCTAGATGCAATATTGAATACTCCAGATGATAGTGATCATGGTTACTATATAGTTTGTGATATTGATTATACTAATGAATGTAAAGAGAGAACTAATAAAAGAAAGATAAATGATAATGAATTTGGATACCGACAAAGAGAGAAAAGTAAAGCAAGATCCGAGAAATTAATCTTAGACCAAAACAACAAAACAGAATATATGGTTCATTATAGGATGTTAAAGCTCTATGTTAAGATGGGAGTAAAAGTAACAAAAATACATAGAGTAATTAAATTTAAACAAGATTATATCTGTAGCGATTATATATAAAAAACAATACAAATAAAAGAGCAACAGCTAAAACTGAAGCAGAAAAGGATATAAGGAAATTAATGAATAACTCATTATATGGAAGAATGTACATGAATTCTCTACACTTCTTTCAAAGCAAGTTCTTGCATGATGAAGAAAAGATAATGAAAAGTGTAAGTAAACCAACATTTAAGAATATAACTAGATATAGAGATTATAGCCAAATAGAATATATAAAGAAAAAAATAGAATATGATTCTCCAGTATATGTAGGTGTTACTATCTTAGAATTAAGTAAATTACACATAAATGTATTCTATAATATTCTACAACCATCCCTCAAAGATCTACAACTCCATTACATGGATACTGATAGTTTTGTATTAAGTTTTACTGAAGGTAATGTCGACAATGAACACATGGATTTAAGTAATCTAGAGCCTCCAATCAAAACAAATAATAAAGTTCCTGGTAAATTCAAACATGAAATGGGGGTAAGATCATAGAAGAGTTTGTGGCCCTAACACCAAAGACATATAGCTTTAAAGATTACCCCAATAAAACTAAAGAGAAAGGAATAAAGAATTGTAACAAGGCTAAAAATGAGGAGTATTATGATGCATTAATGAATAATACCCAGAGAACAGTAGATGAATGTAGAATACAAAAAGTTGGTGATAACATGACAACAACAAAAACAAGTAAGATTAGTCTAAACACATTTGATGAAAAAAGATTTTATGTAAATAATATTAAAAGCTATCCTGATGATGAGAATCTATATCTATTCAAAAGAGATTTAATAAAAATGATCCACCAAGCATCAGTGAAACTGCTTCGCAGATCATTAGATGGAGACAAAGACCTACTGGTTAATAGTATTCTAGAACTAACCATTAATGATGATAGAAAGTTAATTGAAGTTGCTATTATATTATATAACAAGCTTTGCTAATTTTTATAACAAATAATTATAGACCTAATTCATTCATTACATCCATAGGGTTGGTAGTTAGTATATTATAAATCATTATCTGAGCCATATATTTTTCCATAGTGTCTCCCATGATTGTATTCTTATATAGTGTAGCTCTAGCTATTATATTTTTATTATATTCTAGAAATTTTATTATCTTCTTAGCCCCATCTACATATTTAGAAAGAGTTGAAATTATTAAATCATCATGATTTGGTTCCTTAATATGATCAATAAACTCTTCTATAGTATCACAACGTCTTTTACAAGCTAAACATCTTTTTAGATTAAGAGAGAAGCTGTTTTCATTATCCATTTTTTACTCATATTATAATTTTTCAATACATATAAAATAACTAAACTAGATAAACTTATAGAATTAAACAATCTAGAAAAACAAAACAGAAGAAATAGATTAGAAGATAAATTAAAACAACAAGAATATTATGGTGAAATAGAAGAGTTATTTGATCCTCTAACCAAAACTATCAGTGAAACTGCTTCGCAGATAAACGCAAACAATGAACAGAATCTAGCATTAAGTGAACAAACATTAAGAGCAATAGATTGGCAAAATCAAGAGTTAGATAAACAAACTAAGATGATTGGTGAAACTGCTTCGCAGATCGAGCAAGCTGGTTCCCAGTTTAATGAAATTGCTTTACAGATGAGTGAAACGTTAAAGGGGACCATAAAGCAAACAAGATATAGCACCAGTTTATGTTGATACAAAAACAGCCAAACTTCTTCATGACATGGGCGCTCAAACTAATCCTCAATTAAAATTAGAACTCGTAGACTTACCTAGTAGGATATATAAAATGAATGGTGTTGATATAACTCTAGAGCAGAGTGCATTTTTAGTTAGGGATAATGTATATGAGTTTTCAGAAGGATTTACTGATTTTCTTACTAAATCAAATGTAACATATGATGATAAGGTTGAGGAAGATGAAAACAAAATTAAAAGGTTTTTAAAGGATATTAGATATGATTTAGGAAAAGGGGATAAGAAAAGCGCTAGATATAGAACAATAAAACGTATAATGGAGGTAAGAGATGATATATTTGGCAGGGGATTAAATGGCAACCCAAATAATTTAGTAGAAAGACTAGAATTATTAATACTAGAAACAAAAGCTGGTCATGATGGGTTATATGATGAAATGCTAGATATATCTAAGCAACTATTATCTATGAATATTATTAATCAAAACCAACTAGATAATTTTGTTTTTAATTATGGTAAATAGGTGAAACCATGACTACGTCCATCAGGGAACCTGCTTTGCAGATGACTATGTCCATTAAAAAAAAACGATAGAAAAACAACAACAACAACTAGCTAAAGAAGTATTCAGTCCTCAAATAACAAAATTTAAAAGACAAAGAATAATACCATTATATAAAGATGAAACATGGTCAGCTGATTTAATTGATAAGTCATCTCTAAGTAAATACAACAATAATCATAAGTTTATATTATCAGTTATAGATATATTCACAAAATATGCATGGGCTATTCCATTAAAGAATAAATCTGGTTTATCTATAACTAATGGTTTTAAAATAGTATTAAGTGAACATCCACAAGGTGGCTCTGAACCTAGAAAACCAGAAAAGTTATGGGTAGATAGAGGTAGTGAGTTTTACAATAAAACATTTAAATCTTTACTTAAAGAATATGGAACCGGCAAAGCCGCTTTAGGGATAGAGCTATATTCTACTTATAGTGATTTAAAGGCTGTGTTTATAGAGAGATTTAATAGAACATTATTACACATAATAAATAAACCTATGTTCATCAATGGCGATGGTAATTGGATAAATATATTAAATGATGCTGTTGTAACATATAACAATAACATTCACTCAACAATTAATATGACACCAGTTGATGCTTCTAATAATCCTGATAAAGTTGAATACTATGTTAATTCTAACAAAGCAACACCAAAATTTAAGTTGGTGATTATGTTATAAATGTAGATAAACGCAATATCTTCTCTAAAGGTTACACTTCTAATTGGAATAGAGAAATGTTTAAAGTTAATGAAGCTCTAAAAACACAACCACCAACTTATAAAATAGGAGATATTAATGGTGAGATAATAGAAGATAAATATTACGAACAGGAATTATTAAAATCTGAGTTTGATTTTGAATCTAATAATAAAGTTTTAGAATCATTAAAAATATTTCTTAAAATAAATAATGACAAGAAACAGATTCAATCAGGCTAAACACCAATCAACAACAACATCAACAAACAACTTAACATTAAGTAAGGCTCGTGGGTTATTCCTAGAAGATAATGATAATATTGATATGAAGGATACCTATAAAATTACAAATGTACATCCTCCTGAAAAAGATGTTGTTAATAAAGAGTATTGTGATAATAACTTATTATCCTCTTCTAATAAAATAGACATTTTAAGTAGAAACATAACTGAACTAAGAAAGGGTGACTTTGATAAAGTTACAACTAAAACATTACAACTAAATGAAACACAAGTTAATGAAGAACTAAATAATGAGTTTATTGAATCAACAAATGAAGTCAGAAATACTGGTAAGTTTTGTAATAAAGTTGCTGCAGATACTATCTCTAAATATAATCAATTAAAGCAAGAATTTGATAATAATATATTTAATCAGAATATAACTAACATACAACTAGATGAAATGTTTACTAACGGTCTGAGAGAAATGAAAGAATACAATAAATCTCTTAGAGGTGTTATAGTACAATATATAATTGCTATACTTTTACAAAGTAAGTTACTTGATAATAAAGAGAAAGATAGACTTGAGATGCATTATAGTTTTAATCAAGAAGATATAATGAAAGAAATAGCAAGAATTTTTACTAATGAAAATAAGCAAAGCAATGACCAATCCAACAGCACCGAGTGAGAGATTACTATATCCAGATTTATCATCAGTATCAGAAAGATTGATAAACGAAAAGATTCAAGCTAATAATAAATTTAACAATAAAATTAACATTATAAAAGATATTAGAAATTATTATGAAACTGAAACTAATAACTATAATAAGAAGCTAAACAGATATAAGAATTATATTAACGTAGCTGAGATAACAGAAATAGTATTATCATCTATAGCAACAACTGCAACAACAACATCAGTTTCATTAACAGGTATAGGATTAGCTTATTCTATAGAAATAGCAAGAATTTTTACTAATGAAAATAAGCAAAGCAATGACCAATCCAACAGCACCGAGTGAGAGATTACTATATCCAGATTTATCATCAGTATCAGAAAGATTGATAAACGAAAAGATTCAAGCTAATAATAAATTTAACAATAAAATTAACATTATAAAAGATATTAGAAATTATTATGAAACTGAAACTAATAACTATAATAAGAAGCTAAACAGATATAAGAATTATATTAACGTAGCTGAGATAACAGAAATAGTATTATCATCTATAGCAACAACTGCAACAACAACATCAGTTTCATTAACAGGTATAGGATTAGCTTATTCTATACCAACAACTTTTGCTACAGCAACTGTTTGTGATTCATTATCAAAAACAATTAATACTAAAATTAGAAATAAAATTATAAAGTATTCACAAATGTATAATTTAAGTAAACAGTTTAGTGATAAGTTTAATAAACTATATACTAAATCAATGAATGACAATAAAACAGATAATGATGAATACAATGAATTTGATAAGTTATATGAAGAATATAAGAAGAACAAGAAGAATAAATTGAGTATCTTTTTAGATTAAAGATATTACTGCTTAGTAATAACAATGTTTTTAGTAATAATAATATTAGTTTTAATATTTATCGATAAAAATATAATCATAATCATAGCTATAATCATAAACATAATCATAATCATAATCGAATAATTATCTTTTCTTTGTACCTAAGTATAACCTCTTCCTTTTTGTACTACTTTTATACCTTCACCTATAGTTGCAAATTTAATTAAATCAGGTGTAGCCGCTAGAGCTGCTTTAGGGTTTCTAGATGCAGCTGCACTTCCTATTTTACTTGCTATTTCTAATGCTCTTACTGGATTATTAGCAACTTTCTTTCCAAAGTTAACTGTAGCTCTACCAACACTTTTAAAGAAATCTTTCAATCCCTCTTCTTCTATTGTTGCATCACTAACAGTCATTGACTTATTTCTCTTACACTTAACACAATTACCTTTTAACATCTTAGTTCCTTTTGAAGTAATAAAACCTCTTATGTCATTAGTACCACTATAATGTCTACCTCCAACACAATATGAATTAGTTTTGAACTTATTTAAAAGACTCATTTCTCTATATAAAAAATAATGGAAGTTAAAAAGTATAATCCCTTTGTTATTATTAAGCCTAAACCCAAGCCTAAGCCCAAGGTTAGACCTAAGCTCAAGGTTAAGCTTGAAGCTAGAGGCTTGGCTCTAGAGAATAAAAAGAAATTAGACATTATTTATGCTAAAGGTTTTGTTAATACTAATAAGAAATAGTTAGGTATTAACAAGAGTAACAATTAGAGTTGACTAGCTATAAATATAAGTATAAGTATATGGTTATGTATAAGTATAAGTATATAATTATAACAATAACTATACCATACTATAATTATAAATTATCGCTAGAGTTATATCTAAAATTATAAATATCGCTAGAGTTATATCTATGACTTAAATTATATCTATGACTTAAATTATATCTATGACTTATATTATATCTATGATATTATGTCTACCATCTTATTACCATCACTATTCACACTAATAACCTTTCTAGTTAATACTAATGCATGACATATAACATCTGCAACTGCAGCACTAAATTTAAAATTAAGTTGTATTGGTTGTGGACCTATATGATCCCTTTGATATCTAGTATCGAATACATATATTCTATAACTGCTTTTGAATGTTCTATGATTTATATATGGTTCTATATTATGTGGTAGCCCATTATAATCTTTATTAAAGCTAACAATCACTTTAAAAGCCTCATTATAATTATTGGTTCCATAATTAATATTCATTCTATCCTCGGGATAAAACTCACTACCAATCTTACAATAACATTCAGTAACATTCATTATATCAAATGTACTTGCATCATGAGTTTGTTCATTAACATTATTATTTTCAAAACCAACTATTATATATTGTGGTCTTTCCACACCACTTTCCATACCTAGATCAAACAAGAAGTTAGTAGCATTGGGCAAATTCTTATAAAATGTCTTTCTTTCAAAATAGCTAAAGTCTACATTATTCTTTTTACTTAAACCCTTTTGCACAATAATTCTATTATCATTACTAGGATCAATACTAGGTACCCACCATGATATATCTCTAATTTCTATATTACCATCATTGGCAACTGCACCAGGATTAGCATTAACTCTATATAGAGCTCTATCATTATTATTCCTTTTTAATATTAGTTTAAATCCTAAACCATATATAATCTTTTCTAAATCATTTACGAAACCAAATAGATCACTCATCTTAATCATCATATACATATGTCCTCGTTGTGCAGCAATATGGTCACCTTTAAGTTGATTATCTCTATTGCCCTGATTTCTAACAAAACCACTCTCATATTCATCACCAGTACTAGTTAATAACTTATACATCAATAGATTAGGATGACAATGATCTATATAATCAATAGTCCTACCACCACTAGTTTCAAGCTTAATTGAACTAAACAATGCCATCATACCATAATTAACTAATCTGATATTAGCATCATTACCAAATACACCCCCAGCATCATCTGATACAACAAACTCTATCTCTAGATACGAATCACGCAAATTTAAGTGATTCTCTTCTCTATTGAGAATGATATTAATGTTAGTATTAACCGTATTCATTGTTGCTAGATTATTAGGTTTATATTTTATAATCTTACTTTTATGTATATCATTATTATAACCATAAGTTGTATCCAAATTAAAATCCATTTTTATTAGATAAAAAATGACAGACAACTTGATTCTATATGAACTACAAAATATACACGAAGCTTTAACTAAAACTAAAGAAGAGCGTACACTTAACTTTAGAATGATAAAACCAACAGAAAAGTTTAGATTTAGTGAACCTATACTTAAAACAACAAAATTAGGTTTAATTAGATTATCTGTTTATAATTCGGTGTTTAATGTGAATAGGAGAAATAATCAATTCTTATATGCTAGTACTGTTATAGAAGATGATGAAGCTTTACCTCAGGCTCTTAGCTCTAACCCTAACCTTAACCCTATCTCTACCTCAAGCCCAAACATTACATCTATACTTAATCATAATTATAAAGGAATTGCTATATTCAACTATTACACCGGGAGCATATGAGTTAACTGACATAGCAGAATTAATAAAAGAAGAAACTGATGGTAATGTTATAATAGAACCTGATAAGAACACGATGAAATGTTTAATGGAAATAAAACAAGGAGCACTCAGCTTTGATATAGAAAACTCACTAGCCTCATTACTCGGATTTAGAAAAACAATTTTTATAAAAGGTAGATATAAATCTCAGAAAATTATTGATATTGTGGGTTTTAGTACTATTAACATTCATTGTAATGTGATATCTGGAGCTAAAGATAATGGTAAAGATACAGACATACAATATACTTTTTATCTAACTGAACCACCAGGTTACTTGATAAATATTATACCAACTAATATCTTGTATCAAAATGTAACTAAAGATAGAATAGAATATATAGAATTTCATATTGAAGATGAGCATGGGAGACCTATAGACTTTAATGGTGATGTATTAAGTTTTACTTTACATCTAGTTTAGTCTTTATCTTTATGACTTAACTTAAACTAAACTACAAAATTTTCCTATCCCAATAAATTCATAGTTTACCATTAATATTTTTATTTTTAGTTATATCAATGACAATATAATTATAAGGCTCTTTCCATACCTTATTACATATATTAGCAAAATCATTATAACTAAGTTCAACATTATTAAAGAAACCTTGATATATCGATGCTAGGACTTTACCTCTCTGTTCAAATAAAATAAATAGATTACATTTCTCTCTAACACTCTGCCTATCCAGAGAGAACAAGTTTTGATTAAGATATATCATATTGCAATTATTATGTCTACCTCTACAAAAGTATTCATTAATAACTGGTTGTTTGGCTCTAATATCATCGAATATCATTAGTTTCTTTAAGTCTTTGGGTAGTTTATCGGGAGATGGTAAATCTTTTATATCTTTAATAAATTCAACATCTGCTTTGGGGTTTATTTTTTCTATACCATGGTACTGATCGCCAGTAGGTCCAATGATGTATAGCTTATCAAAATATATACTAGCTAGAATTAGTTTTTTTAATAAGAATGTCTTACCACATTCACTAGGACCAGATATTATACATCTTAAGTTATCTGGGAATGTGGCTTCAGTAATTATATCATCATCAGTTAGCCATGAATATAGATCATCATTTATATTAATAGCAATAGGATTTGTTTGGATTATATTATTTCTTGGGGGTGATATATTCCCCTGATCGGTGAAACCGCTTCTCGAATTATAACTTATTCGTAGATTAGGACTACTTCTCTGATTATAACTACTTCTCCGATAGACAATCTCATCATTGTCATTATCATTAACAATATCATTATCCTTAACATTATCATTAACATTAAAATTATCATTATCATTAACATAATCATTATCATTAACATTATCATTAACATTATCATTATCATTAACATTAACATTATCATTGAGGTTGACATTATCATTATCATTATCATTATCTCTATCATTATCATTATCTTTATCAATAACATTATCATCAGCATTATCATTAACATTACAACTTAATAAAAACACTCATTATATATTCCTGGATATTTACATTGATTAACTAGAATATTCAAAGCACTTTTAATTCTAAATCCTCTATCAATAAGATAGATCATATATAAACAATAAGATTCATCCTATTGTTGTATTCTTTCATTAGAGCCTAGATCAACATGTTCTTCTAAGAATAATGGTGGAGTTTCTACACCAAAACTATCAAAGTAATACACAGGACCATCTTCTCTTCTTATAACTAAAACCCAATGTGTACCTTCAGTTGGATGTAGATTTACAATAATGTTAGAGTTAGGATCCCTGAAAATATCTGGAGTTTGATCTCTCATTACATTCTCAATTGGTGTTAGACATATCTTTACCTATATCTTTTATTCTGATATCACTCATAGCATTATTATCAATATTAAATTTATTATTGAATTCCTCAAAAGTAAGGATGAGCATTTTCATATAATAAATTTATTAAATCTAAGTCTAATTATAAGTCTAAGTCTAATTCTAAATCTAAATCTAAATCAAATCTATATTTATTATATAAAAATGGAAACAGGTAGTGCAGTTTTTATATTTATTATTATAATTGGAATTTGTTATATAATATATGATTCAAGACCAAGTAAATATACAAAACTAGAAGAAAGCTTTGGTGGATTTATGAATAGGAGTCTAGTTAGATTTGAATATGAAAAGTCACCACTACATACTATTGTTTATGGTGGAACTGGAACGGGTAAAACATATTTTATTAGACAATACTTAAACTTATACTTAGACCATGATCAAGTTCAAGATCAAGTTCAAGATCAAGTTCAACATCTGCGAAGCAGTTTCACTGATCAAGTTCAAGATCAAGATCCGCGAAGTGGTTACACCGATCAAGTTCAAGATCAAGACCAAAGGTCCATAGTTATAGTTTGTAAAGATGACAGAGACTGGATAGATTCTGAGTCTAAAAAGTTTTATACTGGGTTTAATAAAAGTGATATAAAAAAGATCACAAATAATATGCATAAATTTCAAAATTGTGTAATAGTACTTGATGATATGGGTGATAGGTTAAATAAGGATATAGGTTATTATTTTACTGAAGGTAGACATTATAATATTCAAATGATTGTAATGTGTCATAAACCAGCTCAAAGAATTAATACGGCAAGAATGAGTTGTGATACTATTTATTTAACAACTTATAATGGACCTGACCTATTTAAAAACTTTAATGAGATATATAAATAAGAACATGACTTCAATAAAATAAATAGTGAATTAAATCGTAACTATTATAATTATACAGATGGAATGTCAGATGAACTTCGTTATGGTATAATTAAATATAATAAAAAGGAAAATACTTTTATTATTAGTAGTAGTAATAGAACAATGATATATGATTCAAGAGTTGGTTTCCTTGATTTAAAAGCTCTTAGTTTAAAAGATGATTGAGAAAGAGAAGATATAAATAAACTTATAGCATATATGAAACCACTAATGATTAATGCAACAGATAGAAATGTTATTAATCATGATAATTATCAGTTTTATTTTAATAAACTTCTTACTTTAAATAATATTAAAATACAGAATGATGTTTTAACTAAAGAAATGATTATGGGAAAAGGTATGAAAATTTTATCAAATATTGGTGGAATTATAGGCGCAGGTTTATTTATATTTAATTGTTTTTATCCTAATTCAATATCAAGAAATGCTGGAACTGTAGCAATGGGAGCAAGTACAATGTTGAGTAGAGTAAATACATTAGTTAATGTTGGATATGGAGAAGAGTTGGAAGGTGAAACACGAAATACAATCAGCGAAGCAGGTTCCCTGATACAAGAGGAATATATAAATCAGTGTAACTGTGACTTCGTCAATGAAGAGATGGGAATTTTGAATAGAAAGGGAGGAAGGTTTTTAAACAAACTATATATAAATAATGAAGAATTTAGAGAAGAGATTATAAATTTTGTTAAAGATAAAAAAGAATTAGACCTTGATTTAATCTTAGATAAGAGATGTAAAACTAATACACTCAATACTTTAGGAAATAAATATTTAACAGAGTGTATCACATCTAAAGATAATACTAAAGATTTAATTGAAATCATGGCTAAATATTACCCTGTGAAGGATTAGGTAAATATTATAGTTTACCCTATTATAAATGCTTTTACAATGTTCAGAGTGTAACTATAAATGTGGAAACATTGCTGTTTTAAAATATCATTATGAATCATTTCATAAAGATAAAACTGATAAATGTATGTGTGGTAATATAATATTAGGTGGTATTTGTGCTAATAATTTTTCTCCGTGGGGTTGTTCTTTAAAAAATGAATCTAGTTCTAGTTCTAGCTCTAATTCTAGTTCTAACCCTAGTTCTAATTCTAATTCTAGTTCTAACCCTAGTTCTAGTTCTAACCCTAATTCTAACTCTAGTTCTAACCCTAGTTCTAGTTCTAGTTCTGGTTCTGGTTCTAACCCCAGTTCTAGCTCTAGTTCTGGTTTTGGTTCTATCTATGACTATAACTCTAACTCAGATCCTAACCCCAACCCTAACCCTAACCTTATCCCCAACCCTAACCCTAACCTTAACCCCAGCTCAGAAGTATTAACTAGATGTTGTAATAAGTGTAATTATATAAAACCACTAAATAATTTTGATGAGGGTAAGTATACATGTAGAAGTTGTAGTTCAGCTAAAGTTAATTGTCCATATTGTACTTCTGTTGTGAGATATGATGGGATACGGGCTCATGTAAAGAAACAACATTCAGATATAGAATTGATTAGAGGACTTAGTAGAAATCTGCAAAGCAGGTTCCCTGATATAACTGATCGGTGTAACCGCTTCGCGGATAAAACAATTAATCCTAGTTGGCAAAGTCCTAGAGCTGTAAGTCCTTTAGTTATTAACCAAACAGAAGATCTGCGAAGCAGTTTCACTGATAGTTGTTCATGTAAATACTATAATTTTGTATCATTTCTTATTAATAATGGAATAAATATAGAAAAAATAAAAGAAAATATAAATTTATTGAAAAGTATAGATAATTTGAAAAAGTATAAAATAAAAATATCAAAAAAGAGGGATTCACTCTTTAAGAGCGAAAAAGAGCGATCTTTTCTACTGGGGATCACTCCGAATAAGAGTGAATCACTCTTTAAGAGTGAAATGTAAATTTTGCTTTGATTTTTTGATTTTTTGTTTTATTTTTGATTTTAATTTTAATTTTTATCAAATTTAGAGCTAATATATAGTAGTGGATAAAACAGGGTTTCCAGAAATCAGTAAAATTTGGCCAGATTCGACATGCGTGATTAGCGCTTGGAGAAAGGGTCAAATTTTGCTGGTGGCTGGAAACCCTGTTTTATCCACTGCTCTCGATTGCCAGAGGTACACACGGAACACCATTTCGGGACATTTCAGAATTAACTCAACATAGATTCACTCTTAAGCGTCTGCACGAGCAATACAACACTTACTCGATGAATCAGAAATTATAGTGTGTTGCAGACGTGAATTTATGATCACGTCCAACGCAGCTGGTTGCCCTGCAGACCAAATAGACAAAAAAATGTTTCCAGACCGCGAATTCTTTTCAGGAATCAAGTTTTATTGTTCGTAAACGTGTGAAAAAATAGCAGTAGAGCGCTCAAATGATATTCCTACACGATTAGGTGCTGATACCAAGTAACCGCGACCACAACAGGCAGCGACTTGTCCCTCAAATTTTGTCAAGAATTCCGTTTTGTCAAGAGCAACACACACTTTTGTCATCAAAAACTGAACGCCGATCCTATATTAAGCTGCTCTAAGCTCATTTGGCATAAAGGGAAGATCTAGGGTTGGTCGCTGCAGAAATCAGAAAAGAGCTTTTCCCTATTGAACATTTGATTTTCCAATGAGGTAGCAACAGATGCCTCATCAAAAGGTTCTTGAATTCTGTGTGGAGTAAAATGCGCAATTTCTGAATTATCTTCCAATGTTTCCTTGAGAACGCTTTCTGTTGGTTTTTCGTCATCTTCTATTAAAGCGTCTTATTATAGAGGCAATATTTGGTGCCATTAAATGGTCGATCGCATTTCTAATTCTAAAGCCAGTTTAGCTTATTTTTGTCTGCCGGCAAGCAATGTTCGTGATAACAAGCCCAAGATCTCGTCGACTGCTATTCTCTGCAGATTATCAAACTGACGCACAATCTCGGTGTATTTTTTGGAGAGTACTACGCATTATTATAGGGCTGACCTACATACAAAAAAAAATGCTACAAAATTTACAGTTGCAATTGCGGCACACAAAACTTCAAGCCCACAGAGGCTGTTTGTTCTGACCCCACTTTCCACTGATTTGCAAATAAAAAAAATTGCTTGAGAAGCAACTAAATTGGGCCATTCGTGCTTGTTACTCTAGAAATAGAATGGACTCAACAAAAGATCTCAAGATAAAGCATTCTATTCTCACTGTTGAATATTGAATCAAATTGAAAAGAACCACTTATATGTGGAAAATGAGAAACTGTCTTTTACCCGCGTTTAATCCTCTAGATGTCACAACCTTACCCACTTGGTGCATCAGACAAAACCTTAGAAGCTGTGACATATTTTTTGATTCTATATGTCACAAACAAAAATTAGAACGTTCAATTATAAAAACTGCATCAAAGGATTATAATTCACCTCCTAAAGAACTAAGGGGTTTGGAGAAAAAAACCTTCCAAAAAAAGAATTGAAAAAATTTTATATTAAATCGTTTTCTGGTAATAAACAATATACAACTTATGGGTCGGTTGGTTGGAAATCTATCAGATTTTAAAAAGTTTACTAAACCACGACTCAAGAATCATTATTATCTGGTCGAGCTAAGAATTAATTTAATTTAATTTAATTACACTTATGTACTAACATAAATAACCACACTCCAGGCAGTATTATAACAATTGTCAAACTCTCTGTTACTTGTTATGGTTAATAAAGTGTTCTTTTTTTAAGACTGTATGTGTGAACATAACGTTGTCTCATCAAACTGATAAACATGACTGCTGTAGCTCTGCTCGTTCTGGGTTTCACTAAATCTTTCCGGTGTGCAGATTTTTTATACATTTTTCACAAGCTATGAACTCAAACCTCGTGGGAATACATGCCGAAATATTACCCAAAGACATCGGGGTGACTAAAATCACTCTAATTTGACTTCTTTGACTTCTCACCGACATCAAGAAGTCGAAAAGGCACAAAGAGATCAAAGACAGCGCACCAATTCAATGCAAGAAATGGAGAGCACCTGCATAATAGCCTTTGAGAGGCTAGCAGAGACTATCAATAGTAAAAACGCAAATCGACTAGCGTCGTGTAAAATGCTCTCAAACTATTGCCACTGTCTTTGGTGGTATTTACTTTGAGGATAGAGGGAGAGGGAGGAGTGATCATTGACACCTTACGTTTTCTTTCAAAATGAACCAGCCAACGTTCGACGAATTGTCCCCCCCCCCCCCCCAAAAAAAAACGACTGGCGAGGAAAACACATTAGAAGGGGCACAGGCTAGAGAAACCTTTCTGATGCGACAACTTCTAACTGTGGATGGGTTCCAGCCCGCGGATAGAGATTCGCGGACACTAAAACTCTACGCTGCGCGGCCTACCTATGTACGTTCATAGTAGCTTACAGACGGTTTTTGCAACAATTATTTTAATGACACTTTTTATATTATTTTAATAACATCTATCAATAATCACACTTAGTCTTAAAACAAACAAGGCGGCTCGTTAATGTGCGTTCGCACATGATGTTCCGACCCGAGCTCATCTACATTTCTGACTTAAATGTCAACCAAATCAAGAGATAACCAAAATTAAATGTTTGAGTTAAAAAAAATATTTACACACCCAAGCTAATAATTGAATTACATAATGCCGTGCCTCATTAAAGCGCTCACGAGATCTGCCATTAAAAAGACTACGAGAGAAAAATAAAACAAAAAAATCATCAAAAACAAAAATTTCACGGCAAAAACTCAATATCTAAGTTGTAATAACGTCAAAATGCAATCAGATGAAACCTACACAAACTTACTTTTTCTTTTTTACACGGCAGATGTGAGTTTTCTCTAATGGGACCAGTTAAGAAGTCGACAAAAAGAAATAATGGGGCAAAATCAAAAATCAGTCAACATTTTTAAAAACGTTTCATAACTTCGTATGTCTCAAAAACCCTTAGCCTTTAACAAAATAATTCGTGATAACGTATCAAAAAGTCAGTACGAAACCGATAGGATTTGTATTTCTTTTGACTAAGCCATACAAACGAACTAAAGTTGTAGAAAAGCTAACAAAAAAAGAGAAACAAATTGCGAAAACAAATCTTTGAAGCCATCAAAATCATTAGCTTTATCGAAATATTGTTTCCCTTAATTCAATTATTATCTATACTAATTTAGCTAAAACTATAATGATTGATTAAATTAGTTCACTCAGTTTTTATTTGAGAATCATTCGGATCGGTTACTACGCGAAAATGCTAAAAAAACATCATTCTAGAAAACAACAACTAAAACTATAAAATGTAAATCATAAATTTTGAAGCTATTCGCTTTAAACTGACGCATTGCGTAGAATTTTTCAGTCAATCTTCAATTAGAAGCCTATCAGACCTCTCTGCGTTTTACGACTAGAGAAAGAATAAAAAATTGTCAAAAACAGCAAAGTAAAAAAAAGAGAGAAAATTGACCAAGCCATTAAAAAGTAAACTTTTAATGTAAAAACTTTCTATCTTCAATTAATTCCTAACAACAATGGGATGCTTATTCGTTAAAAAAGGACTTCAGAAAATCAACAAATATGAACAAGTTTATCAAAACCATGCAATTTTCATGAAAGACACGTAATTTCAACGCCATTAAATTCAATAGATTTTAAAGGAATCAATAATTACGCTAAGTTATTCCTCGATGGTAAGACTATGATGTTTGTCATCCATAAATCAATAATAAGATATCATAATAAGTCTTATGGTTATGAAAACAACAACAAATACAGGCAAAAACCAAAAAAACTCAGTAGAAAAGTGCGAAGAAATCGTCTAGGTCATTTAAACCAGAAGCCTTTGTCTAAAAAATTCTCTATGATCCTTTGAACAATTTTTCTAAGCCATTGAGAACTATCAGTGTTATAATAATCTTATAAGATTTCAAAGGGAACCAAAATAATAAGAAAAAGATTTCCAAAATTTTTTTAAAAAATGAAAACTCGTGGCATTTAAGTCATAAAACCAATAAATAGTAGTCAAAATCGGTATCCAGATATTTTTGTTTGCAGTAGAAGAGATGGAGGTCCTCTTTATACTGAAAATGACATAAATTAAAAAAAAAACAGGTTTAACATCAATGGAGTTAATGTTCAAAGAAAATTAAAAAAACCATTTTTAATGTCTTAACAGCCAATAGCTGTCCTCAAAGCACTAGATAGGTTCAGTTATGCTCATTAGGGAGCCTCTTGCAATTTTTGTCAACAATTTTATGCTATAGGACTTCAAAAATTTAGAAAAACTCATTTTTTTTTTCATTAAAAATTACGAAAAGTCGGAGTAGAAGCCAAAAGAACACAAGTGTGATTACTCGAAAACAATTATTTTGTTCATTGGGCTTCACTTGACGGTAAGTGACGTTCGTCAATAACAGAATCTCGTTATGGAAATTGAGTAGACTATAAGTGACTTTAAAAAACAAAAAAAATAAATCAAAAATATTCTAAAAAACAGCTCTCAACGAGATTTCGAGTTTTATGTTTTATAGTAAACTTAACCATGAGACCCAACCTAGCATTTTGGTCGCCTTTCCTCTTTTAGGAATGAAAAAATGTTCAATTTAGTAGCGTGAAATGTAATCTTGAATTGATATTTCTGTAGAAAAAATCTTAATTTGAACGAAAGCTAAAAAGTGAACAAAATTGTCCAAATGTCGGGTTTTCACACAAAAATTTAAACCACGATAAATCCTCGGAAAAAGCGAATTTCAAAAAAATGTTTTTAATTCCTAACTCTACGCTGGACGAGCTTTTTAATAATACCACTCACATTTCTCTACGATGAATATATCGATCGGCCAAAATTGACTGAACAAAAAAAACCCGTTTGAGTATATAGTTCCTCCCCCAACAAGTGGGGTCGGAACAAAAATATCAAGTACATGCAAAACAAAAAACTTATAATAATTTATGAATGATAGCATAAAAAATTGATAAACCATAAGCTGCACATTGACCTTTGAATTCGTTTAAAAATAATCAAGTTTTAAACTGTTTACTTCTTCGCTCTTCAACATCACTAAAATCACTACTGCAATTTGACTTCTCATTGGCAACAAAAAGTCAAAATTGTGTGAAGAGATTTTTAAAAAAAATCTGCACCCCAATTCAATCCAAAACCTTTGGATTGCCAAAAACGCAGAATGATACAAATTATAGCATTGCTTTCGCTCCGTCGGTATTAATAAAGAAGAACTGCAAACCAAAATTTTTTGAAAGAAATGATACCACAAGAATGTCTACCTCCAAAATTGATTTCTTCCAGAATCCGTAGATTAGATTGGGCAAAAAGCCAGAATTTTAGATTGTAGAAAAAGCTAGAAGTGCAGCACATAAGAAAACGAGCCACATATCAAATTCGGTATTCTCTGTAACTATGTCCAATTCAGTGCATTCAAGTTTAATATCCGCCGGACTGGTAACGAGAAAATGAGATAGATTAGAGACACTTGGTCGATGCCAGTCGGTACCATCTAGCCATACTTTTGGTCGTTGTGTTCTGAATTATGGTCTGTTGTAACGAACATGAAATTATTCGCAGTTAAAAATAGATGGGACCTTCAATCTGCAAAAAAAGGTACACATCAAAGAAAACATCAAATACGAATACGGAGCCACAATTCCATCCATTTCTTTGGAAAATTCTGGAAGTTGAAGCACTGAATACCTGAAACAGATCTCTGATCTTCCGGTGATTTCATTCAATCGATATATAAATTTGACAAACCCTTTTAAACAGGAACCATGATTCCTTTGATTAAAACGTTCCTCTTTAATACCAAACGATATAAAAATGCAAGCCTTGCTATAATGGTAAATTAATAATTAATTAACTTCAGAGTAAAATTCATGGTGGAAAATTGGAATATTCTCAGCAGGTGTTCTCAACAATTCGTTCATATGCAAGAAAGTTTGAAATATTTAAGCATGGAAATCGACGTGCGTGTACATTCCTATTTATGTTTGTTTTACATTCCTTGCTTTTCCGTTTCTAACACAAAATTTTTGTAGCACTTTTTGGCTGCTTTAACAACAACTTCATTCTACTAACGCTACAAAACATGAATAAATATGGAACAAACTAAAACTGACCGGGAGAAAAGTTCAAAAGAAGAGTCCCGAAATTTAAACAAAGAAACATCACCTGGACAAACAAACGATAACGAAAACAATCAGGAAAACGACATCTATACAAACGAAAATGGAATCGGAGAAGATCCCGTGAACCGGGGCGAGTCGTCAAAAATGAATCCAACCGATCCTCCGACCATACAAAAAAACCCGGAACCCAAAGAAGAGAAGGAACATTGCGACCGAGAATCCTCGGATGTCGAAATATCCACTGGACCCCCTGATTCCAATAACGAGAACGATGGCGCCAAAATTGACGACCTCTTGTCGAACGTCGCCAGTTCCCGACAAGGAAGCGGACAATTGACTAGAGATCAATCTGCCTCAGCGAAGGATATCTCTAGTGTCAACGGAGGAACCAGAATTAGCAAAGTGGATCGACCAAATGAATCATCACCTCTGAATCAGCAAATTCAAGACGGACCACCACCAATCGAACAGGAGCAACAGGAATCAAATGACCATAACGACGTCCAAGAAATCAACTTAACATCAAACCAACCATACGAGCCGAATCAAAAACGAGTTCAACGCAGACCACGATACACTTTCAAAACATTCGACGACTGTCCCTGTGCGTTTTGCAGACCAAAACCAAAACGTGAGAAGGAGTTCGGGAAAGATGGAAAAGGAGGGAAATCTGGGGAGAATGGCGATGATGAGGGGGAAGAAGAAGGATCAGGGACAAAAGGAGAGGATAAAATTCCCAAAAAGCCACCAACTCCCCAGCCGATTGTCATCCCGAAAACACAGACGGAAGTTCAAATAGTAAATGTTAGTGGAAAATTCCTTTGATGCGTTAAAATCTTCTTTCAAAAATAGTCAGAGCACCACTTAGACAATATTCTCCTTTTTTCTTCGTTAAACTTTAGTTTCAAACATTAGTTTCTTCATTGCGTCCTTAGCAGTTACTTTATGGAAGCTTTTTTTGCAACAAGTAAATTAAAATTATAACCATACGGTTAAATATACCTGAAACAAAAAATATTTCAAATCATTCAAACAAAATAATATATTAAACATCAACAATTTTCTTAAATAATCACATTATAAAATTTTCCTTCGATTGTTTTCTTCCTAAAAATAAAAATAACTTTTAAAAGCTCCTACGTTACTATTCAAAGGAATTTTTTCATGTTGTGAGAGCAAGAAATCATTCAACGTTTTCTTAAAAACGTTTCCATTTTTTGCCAACCGAAGCCAATGGGGTAAATTATTCCATTTTTGTACGCATTGACGAACAATCGAATTCATTCCAAAGCTGTTTTTGGCATTTTGTCTAATTTTGAAATGTTTTGTTCGAGTATTTTGATGAAGACTCAGATACCCGTGAAAATTTTCAGAATTTTCAGGCCTACCGATATCATAATGAAATTTGATTAGCGACATTTTTGCAATTATTAGCTCAGCTGGTAGGGTCTTTGTCTGGATTAGCAGATCTCTCGCTTTGTCATACTTTTTGCGTAGAAAGCACACCTTTATACCCCAGTTAATCTGTCGGTTAAGGCGTTTTAGGTTTTTTGCAGATAAATTTTGAAAGATTGCCGAAAATGATAAGTGTGAATGAAAGCACAAGTGATTTTAAAAGAAGAATGCGCGCGTTCAGGGGAACTTGATGTCTTATAAGGTAAATTAATCTTATAGCATGAGCCATCTTTTTCAAGGTTTTATTCAGCTGCTCCTCGAAACTAAGATTCCCGTCAATTTGAATACCAAGATATCTGCAACTTTTTTGTGTTGTGAGAACTTCGTTTTTGTAAAAAAAAATAGATCCGAAATCAGAATTACCGCGCGAAAAAAGGATTAATTCGGTTTTGTTTGTATTCAAAGTTAGTTTGTTCATCTCTACATATTCTTCTAGGCTAAGTTTGTAGCTAGGCTAAGTTAATTAGATCGCGCGGGAAATGTAGCCGAAAAATTCAGCATATTTGGAAAGAAAATTGAATTTCAAATTTTTTTTGCTACCATGAGCATTAAAGATAGATCCCACAAGATTCAATATCAAGGGATATCTATCTCAGTCAGCACCACACATTTTACAAAGCACGCAAGTCCCTTGAAAAGGCTATCAAAAATATACTACGTGAGACAAATAAATGTTTAAATCTCCTCCATTTGAACATCATTCGGCAAACCTGGCCACACATAAAAACACTGTCGCAAATTCAAGTGTTCACCAATCGGATACATCAAAATTTAATCGTAGATACAAATTGTCAGCAAAAATGTGTAAGTACGGTTTTTCGTTGATAAAAAGTTGCATCATTTTAAATCAGTGTTCGAAACTTGAGCTGCAGCACCTGCTTATTTATTGTGCTAGAAACGATAACCAAGTAGTGCTGAATTGGCTTTAACCACAATCTAACATAATTGACCAAACTCAGAAAAAGAAAAATTTATCACTGGAACCGGAACTCAGCGTAACTAACTTTGCTGATCATGGGACATGGAGTCTGTTTCCAGAACGCCTCTAATTTTCAACTATAATTAACAAAAATTAATTTCAGGGCAAAGGAGGAGTTTCTATAGACAGCGAAAAGGCCGTGACTGACATTCCACAGAACTTCAAAGTGCAACGAATCATGGATTACAGCTCAGTACAGAAATCAAGTCTCTTATGGCGAATTGAGGTGAGCTATAAGAATCTCAGAATTCCGGTTACATAAAATTACCCACCAAGGTTTCAGAAGACTTTGCTCATTATACGATGAGAAGCCATCATAATCCTGTTTTGAATACGTTTTTTAGACCAAAAAAATGAAATTATCCGTCTTTTATTTTCATTAGCCTGCGTGAATCAAATAATGCTTGTTTTGCATATATAATCTGAATAGCCTAATTACGCGCCAAGCAATCTATATATTAATTCTTACTGCAAATCATCGCACGTTCTAACGCTCCTTAAGCATGAAGCCTAACGTAGTACGCGTGTTTTGAGACGCGCTATGCCACCGTGTAGAAGCCTGTTATCTGTAAAAGTCTTAGCACTCCTTAAACATGTAATATAGCAAAGCAAAAAGTTGTTAAACAAAACAAATACTGGTCCGAATGGTAATAGAAGCATCTGTAGGGTAAGCGGTAAGAACTATGGCTGTCAAACGAGGGCAATGGTTCGAAGCGGAGCTTGTGCGAAATAGAATTCAAAAATTCTGTTAAACCATCTGTTCCTCTAAATGATTATCTTGTGATCCTTTTGCTGGCCAGCTAGTTACCATTTAAACGCATTTTGAAAGATATAAACTTCAAAAAATTGTGATAATAGCATACTAATTGATTGTGCGCTATAGCACACACAATTTTCTGAATTTTGCGAAGTGCATTGTCATGGTCATAAAATACTGAACGAAAATTTTAATGCACTCACATAGCCGAGTACATCCATTAAGTACCGATCAAATTGAGTGCAACAACATCTCCACCTAAATATTGACCAACTGTTGAGAAATTTGATGTCAAATCTCCTAGCTTAAGAAACACAATTGTAATTTAGTTTAAGGTTTGCTGTTAAGCTTAACTTAACGAGATCATTCCAAATACCGCACTAGCTTGATACTTATCAAAATTCCAATTTAACCTACTTTCATGGTTACAACGCCACTGAACATTCAATTAGCTGCGGAAACTTCGCAAGGACACTCAGTTTTTCTATAACTAGAACTTTTTTCTCTAAATTAGGTTTGAATTAAATACCATTTTTTTGAAGAGTGGGTACAAAAATGTTAAAGATACTTTGATGTAATGTAATGTGCGCTCGCACATAATGTTCTGTTATCTAATCGGTTCCGATCCGCACCCTGTTATCTGAATTTTCATGACCTAATGGTCAACTACTAAATGAGGAAGCATTAGAAATCTTTCAAAAATTCATATTAATCAAAATTAAATTTGACGTTGTAAGGCAAAAAATCTTGTAAGGCAAATAAATGAAGTAAATAATGCCACATAAATGAAGTAAATAATGAAGTAAATAATGAAGTAAATAATGCCACATTTGAAGGCAGATAATACGTGCCATTAATGAGACTACAAGACAAGAAAAACAGCAAAATCACTTAACAATAACGAATTTTAACTCCATACCTATTTTATAACTCAATGTCTATTTTGAAGATAACTTGGTCGAAATAGCATCAGACAACATCTCAACTAAAAAATGAGCTTGCAGTTCATGTGCTCATGAGAATAGGTACCATGTTGATAATGGGAAAAAGGCGAAGTTCAAGAGTACGGTTCTCTTTTTGAAAACAATTTTTCTCAGTCATTAAAACCACTAGCTATCAACTGAAGTCATTACAACTATTAGCTATCGGGTAAAATCATTAGATAAAACCAATTATACTTTCAAAGTCAGCCATTGAGACTTTTCATTATCGAGAATATACCACATGCGTACAAAAAAATGACAAATACAATCAAGAACTCAATTTAAATTCGAAAGAAAACAGTGTCGAAGCCGTTAACACCATAAACCACTCACAAAAAATAAAGACAATCAATTATGCCTTGTTTAAGTGGTATAGTGCGAGAAGATGACAAAAAGGACCTCAAAAATGAGAAAATAACCTAAAATAGCGAAATTGTTATGGAAACTCGTAGTATCAAAGCCATAAAATCATTAGCTTAAACGAACCTTTTGAAAAGGATAAATCTAACTCACTAGAACAAGGACTCGGTCTGTCTGTACTCAAACTAAGCTACAAGTTGGCCTACAAGGAGGCTCAGTAATGTGCGATCGCACAAAAAGTTCCGACCCCGCTCATCATCAATTTTGGCATACTTGTCTACCAAATGAGGAACAAAAAGAAAACCCCAAAAATTCAAGTAGTTTTCAAAACAAATGAACAAAAAGAGGGCCTCCAAAGCAAAAAACTCATTGAACAAAAAATGGCGTATTAGATTGATGAGCTCTGCCATTATTAAGAAAGCGAGTAAAGACGAACAGCAAAATCAGTCAACAACAAACATTAATTACATTAAAAACTTTATGTCCATTTCAAAAAAAAAATTAATAACAAAGTCAAAATGGCGTCAGATAAAACTCCAACTCAACAAAATAACTTTTACATCACTGGAAAAGAAAAGATATGGTACCAGTCCATAATAAGGCCCGGTAACAATTAGACAAAGTAGAACAAAAACATTTAAAAAAAAATGGCTTAGGTTTTTTAAAAAACAGTTAATTTCAAAGTAATGAAAACCATTAGAAATCAAATGGAAACATCCCACAAACTATAATTACCTATGGTTTTATAGGAGGGCATTAAGACCTGTCATTACTCCATTTTTTATGCGGTTATAAAAAAAAACAACAAAATAGACAGCAAACAAAAACTCAATTGAAACTTGTCAGAAAACGTCGAAGCCACAAAACCATTTTTTGCCCTCCAAAAAATGTTCAATTGTGCGCTCTTCGGACACCAATAATGTCGTATAATAACTCTTATTAAGAGACTAGTTAACAAGAGAAAAAGAAAAAGAAAACTAGGTAAAATTTTGTAATTTTAGAAAAAAAAATCATTTCCAAGGGCATGAAAGCCGTTAGCTATAAAATGAAACGTTTAAATAGGTTCGTTGATTCGTCCAACGGAAGCCCTTGAGACCTTTAATTATCCAGAATAAGTCTACAGAAAGAACGTCAATATGACAAAAATCAAAAATTGAAAAACTTTTTTTGTGAAAAACCCATGTCGAAGCCAGTAAAGTCATAACGAAATCTTTAAAAACATTAGACTTTGTGACACCAAAACCTTACGACACCTGACCATAACACCAATAATGGCATATATGAACTGTAATTAACGAGACCAGGTAACAAACAGACAAAAAAAGAACAAACTTGCGAAGTTAAAAATGTTTTATTTTTTAGTTTTTGGAACCAAATGTTTTCAAAGTCATGACAGCCAACAGCTATCTACTCAAATCAGAATACCGGCTCATCTATATCCCCCTAAAAAGTCAATAAACGTGACACTTCACACAAAATTTCATACGACTCAAAAGACAGAGTAAAAACTGAAGTTCAATTAACATCTTCGAGAAAGTGTTGTCGAAGCCGCTAAAACCATAATCCACATCTTTAAAGATTTTCATATGTTCAAATATGTCTTTTTATTGCCAGTAATGTGATATGTGATCTGTCAATAATGTGATGTTGTGAGAAAACGAGAAAATGTGAAAAATGGAAAAGACCTAAAAATAAATTGTAAAATTTCGCAGTATCAAAGCCAGAAAACCATAACTTGAGGCGTAAAACCACAAAAAATGTTAAATTTTGATTCAGTAGAAAGAAGAAGAATTCTTCCCTTGCTGAAACTAATCTACAAGTTGACCAAATTAAGACAAAAATAGGTCAAAGTTCAAAAAGCCATTATTCATTTAAAAATCAAATATTTTTTAAGTTATAACGACCATAAGCTTTCAAGTAAGAAAGTAGATTCTGTAATTTGGAGCTGCTTATGAAGACAATTGGACCAATCACCAGTGAGCTATGATTAGAATCCGGATTATTTGTGGATTGTAGCAGTCCAAGATTGGTCCAAAACTAGCCCTTCTAATGCTGTTCAACCAATAGGAAACCCTATTTTTTCTAATGTGATAGATATAGATAATTTGTTAGTTAAAACTTCAAAACTAAATGATGCGTTTTTGATAATCAACGAGCAAAGTTCGCAAAAACGCCAAAATTTTAATTACAGATCAAGCTTAACAAATATGGAAGCAGGGCTAGCCCCCCTTTGAGTTTACAAAGACTGAGTTAGTGGTTTTTTTGGGGTGTGTAATTTAGGCAAATTTGATCAAAGTGGACTTTAGAAGCTTATTTTGTGCTATTTTTGACGAAGTCTGAATTTTGAAATATTTAACCGAAATTTTTGCCGAAAAATTTGAATCAAAATAGTCAATGATACTTTTTTTGTTTTTCAATCAACAGCACTATTTTAAAAAAAATCATCAAAATTAAGCAAAATTGACAATTTAGGAAAAATTCCGTAAAATGTGAACAAAAATAAAGCAAGTTGGTCTAATATTCACAAAAATTAAAACATCGATAACACAACTCTCCATGATGAATATATCGATCGGTCAAAATTGTCTGAACAACAAAAAAACATTTGAGTATATTGTTCCTCCCCCCCCCCCTTAAGAGGGATCGGAACAAAAAGCTCAAAATCATTGTTTCTTTTAGACCAAAAAATTTTTAAAAGCAATAAAATTCATGAAGCCAATTAATTAGGCCCGTCATTAAATAAAATATGACTCATCTTGGGTCATCTTGGGTCTCATTTGGGTCATCTTGGGTCCCAGTTCTCATCCTGGGTCTCATTTGAACATCAATGGTCCCTTGTTCACAAATTGGTCCCGAATTTGTGAAAAAGACAAAAAAACCATAGGTGTATAAATGTTTGGGTCACCAAAAATTTGATGGGACCTATCATTAAGTTACAATGTTAACAGAATTGCAAAGAAGGCGGAGTTCCAAAAATGTTTGAAATTAAGAACATGTAATTTTTTCGAATTTTAGTGAAATGAAACTTGGTAAAGAAAAGTTTTAATAGATCAAGAAGAAATTATGCACTGCTTAAACTAGTGAAAAGGCGGCAAGTTTTGAATTCCAGAACACTCAAAGGACGCGGAAATAAATTACCTTTTTGGGAAATTACGAAGATTTTAGCAGTTTCTAGATCTTTACATCCAAAAGTTTAAACAAACAAGGCACAAAGAATAAAAGATTTGGCGCCATTTTGATAAAAAAAGGCTGAATATTGAAATATTTCAAAATTTTAGTAAAAAAGGCGGATCACACATTTCAGTGACCCTGACCTATCTGTAACGGTAAAAACAATAACACTATCATTATAAATTTCAACATAACTCACATTATTGACCACCGCCCTCGTTATTGACCACAGCAAATTTGTCCTTTTAAGATGAACTGGGGGTGATGAGTGGGTCAAAGTCTTAAGAACAGCCCTTCACACCAAGAATTTAGGTCTCCATTAGTTTCGGAGAATCGCATGCTGCAAAAACTAATAAGACATCAGGCTCTAAGAGAACTGCTCATGGACATAAAGTCCCCAAGCTTTACCTTTTTATACGTTCTTTGAGGAAAAGTCAAATGGTCAGACGAAAATAACAATCAGACAAGAAGTCGGCAGAACGACAAATCGCAGTCGGACCAATACAATTGTTACCAACTTCGTTTGACACCAATTAAAACAAGTAATGAGTTTTCTGAATCGATCAATCAGCAACCGATCTTGGGGGCACAAAATAGGCATTGAAACACTTAACCGTAACATTTTTTTTACTCTGTGTAGAATGTATCTCAAAAGAAGAGAGCGGCCGAGTGTGGAGAGACAGTGACGATATACAGTACCCCCTTCTACACAGCTCAACACGGATATCGAATAATGGCCGCCACTTGTCTATTCGGCACTGGAAGCAGTGAGTCACCCTAAATTATGTTTCCATCTGTCAGCTTAAAAGATATCATAATTAGATTGTGCCACCGATTTGCACAGTCTGGCCACAGATTAAAAAACCCATTTAGAAGCCGTAGTTATTTTTTTTAATGAGGACGACAATTTCTTATAACAGGAAGAAAAGAATGAAAACGGAAAACGACAAAAACGATATCAAAACTACAAGAAGAGAAAATGATTGTCTTTTTGGGGCGTTGTTAGCAACATGAGATGTCTCGCCATGGCTATTAAATACATGGCCTCGAGCTTTGTTGTTTCATCTGAATCCATATATTTGCAAAATGAAACAAAGCCGAAATAGAAACTATAATCACAACTCCCAAAATAATTACATCCTAGCGGCACTACAACGCTTTATTGTACGATCTTGAAAAGGTTGCAACAGATTTCTGGCTCGCAATAACTTGTATACCGCTGAATATGCCGTCATAACTCTCGTAAGATATTTTCACTTGAGTCCTAAATATTTGTTTCAAACGTACAAATTTTTGGTGAAACAATATGTTCAAAACAAGTGGACTTTAGAAGCTTATTTTGTGCTATTTTTGACGAAGTCTGAATTTTGAAATATTTAACCAAAATTTTTGATGAAAAATTTGAATCAAAATAGTCAATGATACTTTTTTTGTTTTTCAATCAACAGCACTATTTTTAAAAAAAATCATCAAAATTAAGCAAAATTGACGACAATTTAGGAAAAATTCCGGAAAATGTGAACAAAAACAAAGCAAGTTGGTCTAATATTCACAAAAATTAAAACATCGATAACTCACAACTCTCCATGATGAATATATCGATCGGTCAAAATTGTCTGAACAACAAAAAAACATTTGAGTATATTGTTCCTCCCCCCCCCTTAAGAGGGATCGGAACAAAAAGCTCAAAATCATTGTTTCTTTTAGACCAAAAATTTTTTAAAAGCAATAAAATTCATGAAGCCAATTAATTAGGCCCGTCATTAAATAAAATATGACTCATCTTGGGTCATCTTGGGTCTCATTTGGGTCATCTTGGGTCCCAGTTCTCATCTTGGGTCTCATTTGAACATCAATGGTCCCTTGTTGACAAATTGGTCCCGAATTTGTGAAAAAGACAAAAAAAAACCATAGGTGTATAAATGTTTGGGTCACCAAAAATTTGATGGGACCTATCATTAAGTTACAATGTTAACAGAATTGCAAAGAAGGCGGAGTTCCAAAAATGTTTGAAATTAAGAACATGAAATTTTTTCGAAATTTAGTGAAATGAAACTTGGTAAAGAAAAGTTTTAATAGATCAAGAAGAAATTATGCACTGCTTAAACTAGTGAAAAGGCGGCAAGTTTTGAATTCCAGAACACTCAAAGGACGCGGAAATAAATTACCTTTTTGGGAAATTACGAAGATTTTTTCAGCAGTTTCTAGATCTTCACATCCGAAAGTTTAAACAAACAAGGCACAAAGAATAAAAGATTTGGCGCCATTTTGATGAAAAAAGGCTGAATATTGAAATATTTCAAAATTTTAGTAAAAAAGGCGGATCACACATTTCAGTGACCCTGACCTATCTGTAACGGTAAAAACAATAACACTATCATTATAAATTTCAACATAACTCACATTATTGACCACCGGCCTCATTATTGACCACAGCAAATTTGTCCTTTTAAGATGACATGGGGGTGATGAGTGGGTCAAAGTCTTAAGAACAGCTCTTCACACCAAGAATTTAGGTCTCCATTACTTTCGGAGAATCGCATGCTGCAAAAACTAATAAGACATCAGGCTCTAAGAGAACTGCTCATGGACATAAAGTCCCCAAGCTTTACCTTTTTATACGTTCTTTGAGGAGGAAAAGTCAAATGGTCAGACGAAAATAACAGACAAGAAGTCGGCAGAACGACAAATCGCAGTCGGACCAATACAATTGTTACAAACTTCGTTTGACACCAATTAAAACAAGTAATGAGTTTTCTGAATCGATCAATCAGCAACCGATCTTGGGGGCACAAAATAGGCATTGAAACACTTAACCGTAACATTTTTTTTACTCTGTGTAGAATGTGTCTCAAAAGAAGAGAGCGGCCGAGTGTGGAGAGACAGTGACGATATACAGTACCCCCTTCTACACAGCTCAACACGGATATCGAATAATGGCCGCCACTTGTCTATTCGGCACTGGAAGCAGTGAGTCACCCTAAATTATGTTTCCATCTGTCAGCTTAAAAGATATCATAATTAGATTGTGCCACCGATTTGCACAGTCTGGCCACAGATTAAAAAACCCATTTAGAAGCCGTAGTTATTTTTTTTTAATGAGGACGACAATTTCTTATAACAGGAAGAAAAGAATGAAAACGGAAAACGACAAAAACGATATCAAAACTACAAGAAGAGAAAATGATTGTCTTTTTGGGGCGTTGTTAGCAACATGAGATGTCTCGACATGGCTATTAAATACATGGCCTCGAGCTTTGTTGTTTCATCTGAATCCATATATTTGCAAAATGAAACAAAGCCGAAATAGAAACTATAATCACAACTCCCAAAATAATTACATCCTAGCGGCACTACAACGCTTTATTGTACGATCTTGAAAAGGTTGCAACAGATTTCTGGCTCGCAATAACTTGTATACCGCTGAATATGCCGTCATAACTCTCGTAAGATATTTTTACTTGAGTCCTAAATATTTGTTTCAAACGTACAAAATTTTGGTGAAACAAGTGTTCCCCAGCTGGTTGAAAGCTTACTTATTAACAATTATTCCTATGTTATTAGGGTTTGCAACAAAATGATTCCATTCAATTTAGAACCTTTAATTATACGGCTCTACTTCTTTTTGCCCCTATTCATTTTAATCCGGATATCTCAACGCCAAATCATTTCACCCCGCGAATTAGCAGTCGGCATTTGTAGTATGTTTAATCATAAATAATTTAACACCATATTTCGAGATTATTTTGCTGCGCAACTGCTGCTGAAAAGCGCGTTGAAAAATGAGAAGAATAAAAAATCCTACAGAAATCAAAAACATTCACGCAAAATGCTGAACAAGCCTTAGGAGAAAAATAGGGCCGCTATAATAGCGGGATCAGAAGATGACGGACGTTAATACAAAAAAAATCAAAATTAGTGATACATCTCGAAAAAGGAGAAAACAGAGCAAATAAAGAATGACAAAATCTAAGAACTCTGTTAAAGTTTATGAGTCTCGAATTCAGCACGCTTTAAGAATGTGTTCTTAAAGCGTGCTGAATTCTTGTTTATTCGTTGGGCAATAACACGACACACAAGGGCACTGCAAAACACTTTGAGACCAGAGGAAGAAGTAAAACAACAAAAAACTACAGAATTGATTCAACCCTAACAAAATAATTGAATACGATAAACACTCTAAACGGCAAAAAACATTAAGCGGTAAAACAAACAAATTGAAAAACAAAAATTAAGCAATAATCGTGAAAACGGCCTGTTTTCTTCAGTTAAAACAAATTCAAGTGATAATATCAAGTTTTAAAGGGCATGAAAACCCCCATGAATACTACTTTCAACCACGAAAAATTACCCCGGACACTAAAAACTAGATTTAAACTATGGTTTAGATGATCAAA
Source organism: Convolutriloba macropyga (assembly GCF_964194025.1). Taxonomy (NCBI): domain Eukaryota; kingdom Metazoa; phylum Xenacoelomorpha; order Acoela; family Convolutidae; genus Convolutriloba; species Convolutriloba macropyga. The sequence goes on along the minus strand of NC_134478.1, from coordinate 24,675,041 downwards.
AACGCATGCTTACATCAACAAATCATTAGTTGTTAATATTGTTTGAAACAACCACTTTAAGAGAAAAAAAAAGTAAAACTAAAATAAACTACTTCGAAAAAACCGCACGTGACCAAAATATTCCGCTCGCTTAGCAATTTTTTTTACACCTACTTTTATCACTCTCCCAAAAAAACTTAAAATTACTCTTCTCTCTGCTCTTCAATTCGTTCAGCCGTTTGATCTTAACACTTAGTTTTCACGTGCAGCATCGAGTTTTCATCCTCTTTTCATAGCTGCAATAGCTTCGTAGATCTGCAGTCAAAAAAACAGTAAAAAAGGCAGACCAAAAAATTTCGTCTTCTCATTGAAGGCTGATGTTATATTCTGATTAGAAATCTGTATAAGTTATTGCTGCCTCTATTAGCTGCTCTCAAATAAACTTCATTAAGAGCGATGCACACCCATTTGAACTATCTCTTTGAATTAAAGTAAAAAAAGTCAATTTCAAATTGAGGAAGTCATTTTTCAGAGTGAGGTTAGTCAAGTGTAACCAAAAATTTAACCACGCGAATGAACAAAAAAACTCGTTCCACTAAGAGCGAAAAATGACGTCACTCACGCACTTCAGTTGAAATTGCATGAACAAATGAACAAAAAGCAGATTTGAAGTGGTTGTGAAGTCATATGGTCGTAACAAAAATCGCGAAATAAAATAACATAGCAGGACAAGTCCTGACGTACAATTCAAAGAATTTTCATTAACTAAACAAAAGACTAGACCTAGAATGGACTTTTAGTGAATTGGGAAAACCATTTCTGAAAAAAATCAGATCAAAATATATATATAAAAAAAAACAAAATATCAATGTCAAAATGCCGCATGTGAACAAAAAACCACTAACGAGAAATGGAAATTTGGTTCAAACAAAAAATTAGGCCTAGAATGAACAATTAAAGGATTGTGAAAACCATTTAGAAAAATAAAGCTTGTTAAAATTCATTCCGCAGAAGCCTTTTATTAGGGACCTTTACTGCACATAGGAGTTAGGAGTTCCTTTGACCTTAAACAAATTCAAATTAAACTTCAGTTTTAAAGTGCAAAAGTCATTTTATTGAGTGAGGTAAGTTACATATGATCAAAAACTAATCACTCAAATAACCTAAAAACTTTCGCTAAAGCGAGTGAGAAATGACGTCACGCGCGCAAATGCCGTTAGTGAGAAGAAGTCATTCAGAGAATTTGACTTTCAGCTTTGCTGTGTGAACAAATGTAAAACGAAAAAAAGAGCGTCAGACGACGAAAAGAGCACCGCAATATAGCTAATTTTACGCCGCAGAACTACTCGCTTTTTCGCTCCACTTCCTGTTTCGGCGTGACCAAAATCACTACTCCAATTTGACTTCAAAAATCATGAAAATGTATGAACAGATCTTAAAAAAAAACAGCGCCCAACACCAAGAGAAGGCCAATAATAGTCCCAGCTATTGCTGTGCGGCTATTAATCACCGATAAGTTACGATATGCACAAATTAGGTTTAAAATTAGGGACGAGAACGTAAAACGAAGAAATTTTGATGTTTCAGATCGTGGACGGTACCTTCCCATCTTTTTCTTCGTCTGTAAAGGCAAATACGACAATTTGTTACCATGGCCACTCAAAGTGAACGTCCTTGTCAGACTCAGAGACCAAAATCCCGACAGGGACAAACGACGTGATATTACTGCCAGCTTCAGTCCCGACCCTGAAAATGATCTGCTGAAGGAAGCTCTTAAGCAGCCAGTGCGCGACAGGAACAACTACTTTGGAATTGCAAAGTTCGCTCCACTGCAGGCCTTGAGACCTGCAAAGCACTTTTACGTTCGAGATGACGCTATGTTTATTCAAGTATTCGTTGAAAAACCATCAATGCCTGTCATTTAATTCAATGCACAGATGTTACCTCTTCTACATTCTCCACTGATTATTATGGCAGTTTACTATAATGATAAATGTATCATAAAAAGCCATTTTGTGGATACAGGTGATTTACAGAAGACGAGGCTGGTAAAAGCATTGAATTTAAATAAAAATTTCAAAAATACCGGAATAAATTCAAATTACCTAATACAGTTTTTATATCTATTCTGACGACGCATTTACATCAAATGGAAATCTTCACCGATAACGTCAACAGTTCTACAAGATGACAAAAGATTCAATTATAGGAATATATATATATATATATATATAAGCTATTTATGAGGCATAGGTAATAAATTTCAAGCCCATCAGCAAATCTCAAACACTAAGGTTCATAATAATAAAGGACCTATTCGCGTGGAATATTCCACGACAGTGATTTGTTCAGCCAAAAATTTCCCAATTTAAATTTATAAATTTAAATCTGATGACAACGTCCAAGATCATCATGTAGCGATAGTTGTATCAGAGCTAGTTCTGCTGGACCAAACATAACTTAACGTGATATACATTATGACACATGTGAACAGAATCCCGCCAATCAGAATTAGCCTGTCTTGGGACCCTCTCTTTTCGATCATTTTCATGACAGTCGTTGAGAGTCCTAGAGTGTTGGCGAAGTCCAGGAGCTTCCGCTGGACGTCTTTCATACTGGATCTCTGGTGTCTAAGATGGTCCAGAGCAGATCCTCCAGTTGACAGTATTCCGTCCAGTTCACGATTCGTAACCTATCGATAACAAAAAGTTCTGTGAAAATTAGCAAGAAAACCGGGCAATGTTGATAAGTCGTTGAAAATTAATTCGGTAAAAATGTCAATCTCCCAAAAATGCAACATGAACTGAAAATTACTCTTCTCTCTGCTCTTCAATTCGTTCAGCCGTTTGACCTTAACACTTAGTTTTCACGTGCAGCATCGATTTTTACATCCTCTTTTCTCAAAAATTATCGATAAAAAAGATGATCCACCAATACTTTACTCCAAGAGAAATTTAAATTTTAAAAAGACAGGTCTCCAATACTCCTCTTCGAGTCGTAAAAAGACAGCACACCAATACAATCCAAATTCTTTGGATTGTAAAAAATAGGAGCGCAATAATAGCCTTCTGAGAAGATGAGGGCAGCTATTAATAATTAATTGAGTACTTAAGCAACAGCGCCTACCAACTTGCAGGGTTGTAGTAATTCTACGCTGCTTTATACTACTCTTTCTAAGATAGAAATACCTGGCTTGTACACGTTTATCTCGCCCGCCAAAATGAAGCAATTTGGTAAAGCCATACAACATTCTAGCCCGACTTTAAACCACCCAAATTGCATGAACAATATCAAAGGTAACCGAATAAGGGGTATTATTATGCTGTAGAACATCAAACACGTCCATGTTTATTCTTAACAAAGTAAAAGATGAAAAAAATAGCTGCCATATAGCCAGAAAATAACCGCAATAGCTTCGTAGATCTGCAGTCTAAAAAACAGTCAATAAGGCAGACCAAAAAATTTCGTCTTTTCATTGAAGGCTGATGTTATATTCTGATTAGAAATCTGTATAAGTTATTGCTGCCTCTATTAGCTGCTCTCAAATAAACTTCATTAAGAGCGATGCACACCCATTTGAACTATCTCTTTGAATTAAAGTAAATAAAAGTCAATTTCAAATTGAGGAAGTCATTTTTCAGAGTGAGGTTAGTCAAGTGTAACCAAAAATTTAACCACGCGAATGAACAAAAAAACTCGTTCCACTAAGAGCGAAAAATGACGTCACGCACGCACTTCAGTTGAAATTGCATGAACGAATGAATAAAAAGCAGATTTGAAGTGGTTGTGACGTCATATGGTCGTAACAAAAATCGCGAAATAAAATAACATAGCAGGACAAGTCCTGACGTACAATTCAAAGAATTTTCATTGACTAAACAAAAGACTAGACCTAGAATAGACTTTTATTGAATTGGGAAAACCATTTCTGAAAAAAATCAGATCAAAATATATAAAAAATATCAATGTCAAAATGCCGCATGTGAACCAAAAACCCCTAACGAGAAATGGAAATTTGGTTCAAACAAAAAATTAGGCCTAGAAGGAACAATTAATGGATTGTGAAAACCATTTAAAAAAAATCCAAGAGCACCGCAATATAGCTACGCTCAGCTTACAGCTTCGCAGCTATAAACAACCACTAGCGAGAAAGCGAATTTTTGTTCAAATACCGTTTTCTCTTGTCTACTTCAAAATTAGAGTGAAAAAATTTCACGCCGCAAAATCGCGGCGACGAAATAAAAAAAAACCAAGAGAAGGCCAATAATAGCCCCAGCTATCGCTGTGCGGCTATTAAAAAAAGGACTTCTCCAATACTCCTCTTCGAGTCGTAAAAAGCTTGGAGCTAGAACTAAAAAACTGTTTTCAAACAGCCGCACGTGACCAAAAACTCGCTTAAAGAAAATTTTTTCACACCTCTTTTTCTTGCTCAATGTCAAATAAGCGACGCGAACAGAAAACCACTCTTTTCTCAGCTCTTCGACAATTTGACCTAAACACTTGTTTTCACACATTTCACCTCCCGTTTCAAATACATTCCAACAAAATTACCGATAAAAAGAGGCTTCACCAATACTCTTCGAGTCGTAAAAAGACAGCGCCCAATATAATTCAAAATTTTATATAATCTTTAAAAAACGAACACCACGATATAGCGGCTGTCAGCTTGCCACTTCTCAGCTATAAAAACACCGAGTCTGCAGTAACAGCATCTAAATGCCAGAAATTCTTATATAACAGAAGACAACAAAAGTTGAATTCCATAAATTTTCGGCATTTAAAACTTGAACACAAGATACGTGTTTTTAAGCAAACGTGTTTCTTCTTAAGCAAACGTGTTTCTTCGGAATTCAACTCGAGATTCTGGCTTAACATCTCGAACATCTATGAGGTTCTCAATGAACGCCAGAAGCTCTGTGGTTTCAAGCGAGTTACGCAGCCTATACCCAAGAGTTCAGCTATGTAATCATTGCTACCTGAAGCCTGGCGTTGATATCTAAGGAATCTCCAATATCGATAGTCTGGTCATTTGGTTTGAATTTCCTGTGCAGAAGTTCGTCTCTCTCTTTCTCCTCTCGTTCTCTCTCCTGCCTCCGCATCTGTATGTTGCCCAGAGCACGTGTTACATGGTCGTAGTCATATTTCAGTTGATTAACTCGCATTCGCGCATTCTGCAAAAAAACGGAGTCAATTACTGACTGGTGCTTCTTCGGAAAAGTATTTGACTCTCGGTGCAAACCACATCTCTTTTTGACATATGATTCTTCAGAGGTTTAGAAATAAACATAACAATTGCTGCTGTTGTTGATGGGAATTTAATTTTTATTTTGCTCACAATCAAAATATAACTCGGGGTGTAAAAGTTCTGAAAATAGCAACAAGTATGAACTCTAAGATTGCCACGTGAATGAACTACCTTGGATCTTCCTGCTCAATATCTCCAAAAGACGACCTCTATTCTCTAGCTATCCGCATCTCGAATATGCTGTTGATTACAACAGCTACTTTGATTGGATTACTATTTACATCATGTGTGTAAAGTAAAGCAGACATTTAATTTTAAAGTGACGAAGATGAGCACCATTTCAAATACTACTCACCATTCTTCTGGCAGGTGGCTCGTGGTTCACTTTATTCTCCAGTTTGTGACAGTTGGAGTTGATCACTTGCAGCCTATCGTCTATGTCTTGTGCCAACTGATCTTCGTGTGCCTTGCTACACCTGTTAACAGCCACATTTTATAAACAATGCTCTGTACAACTATGAAGCTATGTCAACAAAGGGCGCGAAACCTTTAGAACTTACCTTTAGGCGCGAACCTTTTATGCGTCATCTTTGTTGTTGGCTATAATGTGGCCTTTAAATTAGCTTTCGCAGAACTTTAGGCGTTTTTTAGATCAGTTGAGATCCGTTCAGTCCACATGATTTTAGAGTAACAGTTTGATAGTTGCTATTGCATTATGCTCTCCATAACGCGTCTATATCAGTGGGAAACAAACATGTATAGCATTAAAAAAATAAGTAAAGTTAAATTTTTCGACCAAAATTCACAAAAAATACTCCTACAGAAATTCATTGTTAGAGAGAGCCCAACAGATATTGCTTGAAATGCACTCACAACTACTGTCTCTGTTATTGAGGATGAAAAGTGTTAAAATGATACATGGTTAAATTTTGACAATAATTTTCAAAAACATTTTAGAGTTTTGCCATATGTCGATTTATTTCTCCTTCGTTGTTTTCTTCAATACTTATTGACAAAACCGGTGTGATATTTTTTTCCACACGCGTATTGTGAACTTCGTCAACATGATCTGAATGGTTTTGATAATTTTAAGTTCTTTACTTTTTTGCTTTGAGGTTTTCGCTATGTAGGGTCATACGCTTTTTCGATAATCACAGGCTAGTTTTTCAGTTTTTGGTTTATAATTCAGGACCTTTCAAGCTATTTTATTCTTAAAGCGTCTTCCTCGATGTATGTTGCAATCATCCAATCACGCACTGAAAAAACTAAAGACGAACCTTTTTTGGTGACTTCAGCTGAATTTGTGTGCGTGGGGTCAATTACTACTGTATTCTAATTAGGGATTTTTGGTAACTTTTAGTCTAAATTTTTGAATATGCATGAATTACCTTACTCTAAAAACCTAAACAAAGATGTAACCTTTTCTGGAGCTGTAATTAATTATTAATAATGACCAGTCACATCTCTTCTAGCAAAACAGCTGAATCGTTCTAGTTGTCTAACTGATTTTTTACTTCGGTGAAATTTGTTATTCAAATTTATTGAGTTCTGCCGTTAACTGTTTGTTTTTGATGTCTCAGCAGGTTTCAGTTTGAAAACTAACAGAAGGCATCGAGCCACTAATGATCTAATTTTCAATTCATTAGTGTTTTCAGTTTATAGCTGAAACAAGGAGGCTCGGTAATGTGCGTACGCACATAATGTTCCGACCCCGCTCAACCGCATTCTTGACTTAATTCGCTACCAAATAATGAAGAGATAGAAAACTCTCAGAAAAATGCACATCGTTCAACAAACAACCAATGGAATACAATAATGCCACTCTAGAGGCTCGATGAAAATTGTTGATAATAGTACTACTAGAAAGGGCAATAATAAAAATCAAACAGCAAACTTAATTTACGACCAAAAATCGATGTCTATAATAAAAAAAATCATCAGAAAATCAAACTCGCATCAGGTAAAACGTAAACAAAACAATTCAAACTATACTACATTAGAAAATAAATGGCACCTGTCCTCAATGAGACTGGTTAACAGGTCGACAAAAAAGCAGATAGGTGCGAAATTTTCCATTTGAAAACATGTAGATTCACAGTTAATAATGTCATTAGATCAACTGAAATCACCAACATGTACATTTATATCTTCATAGGAAGCAGTTGCGACATGTCACTATCCCATGTTCAATTGCGCAAAATTTCAGAGCCAATGGTACCTACGAATTTTGTTAAAAGTTAAAAAGTAAATAAAAATCCTTTAAAATTTAAAAATTTACAAAAATCTAACGTTTTACGAAACATCGTAGTAACCGTAGTAACAAAGCCGAGAATTAAATGTTTGAAGCCGAGAATGTTCTAGAGTCCTAAAGATTAAATTATAGCTCACTGGAAACGGGTTCTGATCTGTATTTACAGACACTGAGCTACAAATCGACGAAAAAAAAACTATTTTTAAAAAGACGGAGCTGAAAAAACATTTGTTTTTGAAAAAAATATTTTTAAAAGTTATAATTAACATAGGATTTCATTAAAAAGCGATGAATTATTTTCCAACTCCTCAGGAAGCCAATTGGGCCTGTTAAAGATGAGACTGAGTCACGACGCCACAAAACAAGATTAAATACAAAGAAGCCAACACTTCAAACAATTTTAAGACACCATACTGTTCAAGGCACTATCAAAGTTACCTGCAAGAACTGTAAATTATCACTTTCCCCTCGTCATAACATCAACCAGTCTTCCTTATAAAAGGCCTACTAAGACATGACATAAAAAAAACTCAAAATTGAACAGTACAGAAATGTTGAATGCTTTTATGCAACTAAATGGTCTAAGCAATCAGTCACAACGTATGAACAAGCGCCTAAAAAGTTTTGAATCAACAACATTAATTGAGACTTCTAATGAGCGAGATTGAATTACATCGTGACAAAAATAAAAACAAAAAGGAGGCAGGAAAAAATTTTTTTAAATTTAATTTGAAACTCATGAAAACGAACAGCTATAAATTGAAATCTCTAACTAGGTTGAGTTATGCATCTTGGGGAACCAATTAAGACCTATCGTTATCGGATATATGGCGTGCAACAACGAAAAGAAAGACAAACATAGGCAAAATAAAAAACCACAAAGTTTTGCGAGATAACATTGTCTCAGCCCAAAAAGCATAACTTTTCAACAAAAACAATTAACATAACCAGATACGCCTTTTTCTAACTTTGCGCAATTTCCTTAATCAGATTTTGTTTAATTAGACTTGTCAATAATGTGATAATTTGACAAGGAAACAAAATATAAACTTATGATCAAAAACAAAAAAATTGAAAGCGTGTAGTACCGAAATAAAGAAACAATTAGTTGAATATAAAACCGTCACCAACATTAAAATATAACTCACAGGACGTCGTTTTTAGCCTTTCTTACTAAAACTGCGCCCCAAGTTCAGAGAAAAAGATATAGTAGTGGCAAAGTTCAAAAATTCACCGATATTTTCTCAAAACAAATATTTTCGAAGTTATAACAGACATTAGATGACAACTGAAAAACATGTCCGGGTTCTATTTTATCTTCCTTAAACAAACTGCATCTCTGATTGGGGACACTAAGTCATTGGCTACAAAAAAAAAGAAAAAGCAAAACGCAAGAAGTCCATGAAACTTTTACGAAAACAATTTGTCAGAGCCTTAAAAACCATGAGCTTAACTCTGAAACCAGAATATAATCTTACTGAATCTAGTATATTGTAAAAAGTACCTGTCATTAATTGAGCCCTGATTTGAAATTCTTGTCCGTAATTTACATAAATATATATTACGGAAATAATTTAAAAAAAGGTCGCACCCCATTAAAATCTAGAAAATTTTTATCATAAGGATCAATGGTGAGATGAAGATCCTCCCATATCTTGCTGCGCGTCTAACAAAACACTCAATTGTTGAAATGGTTGCGAAATAGATCATCTCTATACACAATTTTTCAGTTTGTCAAAAATAAATGCTTTTTCTATTATCGAGTCTAAATTTGCAAAAAAATTGGCAAAATTATAATTCCAGAAGACCCTTAAAGCCAGCGGGAGTAGAACTAGCTTTCATTTGAGCTTATGAAGAGTATGGCCGCAGTTTTAAGGTGTCTACTTCCAGCAACTTTACAGAAAGTGGGCTAAAAAAGCCATTTTTTTGACGAAAAGTCTGAATTTTAAAAAATTCTAACCAAAAAACTCGCATCGAACAATTCAGTAACCCTCCTCTATCGTTAGAGATAAAATCAATAACAGACCAGTCAACAGTTTTAACATAATTTACCAAAATTGACAAAAATTTGGTCAAAATTGTCGAAAAATTAGGCAAAAATGTGAATAAAAACAGCCGAATTAAGTCTAATATTCATAAAACATTAAACCTCGATAACTCCCTATAAAAAAACGAAAATTGAAAAAATCTTTTTAATTCCATATTCTACGCTGGACGGGCTTTCTAATAATACCACTCACAACTCTCTACAATTATTATATCGATCGGCCAAAATTGACTGAACAAAAAAAACCCATTTGAGTATATAGTTCCTCCCCCCTCAAGAGGGGTTGGAACAAATATTTGCTCCGTTACTATCGATTTTCAAACAATATTAGGGTTTTTTAACCGTGCCCCTTTTGTTCTTTTTCAAAGGCCTCGGGTTTTTGTCATTTTGCCGCTTGTTAGAATCTAAAAAGTATCTTAGCGGCTTGTTAACAACAAATGCTTCGAAGCATTTTGACATGGTTACAGTTTGGCAGTTTCAATTTTTCCGTTCAAGTTACAGTACTTTCTCTGAGAATTCGCATTCTGCAAATCTTCAAAATGCTATTATTGTTTTTTTGATAACCTTAAGAAATAGTTTTTGAGAGAAAAGTTTCTTTTCAGATTTTGCTGCTTCCTTTGTTTATTTTTTCTTATGTAGACATTTTTTTGCTTATGTAAATATTTTTGCTTATATTTGCTTTTGTTGACAATCACATGCTGATATTGCCAACATATCTTGGTATCCAAGTCATTAGACGATTCGTTTTTGTGGGTTGAAGTGCATATGATTTAAAAACAGAATCCCATTTTTCGTTGTTTGATAAATTTAGTGTTTACTTGATGAAAAACGTGCGTGAACTAGCGTAAAAAAACTGTATTAGCTGGATTTTTTTAACCAAATGCTTTGGCGAGTTCAATTTTCGCCAGTTTTAGCAAAATTAAAAAACTCCTTAAGCTCTCTGGTATACACGTCTGTCCATAATTGAGAATCTATTTGATATTTCAGAATCCATTACTCTGTATTATATTAAGGTTACGTCTCTTCATTTGCTTCATTGTAGACAATTAAGCCAAGAATGTGGAAGAGTAGGGTCCAAAATTTTGTGCAAATGGACGTTACCAAACCTCCTTGTCTCACTTCCGGACTCCGTTTTTAAGCTTCATTAAATATTGGCGGTTTTGGGTTATTTTCCCCCGAATTTGTTACAAAATTGAACCATAATTTATCAAAACACCTCAAACTTCACTTTTCTGCTATTTCAAAAAAATCTATTGATATGGTGTAATTTTCCTTATTGTTTTTTCTCATAGTTTTCCGTTTTTCATATCTAACTGATTTCAACGTTTACGTAGAAGAATAAATTGGACATTCGCCAAAGTATTTCTGCAAAACTGACTTAAAATCTGAAGACAGGTTTGTCAATGGTGGAACTTAAGAAAACTTAAAGCGCACATTAACAATCACCAATGTTTGAGTTGCCTAATCAGTCATCTAATACCTGTCGTAAGTGGAAAGGTAGGTCTTGACCTCTTCCAGTTTCAGGTTTGTGTCATGATACAGCGCCTCCATTCTGACATCAAAATATGCAAATTGAATCCTTAGCCAGCTTCAACTATAGCACACTTGAAGTTATTCAGCGTTGATAAGGCATCGCAAATGACCTGCCAAAATCTGAAAATCAAATCTGAACCATTAAAGCGAGGTTGAACGAATTGCTCTCAAACAACTGGCGAGAGGTTGGCGCCAACCTTCAATGAGCGAGGGAGGGGGAAGAAATTAGGCAAATTCTCCTTTTCCACCGTAAATTTACGCTTCCACAGTCCGGTGGAGGAGGGGGTGCGTAGTGGGTGGTAGAGTGGGCGTATCAAACTATTAGCACCGCCCTTTACACCATTAATTTGTCTTCTTAATAATTTCGGAGAATCGCATACTTAGAGACTCGTAAAAGTTCTGAGAGAATTATTCAGAGATTTAATACCCTCGCGCTTCACCTCTTTATCCCGTCGGCAAAAAACCCAATGGCCAGATGAAAAAAAAATCGAAGAAAAGTCGGTAGTAAGAAAGACCGCATAAAAAGACCAGCAGGACTAATATAATTGCTACAAACTTCTTTTGAGATCACACAATTCTTTCATCAAAACACACAATTCTTTCATTCTGTACAGTTGCTTCTTGACCTTCATTTTTAAACGTTTGAAGCACTTTCTTATGCATTGCTAGTTTTAAACGTTAGCACAATAGTTCTTTTTAAGCAACAGATTCTGTAACAAAGTTCTAATTGTAAATATCAAGAATTGTAAATTACTCATGTAAATATCCTCCTGTAATATGATGATGATGACTGCAGAAAAATAAAAGTTATTCAAAAGCGGATCTTTATAAAATTTATTGCGAACTTTATCAAAAATTAGAAGAGAAGGACAGTCTCATCGCCGAGCATGTGGTAACCGTGAGTGAATTCCTTAAAAAATCGGCACAGGTAACAACTACTTCAGCTATAATAACATCAACGATTGACACGAGTGCAAAAAATGGCGTTTTATTCGGAAGTTTGAAACATTAAAGCTCGAAGAGAAAACAGAAAATTTTTTAATTGGTAGTAGTATCAACAAACACCTGGCAAGAGATCGGACATTTCCTCAGGACTGCAGTATACATGCTTACCCAGGCTCGACGACAAAGGAAAAATTGCAATTATTACAGGGTTACGATCAAAAAAAGATGAAAACAGTCATTTTACAGGATGGTACCAATGCTATTCTAAAAAAAGTGATCATTTAGAAACATTATTCTTAGATTACAAAGATCTTGTCTCTGCGATAAAGGAAAAGTTCAGCCCAGAAACATTGGTATTGCTGGAAGTGCCTTCCTTAAAAAAATTTCCGAAAAACGAACAGACGAACAACAAAATTTACGAAATCAATGAAAAACTGCGAGAGTATATTACACAAGAAAACACAAAAAAAAATCAAAATACTTCCTGTCTGCAACAAGTTGAGTGAAATGCCAAATTACAACGCTCTCTTTTACGATGCTATACATTTTAATTTTCAGCAGGGAATTCCGTTCATTAAAAATGCAGTTTTAAGTCATTTTCTTTTAACTTCTTGTAATCTTGTTCGTTTACAACCTTTGCAATGAATGTTCTCAAAGTGAATACGTGAGTAGGGCTAACACTTACAAACCATGCAGGCAAACATATCGTTATACAAATGGATTTTAGCTGCAGTTTCTGTTGTTTTTAAGCTATTTTGCAACGTGTAATGATTTATAAACAGATAGAGCCAAAAATGGCAGGTATTCGACTCATAGTTATACTATGTGTACTACTCATATCCTCCGATAGTATTTCAGAATTTTACAGTTTTCCTTATGCATCTCGAGTGTCTTCATTCAAAGGAAGCTGTAACAGCAAACAATGTGCTTTAACATCCAAATTCAACCTTTCCTTTTTCTTGGTTGTTATATGGTACCTTCTACTAAAAAGTGGTAATATCGAAATAAACCCTGGACCAGTTTTGCCATATGCACTTATGATAAAAAAGTTTAAATTATTTGATTCCAGAATAAAAACTCTACATCAAAATGCCAGAAATTCAGCAGGACAACATCTGCTGTTGAAAGAACTCATTCAAGACATTGGTTACAACTGCATATATGCGTTTAGTGAAGCATGGTTGTCACAAAACCATCCGCGAGAATTTTGGCATATAGGTAAGCAAAACTTTGACTGTTTTCGAAAAGATCGCATCCAAACAACAAAAACAAAAGGTGGTGGTATTATCAAGAACATTCCGAAACAATATTGAAACCTCGTCTCCGCGATGATCTCAACTGCTTTCCGGATACAAATTTTGAAAGTTTATGGGTTGAGTTGAGCATACAAAAAAAAGAAATGCATACAAAAAAAACTTGTAAAGATGTTTTTGGAAAAATTGGTGCTGGGAATTGATCTTGCTATGGCTGAAGGAAAATCTGTCATACTTACTGGAGACTACAACTTAAACTATTTTGCAAAGAGCGACAGAAGTCTGCTACAATCTGTAATTTCTCCATATGATCTTAAACCAACGAATAATGATACAGCTACAAGAATGACTAACTCTTCTTCAACACTTATCAATTATATCATAACAGACGATTACGAAACAGGCATAGTAGCGGATACGATTTTGAAAACTGATCATTTTGCAAAAATCAGTTCTTAAATCTTTGATGCAAAAATCTAAAACAACAAAAAATTTTTTTGACAAACAAAACTATTCAGCCATAGCATTCCAAAATTGTATTGAAAATTCAGACTGGAGACACTTTTACGGTGCAATGACAGGAGATATGATGTCATTAGAATTTCAAAGAATTATTGAAAGAGCATTAGCACTACATGCTCCAATTAAAGCCTGTTATTTTAGAACAGATAAATCAAAATTTTTGCTTCAAGAATGAACGATGCTGAAACTAAAAATGATTTAATTCGTCAAAAAAAACAACTTCTTTCAAGTTTTATGGAGTTAAACAGTGAAAAAGCCAGATGCAAATTCATTCAAGATCTTCGTAAAAGAAAAGACTCAAGCAAGAATTCAATCTTTATTAAACAGTTTTGGTGAAAAGATAACAAAGCCCATGCAAATTGCAAATCTTCTAAATTACAGATTTTCCACTCTAGGAGAGTTCATTGGCTTGCAACAAACAAACAACATTCCTCCTAAAACTGCTCCAAGAAAGTGTTTCAAGTTCCGATTTATAACAACCAAGGAAACAAATGTGCTCATAGATTCATCGAATACAAGTAAACCAGTCGGTCCTTCAAAAATATCAGCTTGGGCAATAGAAGAAGCTAAAGCAGCGCTAGCGGAACCACTATGTTATCTCATTAATCAGTTCATTACAGAAGGAAAATTTCCAGAATATCTTAAAAAAGCTTGTGCAACTCCACTCTTCGAAAAGGGGAATCCCGAAGACCCACTCAATTATAGACCTATTTCTGTCACTTCTGCTTTGTCAAAAATTTTTGAAAGGCGTTCAGTTCACAAATTACAAGTTTCCTAGAAAGGGAGCAATTATTGTCTGCTAGTCAATTTGGTTATAGAAAACAAATTTCAACAATTGATGCTATCCTGAAATCGACAGAACAAATAAGATTAGAACTCAACAAGAAAAAAATGTAACAGGGGCGTTTTTAGATCTTTCAAAAGCTTTTGATTCTATAAACCACAAAATACTGTTACGGAGACTTGAAAATATAGGTTTTGACGAACATGCTACCAATTTAATAGAGAATTATTTGAGTGAAAGAACGCAGAGAGTTGTTCTGAATGGAATTGAATCAGATTGGATAAATTTGAAAAGAGGAGTTGAGTTCCAAAAGGTACTATTTTAGGACCTCTATTATTTAACATTTACGTCAACGATTTAGCAAAGATTGTAGAAAAGGATTGCACAGTCGTCCAGTACGCAGACGACACTTTTCTTTTTACATCCGACACCGATGAAATATCGTCAAAAACAAAACATAACATCTCAAAAATTATTGATTTTTTTGCAAAGTCCCAGTTAAAAGTGAACAAACAAAAAACAGAATATATTGTGTTCAGCACCAGGAAGAGGTTAACAAATACTGTTCTGAATGTCGACAATGAATGAATAGCAGAATCAAATAGTGTGAAGTATCTTGGCGTAATTATTGATAGCAAACCAAAATTTGATGGAGAAGTGAAAAAGATTCTTCAGAGAATGGCTTATGGAATAAAAGTTTTGAATACACTAAGTAAAAGTTTACCAGAGAAAACGAAAGCCTTATTACTTAATGCAATAGTAATAAGTCATCTACATTATTCGGCTTTAATTCTGATAGGGTTGCAAAAGTCATTACTCACAACTTTAGAAAAACAACTGAATTGTGGAATAAAATCCATTTTTAATAGAAGAAAATACGATCGGTCTACAGAAACTTCGCAACAAAATACTACCAGTTTCTTTTCTCTTGAAATACCATTGCGCAAAATATTCTTTTCGCTCACTTCGAACGATCTTCCAGCGTATAAAATTAAACCTCTCTCTACCATGAGAATAAAACAACATGACAGGTCAAAAAAGTAACGTTCGATATAAGAAAGAACAATAAGTTTTTAACAGATTCTTTTATTGCACAAGCCATTCCAATTTATAATAGTCTGCCTTCTAATATTAGACTGAAAACAACATCGAAAGCTTCCTTAAAAAAGAACTGAAAGAATATTTTTGGAAAGAATTTTTGAAGGACCCAAAAGTAACTGATATAAAACATGACATTGAGAGCATTAGATTTTAATTTTATTTTTTAATCTTCATGATGTACATATAAAATAGTGAGAACAATTTATGCTCGTATTTTAGGCCATTTTTTAATAATGTAAGGTCAAATTTTTAGTTAAGTAATTTAATGATTTTATAATTTTACATTATGTTATATTCTTAACTTTACATTGCCTCTTTTACCATTTGCTTTTTATACTTATGTGTACCAGAAGAAATTAACAATGTTCTTTTATTTATTAAACGTGCATTTCTCACCCAGATTAGGTTGCGTAGGCATATAATTACTCCAAACCTCCAAGCCTCAAAAACCCCATAATGATAAATAACTTCAATTAACAGGACATTTACTAATACTTTCAGTAAGAAATACAAAAATAGCATAAATTAGCTTTGAAAGATTTGTGGTATATGACTAAAGATATTAATTTCTCAAGAAAGTGAGTATAAATCAATAACTTGATTTAATTATAATATTGTAGAGTTCTAAATGAAGACATATGACTTTAATCTCTGACCAGGTGAGAACAAAAACATCTTCTTGTGTAACTTTTTGGTTTGTGCCCCCCTAGGTGCATATTATATGCACCCACTAATTGCATGTGCTAGAAGAACTCAATGATATGCTGCGTAAAGACTGACAAATTATGTTAACCGGGATATAACGGAAAATATTTTGTACAGACTAAAATCAGTTTCTCGTTTTCACTTTGCAACATGGCTAAAATGGAAGGCGACAGAGACTTAATCCAAGATTCACGAACTCCACGTTGAGTGCACTTTCTTAAGGTGGCTGTGATACTTTTCAGGAATATCCAGAATATCACTTAAAGTTAGCATTTCATCACTTGAGATTTCGTTAGCTTTTGGGTCCAAGGCAAGTGCTGATATAACACAATGTGAATGTAACGGGTCCGCATCACTGTTGCTAGGCAACTTGCAGTACCCGCCACAAGGTCCTCGACATGTAGATGCAAACACACGGGCATTCTGGTGGTCGATCAAATCGTAGCAGCCCAGAATTGAGAGAGAGGCTCCAACCCAAAAGAAATAACAGGTATCGGAGTCTTTGGCAGGTCTTCCGTTAAATCCGTGAGATTGTCTGCCTACCAGCCACTGAATTAGTTGATTTCGATCTTTCTCAGAAAGACTCGTGTCTAATTTTCCCAGCAGTTTCAAACTAGCTGAAGCAGATAATGACAGTGGTCAAAATGAACGCTCTCCAAAAATCGTTGTGCCAACCTTTAAGTTCTTGGTACCTAATCAGTGGTCAATAGCACCAAGCAGTAGCAAATAAACTTTGAAAATAATGGAGCAATGATATTTTAGTTTTAAATTTAAAAAAGAACAATTTACGTGATGAAAAAAGAAGAGATCACTTTTAGTAGCGAATTGAGATATACTGTCAAAAAATTGCAACTGTGAACTTCCATTTTTAAACATACCCGGCAGATTGCCGGAAAACAACCGCCGTTGATTCCAATAAGCATGATTGGGATTGAAAGAAGAGAAGATATTAAAAACATAGCTGGCAGATTGCCAGAAAATAGCCGCAATAGATTTGTAGACTGGCAGTCTAAAAAAAAACAGTAAAGACAGACCAAAAAAATTCGTCTTTTCATTGAAGGCTGATCTGTTATATTTTGATTAAAAATCTGTATAAGTTATTGCTGCCTCCATTAGCTGATCTCAAATAACCTTCATTTAGAGTGACACACACCCATTTGACCTTATCTCTTTGAATTAAAGTAAATAAAAGTCAATTTCAAAGTGAGGAAGTCATTTTTGAGAGTGAGGTAAGTCAAGTGTGACCAAAAACTAAATCACGCGCATGAACAAAAAAACTCGCTCCACTAAAAGCGAAAAATGACGTCACACATGCAATTCAGTTGAAATTGCATGAACGAATGAACCAAAAGTGGCTGTGACGTCATATGGTCGTAACAAAAATCATGACGACGAAATAAAAAAAACCAAGAGAAGGCCAATAATAGCCCCAGCTATCGCTGTGCGGCTATTAAAAAAATATTTTTGTACAAAAACATTTTTTAAGACCGATTTGTTTTGATGGCATTTCGTAGCTGAACATACTTCTGTTTCTTAGAGAGAGGCTACAGGGGCTACTATCAATACCAATAAACATTAGAGAGAGGAAACTAAGACTTATAGGAACGACGTTCAAATAGCGGGCATCTAAAATTGGGCTTTATGGGTTTATCCCGTTTCTATTTCTGACTTCAATTTTTCATACTGACTCTATTCATTTTGAATTGTTTTGCTGAGCAGCTGATGTTAAAATTCACTTTTAGCAGAATGAGAGAAGAGAGAAACTAGCCTAGAGAAGTCCAAATGATTTCACGCAAAATGTCGAAAAAGCGGCAAAATGGTAAAGCGAAAAAAAGTATGACGAAGTAAAAAACATAGCAGGACGACAAGTCCTGAAATACAATTCAAAGAAATGAAAAAAAACTCAGAATTACCCTGACCAGCAGATCAAATTAACAGTGCCAGCCAAAATACAAACAAAATCATCTCAAAAATTGAGAAACAAACAAACAAACTAAACAAATATATAATCATAACACTTTGAAGCTTTTACTCCTAAGGCAAAATTTGATTCCTTTAAATATACCTGTATCAAAAATATGTTCAAAACCAAGTTTTGCTTCTGAGATTGGTACAGATTATATCTGCAAGGCCTGAAAAAATTCATTGGCCCTTGAAGATCGATTAACTCGAAAATTTTCAAAAAAAAAATGATATCAATTGAAATTTTGATGAAATGTTGCTGAAAATCATGACATTAATATCTTAAGAATCAATTCTTAAGAAATGATTCTAGTGTCTCTCGAGGCTATCCACAAAACCAATTCTAAGCCTTAAAAATTAATTGGTTCAAAGATCGATAGGCAATAATTTTTTGCAGACTTTCAAATTTCAAAAACAGAAATTCGTTCTATAAAAATAATGAAAACCATCCTATTACCCCCTAGCAAATATTTAAAAACATATTATCAAACCCTGTATGAGGTTATCTGGCTACTCAGGAAACATAAAACTGAATAAAAGACAAATGTTTTGAAAAAGAACTTGAACAACTTGCAAGTTTTATCAGAAAATTTTCAAAATTCGAAAGGTTAAATTTTTGAAAACAAATACATTGAAACTGACAACTATGCAGTAACTTTTTGCAGAATGTGGAATAGGTTTCCTGGCACTTTAGAATGGACAGATACCAAAACTGACAGAAACTTTAGGAAACCTCAAAAAAAGAGCAGATTTTATCCAAAAAAAAATGCCAAAATTCGAGACACTAAAATGTTGAAAACCGCTCCATGATTACTAGAAACAATTCAATTCACTATTACCAAAACTTAAAGGAGATTCCCTGGGCCTTGAAGCCGGAAAAACGCAAAGAATGACAAAAATTTTCAAAAAATTGCAAAAACTAGTATCATTTTGTGTGTTTGTAGTACCAAAACATATAGCTCAAATAATGATCCTAACAAGTAATTTTGTCTCGCAAAAGGCCTTCATCAACTTTTAAAAACTTCAACCTAAGACTAAACAAGCAAAAAACTTGAAAAAATCACAAAAAACATGAAAAATTGCACCATTTTGAGCCCGAAAACACCTAAAAATGACCTTTTAACCTTGAATTGAGGCCATCCCAGCAGCTGCAACACTCTAAGCACTTGAAGGACTACTAATGTCCACTTTGGGCCCCTAATGAAACTTAATGCCCGCTGGGCTTTACCTGTTTATCCCGTTTTGAAAGATCAAAGTCATTGAAAAATGTGTAAACACATCTTAAAAAAAACACAGCGCCCCAATACAATTCAAATTCTTTGAATTGTAAAAAAAATTAGGAGCGCTATAATAGCCGGCTGAGAAGATGAGGGCGGCTATTAACAATGATTTAAAATTAATGAGATTGATTAATTCACCTTCTTTTTTATCATAATGGAGCAGTACATTGGCCAAATACTCTATTTAGTTACTATTAATTCTCGATCAGTGTCGTAAGAGTATACTGTATCAAATCAGAAACATCTATTCAACAGATTGCTTCATGTCATCACGGAATTGCTTTTTAGCAATAGTATTTATGCTTATATCCCCAAAGACTTATTGCTACTTATCCAACTTACCTAATGCCAAATAGGTGCAACCACCGTGTGCTTCTCCACCTGGTTTCTGACTAAAGGCACCACCAACTGGAGAGAGACAGCTGAGGATATATTTGACAGCAGCCTCCACGTCTATCTGAGAGAAGTCATTCAGAATGTAGCAAATGGATACTGCCGCATACATGAACCGAATATCTTCCTCTCCGTCCAATCGAATGCAGCCTAAAAAGAGTTCCTGTATGATGCCAAAACTAGCTAGTGGATGAGAACTCACCACAAAAAAAAGCGAAAGCGCAAACAATCGCAAAAAGCAGGCAAAAAACACAGACCAATAGGCAAAAATTCGCTCAAATTTACTCAATTTTCTTCAACAAAAACAAAATAATTATCAGTCAAATTGAAAGACAACCAAAACAGCTACAACAACTAATTTGAACCTCAGAACTCCCCAAATTCTAGAATAAGCAAACTATTAGAACTAATAGGGCAAAGTGGTTCTTAAAAAGTAGCTCAAAATTAAATCTAAAAGTGTAGTATATGCTTCATATGGTCAAAAATGCTTCCAAACACTCTAATACAAGTTAAGGTAATTGATACAAACACCTTTTTACTGTTTGGAGTAAAACTAAGCAACTACTTTGAAAAAGCAAAACTTCGCCCGCTTAAAGAATATTTCCTCACATACATTTCACGCTCTTTAAAAAAGCGACATGAACAGAAAAACTCTCCTGTCTGCTCTTTAAACGTCTACAACAATTTGACACAAACACTTTGCTTTCACGCAAATCAGTTCCTGTTTCGAAAACCTCCCATCAAAATAACCAAACAAAAAGACGCTTCACCTCTATCCTTTTCAGATTCTTTATAAAAAAAACTTGCCCGAAAGATTTTTTCATTACTTAACACACGAAAATTAAATAAAAGCAATTTAAAGTCAATCCACTATGTATTTAGCCCCCAAGATAACCAACGATATATAACAAAAAATTAGATCGAAAAACCGATCAAAAAGAAAAGCAATACAGTACAAAAATCTTTTTTTATTTATAAAAATTTTTATATTTTTATAAAAATATAAAAAAAAATATTTTATAAAAATATTTTTATAAAAAATATTTTTTTTATAATTTCTTAGATTAATCTCCAAAAAAAACTGCCAAGTCTCAATAAATGTTCTCAACACACCTTTAGTAACAATTCCTGAATTTCATCGAGCACCTGCACGACACCCAAACGCACTGGAAAGCGCTAAAATGTGAGCAAAAAGTAAAATAAACTAAAACTGCAAATAATCAAAAACAGAAAACTAAGCAAAAATTAATTCAATGTAGCCTATTTTCTTCAACTAGAACAAAATTAAATTGATTATAACGAAATCAAAATGACACATTTACTAGCATTCTGAGATAACAACCATTTTCATCCAACAAATTACCCCAGACGCTAAAAACATGAAAAGGCTCGCGACCTCGCCATTCTGGATGCCCTTGTCTTCGGACCGGCGGCGAGGACAAGATACAGAAGTATCTTCAAAATTCCAGAAGCAACAAGCAAAGTGTCCAAGCAAATCGGGTTTTTGCTCTGGTGCCCGGTCGAGTCTGCGGACCTGAGGCACCTCCTCCTCAAAGCAGGCGACATCGAGCAAAACCCGGGCCCCTTTCCTTGTGGACATTGCGACAAACACGTCAGCAGGAAGGACTACTCCATTCTGTGCAGAGACTGAGAGAAATATTTCCACAGAGTCTGCGTCGGCATGACGGTAAAGGAAATACGAGCACATCAGAATTGGAGATGGCACTGCGGGTGTAAAGCGGCGAACAAAGCCCCAGCACCAACCCCAGCGACGCCTCGAAAGAACCACAAAGGAAAGCAGGAGCCAAGGCCGAAGATCCAATCTTCACTAAAGATACTCAAGGCCAACGTCTGCGGAATCAGGCAGCGGGCCCAAATCCTCGCAAAACTGGCAGAGGAAGAGGATGCGGATGTTCTTGTCATCCAAGAAAGCAAACTCATGCAGAAAACCGAAGTCCCGAAACAGTTCGCGAGTTGGACATGCCACAGACAAGAGCGGAAGATCCACCCCAGCCAGAAGGAACAACCACAGGGAGGAGTGATCACCCTTGTCAAGCCAGGCCTCTCCTCGGAAAGACTAGCCGACCTGTGCTTCCCAGGGGACTCTGCCATGGAAAGTGTTGGAGTCAAGATACACATCCAGAAACCTGTGAAGATATGGAACTTTTACAGGCCACCTGCTAAGTCTAACGACGGGAGAAACAGCCAGCCGTACTCCTCTGAGTGGCCGACAGATGCGGACATCATCCTCGGAGATCTGAACGCCCATGGTTTCTGGGATAGAAACCATCCCAGTGACGAAACTGGAGAAGAGATAGAGTCCTGGTTGTCCTCGAATCAGTGGATTGCCCTCAACGATGGAACACCAACAAGGATGGCAGGGGATGGGGAAACGACACCAGACATAACTCTAGTCCCTGGGGATTCATACGGAAAAGTGAAATGGAATGTCCTGGACACAATAGGGTCCGATCACCTGCCTATCAAAGTGACCGTCGAAGGGAGGGAACGAAAAGAAAAAGTCAAGAGGCGGCTTAATCTCGAGAAGCTGGACGTCAACAAATATCAAAACACCTTTTCGGAACTCCTGAAAGAGGCTAGGACCGAGGAGAACCTCAGCCTGGAGAAAGAGTTCAAGATTTTCGTCGACCTGGTTCTCCAAGCAGCCCAGAAGAGTGCTCCACTGACCTCCAGCAAACCGAAGAAAACATGGTGGACAGAAGAGTGCACCACAGCAAGGAAGAAGATGAAAACAGCATTCAAGCAAATGCGCAAGAACCCTTGCGAGGAGCAGAGAAACCAGTATCAGCAGGCCCGAGACACCCTCTTTGACACGATAAAGTCAAGCAAAAGGAAAGCCTGGCGAGAGTTCGCATCAACCCTCTCACCGAGAACACCATCCTCCAAAGTATGGGGTGTGCTGAAAAGTATAGACGGAAGGAAGAAGCAGAAGCTACCAGACGTCCCCCTAACTGCAGGAGACAAAAAGGCTATCACCAAACTGGAGAAAGCAGACCTCAGTGTAAAGACCTACGCAGCTAACAGTCATGTTCGCATCCCCAGAGAGGCGCAAAAGACTGCTTACACCGCGGTCAGAAAAGCCATAAAAAAGAACCCAACAACGCCCCTGGATGAACCCTTCAGCAGTGCTGAGCTCCACGAAGCCCTCCGGCAGACTAAACTGAAGTGCCCCGGGGAGGATCAAGTACACCCCCTGTTACTTAAGAGTCTACCAGAGGAAGGCAAGGCAGCTCTACTACAAATCTTGAACCGCAGTTGGCTGGAAGGAAAAGTCCCCTCACAATGGAGAAGAGCGCTCATCATCCCAGTACTGAAGAAACGGAAGCCGCCGACGGAAATAAAGAGCTACCGGCCAGTATCGCTTCTTTCCAGCATCGCGAAGCTATGCGAGAGGACAATAGCCAGCCGCCTACTAGAATGGGCACTCAAAAGAAATCTGATTCCGGAAGAACAATCAGGTTTCAGGCCTAAACGGTCAACCCTCGACACTATCACCAACATCGCACAGCAAGCCTTTAACCAGCTCCAGAAGAAAGAGAGGACTCTACTGGTCGCAGTAGACCTAAAATCCGCCTTCGACCGTATCTGGAGAGGCGGCCTGTTGAGGGACCTAGCTGCTATGGACATCTCACCAGGGTGCCTCAAGTGGCTCAGGGCCTTTCTAACAGATAGAAGAGCAGCAGTGCGTTGGGATGGTCTGAGGAGCAAGGAGATGGTATTCAAGGAAGGCGTACCGCAGGGGAGCCCACTTTCTCCTTTGCTCTTCATCCTCGGGACCCGCGGACTTCCAATCAAGATCAGGGAAACCTCCAGCGTCCGCTGTGACGTTTACGCAGATGACATCACGTTACACGTATCCAGCGCCAGAGTAGAAGACTGCCAGCAGGAAATGCAGAAAGCCTTGAACTCGATAGACGCATGGACAGCCGATACCCACATGGAAGTCGCCAAAGATAAGACAGAAGCAATTGTGATCTCCCTAGACCCTAGAGAAACTGCAGGGAAAAGCCAACCAAGACTACAACTGGCAGCGGCAGATGTCTCTTACAACAAGACCGTGAAGATTCTGGGGGTAGAAATAGACTCACAATGCACTTTCAAAACACAAGCAGTAAACGCGACAAGGAAGCTCAAAGAAAGAAACCAAGTCCTCAGTTGCATGGCCGGCAAGTCTTGGGGACTAAAGGGCTCCGACATCAGACATACTTACAAGGCGTACACGCGCCCCGGAGGACTGTACGGGTGTGGAGTATGGGGGCCTTTTATAGCGCAAACGAATCTCAAGAAGCTGGAAACTTGCAACACGAGAGCCGCAAGGCTCATTACAGGCTGCCCAAGTGGTTCCAACAACGCCAACACTCTAGCGGAAGCACAGCTACCCACAATTGCCACATTCATCAAGGACGAAGCAGTACGGCAATATTCGAAACTACTAGAGTTTCCGGAGGGACACCACCTTAAGGAGCTGACCCGTACCGCATACACGCTCGCGCGGTTGAAATCACGAGGAGATGCAGAATACAGGAAGGACTGGCGGAGAACGGCAGAAGAGCACTACCATCAACTACAGATCACCAACACAAAAGAGACGAAAAACAAGCTACAACAAACAGAAGAGATGCGGATCAAGAATGACTACCTAGCTGCGAGAAAAGAAGGTTCGGATTACGACAGAACCTGCAGGGGAGACCCCCCTCCAGTATTGCTTGTACCACATTCAAGAGAGGACGAAGTATTCGTCCACCAGTTACGAGTGAACAGATGCCCTATCTTGGCCGAATGCAAACATCGATTCGGCAAGATACCAGAACCTCAATGCCCACACTGCAACCTGGAAGAGGAAACTGCCTTACACTTCCTAACGAAGTGCCCAAAGTGGAAGAAACAGAGAAAGAAAGCAGGACTGCCAACAAACCCGTTTGAGACACCGGAGAAAATACTCGATTTCGCAAAGGACACTGGGGTATACCCCTCGTCATAAAACAGACGATTGCACAAAGAACAGAACAGAACAGAACAGGCTCGCGATTGCATACAAAACCCTTATAAATCATAAGAGATTGTCAAAAATAGTCTCAAAGGTACAGTCTCCTCTTGGAGTCGGAAAAGAGACACTTCTCCTTTCGTTGAATCGCTTACGTAGATACTACTAAGGCTCTAACCGAGCGGCTCAGCCACTCAATGCACTCCGTTCTTCCCGTTCTTAACACCACGTTTTCAGGCGAGGGTCATAAGAATAAAATCAGTCCACAGAGATCTGAACAGATTTCGTGCACAGACATCAAAAACTTTTAATACTCTCTCTTAAAAACATCAAAAGCGAATAGCGGAAAAAAATCAACAACTCACTGCCACTTTTCTGAACTAACGGGTGGAGTGAGGAGCATAGCTGGAGTCCACACCGCAAAAAAGTTCCCTTCGCTCCATTAGTTTATCTCTTCGCAGCAGCTCCAGTAAATTGTAGACTTAGACATTAGATCAGCGAGTTTTTATGGATGATAAGTCAAAAGCGTCAGCGAAAAAAACGGTCAAGCAAAAAATATCAGAGCTAAAACAATTGATAACAACTTTTTTGATAGCAATGAAAATCAGTTGGTAGCTGTTTATAATAAGCGTTCAAGGTACTGAACCTATAGCATGTATGAAAAAGTTTAGGCCATTAGCATACAAAAAAATAATGATGAACTCATCACAAAACAATTAATACGAACAGCTAACTCATTAAAATAACTGAAACTGGCTTGTAGCTCAGCAGCACGAAAACTGATGAACGAAAGAGCTAAAAGATTGAAAACTGTAAATAAGATTCAGAAATCAATTGATTTTCTTAATTCTGATGTCACAGAATTGTCTCTGGTAGGAGTGGTTTCAAAACCTTTCCCATAGTCGGTAATAACTACCCCATTAAAGCTGCGGACCGTTTTAACGTTTGGCAATTAACACTTAAATAGGGTTCTAATTCTTTATTTTTATTCTCATCTCATATTGTTTCCACGCTTTGAAATATTCCTTACGACATTGATTAACGCTTTCACAGCAAAGGCTTAAGGACCACAATCAAGTATGCTTACTTGGCATTGTGGACGAATCAAAATTATTTACCAAAATTGACGCTAGATCAAAATATTATTTGACCATTTGGTTGACAAAAAATATCAATATTTACAATTTGAAGTAAACCTCTTGCTCATTTAGCTGATGATAATTTTTATTTCAGTTGGACTTTGGACTCCCTTGTGATAAACCCAATTTAAATCAAAATTTAATTTTGAAAATAGTTGTATTTACTTAATTATTTTCTCAAATAAGCAAATCAGTAATCTAAAATCTAGCTTTATAAAACATAGCTGGCAGAATGCCAGAAAATAGCCGCAATAGATTCGTAGATCGGCAGTCTAAAAAAAAACAGTACAAAAGACAGACCAAAAAAATTCGTCTTTTCATTGAAGGCTGATCTGTTATATTTTGATTAAAAATCTGTATAAGTTATTGCTGCCTCCATTAGCTGATCTCAAATAACCTTCATTTAGAGTGACACACACCCATTTGACCTTATCTCTTTGAATTAAAGTAATAAAAGTCAATTTCAAAGTGAGGAAGTCATTTTTGAGAGTGAGGTAAGTCAAGTGTGACCAAAAATTTAATCACGCGCATGAACAAAAAAACTCGCTCCACTAAGAGCGAAAACTGACGTCACACATGCAATTCAGTTGAAATTGCATGAACGAATGAACAAAAACTGGCTGTGACGTTATATGGTCGTAAAAAAAATCATGACGACGAAATAAAAAACATAGGACCAGTCCTGACGTACAATTCAACAATTCAAAGAATTTTCATTGACTAAACAGAAAACTAGACCTAGAACGGACTATGAATGGATTGGGAAAAGCATTTCGAAAAAAATCCAATCCAAAAAATCGAAAGAAACAGTAAAAATCAAAGTGAAATTGCCGCATGTGAACAAAAAACCACTAGCGAGAAAGCGAATTTTTGTTCAAACACCGTTTTCTCACTTTAAATTCTACTTTAAATTTAAAGCGAAAAAATTTCACGCCGCAAAAGCACTCACTTTTTCGCTCCACTTCCTGTTTCGGCGTGACCAAAATCACTACTCCAATTTGACTTCAAAGATCATTAAAATGAGTGTACAGATCTTAAAAAAAACATAGCCGGAAGAATTCCGGAAACGACTCTAAGTGAAAACCCATTTAAACGCCATCCAACTACTCATCAAACAAAACGTGCCTTCAATAATTGATGATTATCTTGAAACAAAGTCATGAAAAAAAAGTAAAAACAATAAAATCAAATCTGTTAAAATATGATAAAAAATCTGATCAAATTTTGTTATAAATTGAGATCCCGAAAAAACTATCTCTGCCAAAATAACTACTAGTACTTAAAAAAACCACCTATGTGAATTTTGAAAAAATACTTTAGGCTAAATTATGAAAAAAAGCTCTTAAAAACAACTTTCACTGAAAAACTGGAAAAAGTTACTAATTTTTTTTAATATTTCAAAAAACATATAAATCCAAAGAAAAATTCCCTTCAGCCAATAGGGTATCCAGATGTTCTCAAAACAATAGGCAAGTCATAATAGGCAAAGAAACTTAGCTAAAAACAGAAAAAAAAACGAAAAACTGCAAAAAATTAAGAAAAATAGTTTCGCCATTTTTTTGTCATATTTCTCAACAAAAAAATGATTCTTACCCACAAAACTGTAACCAATTGTTTTCATAAACTTTCTCAAGTAGAAGGGGTTTCTTCAATACCCATTTGAGCCAGTAAAACAAAATAATAATCGTCAAAAAAACGCAAAAATTAGCCCGAAAATCAGCAAAATGCATTAAAAACCTCCGAATTATCATAAAATTCATATGAATTTCCAGAAACCTTCAAACCACTACCGAAACCAGACTAAAATTAAAACAAAATCATAACCAAACCTCTTAACCAAAATAAATAAAAAACTGCTTTAAAATGCCGCACGTGAACAAAAAAAATTCGCTCGCTTAGAAAATTTTTTTACACATCAATTTCTCGCTCTCTCAAAAACAGCGGTAAGAACAAAAACCACTCACTTTTCGCTCCGCTCTTCACTTTTGTTCAGCACCAAAATCACTCCGAATTTTTTCAGGCGTTTCATTTCCCGCTTCAAAATTCACTCCAATAACACTCCAATAAAATTGATTAAAAAAGGACTTCTCCAATACTCTTCGAGTCGTAAAAAAGACAGCGCCCCAATACAATTCAAATTCTTTGAATTGTAAAAATTCTTTGAATTGTAAAAAAAACAAGAGAAGGCCAATAATAGCCCCAGCTATCGCTGTGCGGCTATTAATAAAAGAGTTAAATCTAACCAAAAGTCAATTTGGAGTGCTATAAATCGTTTAGGTTAAAACTTGAATAATTGCATGCATTTTCATCATTTAAGTAGAGACTTCTGGAAACTTCTGGAGCACTTCTGGAAACTATTTGACTTTTTAAATTTTAAATCGAATTGACATAAGATAATAAATGAACTGCATGGAGGGAACTCAGTCAAAGACAACAACCAGAAGTTTCTAACCAGACAACAACTACATAAGAGCGAGAAGGTAATTCAAGGCGTTTCAAGAAGAAAACTGACATTGGCCGAAAACTGCGAGATTAACCAGGAATGTGAATCTTCATCAGACAAGCATTGCTCATTGACTGACTCAAGAGTTGGAGCAACGTAAACCTTAATTGATGACGTAGATACAGAGGTGAAATCCAACACACAAAGCTGTCCCTGCAGAATTCCGTCATTTTGTGTACATCTGAGAACGCAACCGTGATAAAAAAAACCTTTTCATACTCTGTAACACTCCTGTTTAGTTGGATCTTTGCCCGTCTTCCAGCTGGTCTCCAGCAAAGGCTTCCCTCTGTTGATATTTCGTCAGAGGCGACAGAATACGAAAACCGAACAGAACTTCTGTTCTGGCCGAAAGTACTGGCGATCTTCAACATTGTAACAATTTCAACCGTGCACTCGATTGGAAATGAGTTATCCAGCGAGCCTCAGAAACAGCCCACCCTCAATTAGTCAGTGCTGATTTGTGGGAGGCAAAAAACGTCATATTTGAAGATCTAGCTCTTTATCAATGCGGCCTTTTATCTTTGTGAGACGTTACTTGAGAGCACAACAAACGTATTTGGCAGGTGTTACAACAAATGTCGACCCAGTCATCAGAATAACAATTTGGTTCAGCCATTACTAGCGTATCTGTTCAACAAACAAGTGCAATATAAACATTTTTCCTTAAAAGTTTTTTTATCCTGAAAACAAACAACAGGTACAGGTAGATGTCTGGAATAGGTATTCCTCATTCACAGCTCCACAATGTCAACACCTTCGTTTGTCACATCAATCACTGGACATTCAGCACAGTTTTGTCATTCCAATCGAAACGAAGTCCTCTCGACTCCAGATGTTTCTCCAATCTGATCTTGAATTGTAGCAGGCTAACAACATCTACGACGTCGCTGGGAAGTCCATTACACTCACTCATGACACGTTGGGAAAACACAAACTTCCTCAAATTCAGATTCCTTAACTTTTAGTTTTGCTGCTTATAAATATGGCCCCGAGTGTGTCTGTAGTCAAAATCCGATTGCTTATTGAGTTGTCATGGCCAGCTTTCTCATTCACCATCCCAAAAGTCTCCATTATATCGCCTGTTAACCTGTGGAAATTAAGTGTAGACAGATCCAACATCTTCAATCTACAATCGTATCTCTGCCCTTTGATTCCATTTACTCTTCGCTGAACATTTTCAATCATCCTTATGGCCGTGCTTAACTTACTCACTACGTGATATTCAAATGAAAGCTCCTCGTCCAAGACTACTTCGAGGTATGCTTCGGAAGGCACTTTAATTTTTCCAATATATGTTTGTGTCATCCGCAAAAATGCAGAAAGCGCTTTGGACCATTTCAGGCAAATAACCTTGGACAAAATACTAATGGACAAAATATTCTGAAACAACAGGGTTAGAATCAACTGCACCTGAATGTTAGGAGACATTCTTTTAAGCCGGTAAGGAGACATTCTTTTAAGGGACTTAAAATGATGGCATAACGGCTTATTATAATACGGCTTATCGCAGTGCCAGTTATCAAGACTGCAGTAAGTGATCACTAAACTGTCCAAATTATGGTTTCTGATTGCGTCGAAAAGACTAAACCACTGTAAAACGAGGTTTATCGAGATTGGCACATTCTTGAAAACGAATTAGTTTTTAAAAAAATGACTTTTGAAATCAAGCACAAATTATGCAGACTTATGTCGCAATTTTACGCTATGATTGTGATCTTCCAGTAGTTCCAGTAGCTACAATTGAAGATGTTAACAATTATATTTCAGGGAAGAGATCAAAAGACTCTAAGCAACCAAATTGGCTTGACATTATAAAAAATTAAGCAGTAAAAAAAGCTGTTATTCCAAATTTATTTTAGACCTAAAAATATTGAAAACATGGAAAAGTTTAACAAAATCAGGAAAAAAGGAAAACTCAAAAAAGAACTCCAGCATCTTTTTACAATAAACAATTTGAGCGGAAACACGCGAAAGCAACATAAAGAGGAATCAGAAAAACAGACTGAAAGCTTCGACAATTTCTTCACAACTATTGGAAAAATTTTGTCGAATAAATTAATTGAAAACGCAAAAGATCTTTAAATAGCATGTTTTGACTCCTATGTCACTAGTCTTTAAAAGTTTAAAAAACCAAGCACTGATATTGACGAGCTGAATAACCTCATATTTAAAAGAATATAGAGTATGCTATAGTTCCTACTTTGACCCTTTATTCAATAAGTTTCCCAAATGGAATTTTCCAAAAATGTTTAAAAAGCTGCAGTAGGAAGAAGTAGTTTAAGAAGCAGAAAACCACAGGCCAATTAATTTATTACCAACGATTGGAAAACTTTAAGAGAAAATGCTCTGTAAATGAATGCTCAAAATCAAGAAATTTGATTTGCTTATTAAAAGACCATTTGGTTTTTGACTCAAAATGGACCACTGACGCATTGGTAAATTTTCTTGAGGGTATCAGACAAGACTGGGAAAATGGATGTAAAGAAGGAAAAGTTGTGTTCAGAGATCTAATGAAAGCGCTTGACACAATTGAACGAAATTTGCTCTTGGAAAAGCTAGAAAACAGAGATGCGAGGGCCTGTACTAAGTTTTCTGAAATCTTATTTGAGTGACAGATAAGAATGCGTAAATGATGTTGAAATCCGATCGGAATTTTTACCATTAGATTATGCAGCGCCGCAGGGTTCGGTGCTAGGACCACCCACTCCTCTACTTAGTTTATATAGATAAAATTCAGGACTTCTGTGATGACTCCAGTGCAACCTTGTTCGCTGATGACGCCGTCGAGAAGCAAAAAGCGCAAGCAAAGGAAATTTTACGAGGTCAATAGAATATGTTTACTGAAGGTTTCAAAAATTTCCTACGAAACTAACTGACCCTCATTTTAGAAAAAAAACGCACCTATGGAATCTACAAAGCATAAACGAGAAAAGTTTAAAATCCATTCGATCAAAGATTTGCAGATTTTTGAATTGTTTAAAAAATTAACAGAGATACTTCCATCGGAAAACGAAACAAGTAGTCTAAAGTATCTGAAGTCTGAAATTGAGTCAATAAAGCCCGAAAAAAATCACGGTAGTTAAAAAGTACGAACATTTAAGTGGATGTAGCCCTAAACGAATAGAGGTAAGCATGAAAAAATTGTTGATCTTGAAATTTAACACCCCTTTTATTTCAGAATAACTTATTTTGAGTAAAAACATTAGCAATTTGTCACAAGTGATAGATATAATAATCGTACATACTGAAGCTTCCCGCGTCAGTCTGGAGCCTGGCGACGTGTCTAAGAATTCCCTCCTTTTCAATCCGTGACAAATCATCCTCCAAACAGATAAGAGAGAGCAAGGCCACGTGTGTCATTGTGAGGTGAGAAGAGTCGTAACTGTTCTTGATACCTGATGAAGGTTGTGCTATTGTCTTTTCTTGATGCAATTCATTCGGACTGTCTTCATTAGTCCGTGATGGTACCAACCAACAAGAAGCCCTGAACCCATAATCTTCCTCATCGTCCTAAACAGTTTCTATCAATTTCAATAAAGGTTAAAAGCAAAATTTCTGCCTCAATTTTAATACGATGTTTTATCAATACCGTTGCCATTAACAGCAATTCATTTTTCGCACTCTTCAAATCATTGATTTTTAAATTTATCTCGTATTTTCTTCAATTGCCACCGAAGACAACAGCTTTAAACCATGGCCAATTTTATGTAAAAGCTAATATGTACAACAAAACTGAATCATGTTGCAATCTCCAATTTTCTCATTAATTTGTTTTGTTTTGAAGAACTTAATTAAAAGAGTAATTTTGGTTGTTTATTTGTTACCTAATAAAACGAGTTTACAGAAACTACAAAAATGGGCAGAGTACTAACTTCAGACTTGGCCCCGTGTAGCTGATGGGAGTATATCCACTCAATTAAACTGTCTCTTCCTCCTGCTGCTTTGTGACAAACGGGCAGAAGGTTCAAACTGGCACAAGTTGATATGGCAAAGAATACAATAACCTTAAACATATACAATTCAACCCTGAAGGCTTCCGATGTTCATAAGTTAGCCATTAATAAGACATTAAATTTTACTCAATATTACCACTAAGTGACAATGTTACCACTCAGTTACCAAATGTTAGCGAAAAAGTGGTACACAATTTTCAAATTTCGACTGCCAGAATGAGTCCATAAACTGCGTGACTATCAGTTCCAAATATTACATCGTTGAACTGTCAATCTTACTTGATATTCCAACAAAAGATTACATGCATATTCAACCTCATCCTCGTTTCAAATATGATCACAGCAATAGTTAATACAAAAAAAATACAATCAAACTGATGAAACTCTAAATTGGAAAGTATAAGAAAAGCTTGAAAAAATCTCAAAGAAGCTCTTATCAAACTCCCAATATAAACCATTTGCTGGAAAGCTCAAAAAGATGAGCTTGTGTACTATATTACAAAAAATTACGTCTAATATTAGATTCAACCGATATCTTGTTTATCTTAACATCTAATAATCAGAACAGAAATCACTTTTAAAAGCCACGAAACACAACATGCAATGACAGTTTTAGTGTTCCAGAAAAAGGAAAGTTCCATAAATTGGCAAAGTCCCGAAGATTGGCGAAAGGCTTCGTTAAACAGATCCTTCACTTGCAAATAAAATCAGGACTGTCGAAAATTTATGGGACAAAAACGCAAACGTTTAACTGCATGTGTTTCACATAGAATAAGAAGACGAAGAGATGAAACCATTTATTTTGCAACTCAAGCCATTTGACCAGAATATCCGTATTAAATCGAAAAGTTAAATGTACATATGTTATTCAGAAAATGGAAAAAATCTATTGATCACTCTTCAATTGAACGGAAAAGATAATGTAAATTCTTCGTTTACTTGATACAAATCAATATAAAAGTATCAGTATCAAGAAATGTTATAAAATTGCCAGCATCACGAGCCTACGAGGATGTTTTTTAAAAAAACAGCACCTTTAAAAATAGTCATACCTGTTGATCAACAGTTTGCTTCTGTCTTCAAAACAGACTAGTATCAATTCTGGCTTAATGGAACGTCATTCAAAGGACACATTTAATCTCTGAAAGACCAAGTCATATCGTGTTCTCAAAGCATCTATCATTCGGTTCCCCCTTTTAGGACCACTTGCACCCTAACATATCGCAAAATGCTTGTCTCTAATATCACCACTGATTTCAATAATATTGGTGATGAGAAAGTCAGGAAACAGGTGAAAAAGTAATTTAAAAAAAAGATATTTCAAAAAATACGGTTCAGAACTAGTAATGAAAGCCTACAAACTGCTTGTCTTATAAACCATTTTAAACCATTCTCTGTAAAGCTCAAAAAGATGCGCTTTTGTACATTATTACAAAAAATTATGTCTGATAGTGCATTTTCCAGATTCAACCGATATCCATTCTATCTTAACATCTAATAATCAGAGCACAAATTACTTTTTCATGCCGTGAAATACAACATGCAATGTCAGTTTTAGCGTTCCAGAAAACGGAAAGTTCCATAAATTGGCAAAGTCCCCAAGATTGGCGAAAGGTTTCGTTAAACAGATACTTCACTTGTAAATAATAACAGGACTGTCGAAAAATTATGGGACAAAAACAAAAGTACTGATAAACATTTGTTTTTCAATGTGCAACTCAATCCATTTGTGACGAGAACATCTTAAAATCTATTTGACATTCCTGATTTCCATGGAACAGATAACGTAAATTCGACTGCTTGATACAACTCAATACAAAAGCATCAAGAAATGTTAAAATTGCCAGCTTCAACAAGCCTACGAGGAGTTTTTGAAAACAAAAGCATCACTCAATCTTTACAAATAGCCACAACTTTTGATCAACAGTTTGCTTCTGTCTTCAAAACAGACTAAAATAATTTCCGGCTTCTCGTAACGTCATTCAATGGACGGCTATATTTGTTGCTTTAATCTCTGTAGGAACAGGCCATATCATGCTCTCAAAGTATCTACAACTCGCTTCACCATCTTACGCTCACTCGCGCCCTGAGTTATCGCAAATTTTGCAAACTCTATTTTCTCTATTATCACCAAAATTGGTGATGACAAAATCAGGAAATTTGATCACAAAATCAAGAATAAATAATTGAAAAAGTAGACTAGAAAAGTTAAGAAAAAAGGCTGTCAATTATTGAAACTAATAAAAACTTTCACAGTTTTTTTTTTGAAAAATAGGTTTCACTATTAGTAAATAAAGCGAACACACTGCTTGTCGTCTAGGAATGAAGTTACATCAGAAAAGCAGTTTCAAATGGCGGTTCTCTGAGCTCAGTAATTGCGGTTTTTAATTTTGTTGTATAAAATAATGGCCTGCCAATCATGATCGATGACGATGCAAACTTTTTAAGCTGCTACAAAAAATTTGGAAACCAGGACGCTTTAATTTCTAATAACCGAGCAGCCAATTGATTAGACAAATAGAATTGACATCAATATGGCTGAATCTTGAAGGGTGCTAATCTCGAATGTCGATGCTATTGAGGTTCCGTTCAGTTTTGTATAGGACCTTAATTTAATCTGTCTAAGAGGTTCGTGTTCTAGATTTTTTCGAAGCTTTTCACGGCCCATGTTTTAAGAGGAGTTATAAGCGAGAGTGAAAGCAAGCGAGAGCAGGGAGCATTTAGCTCAAATTTGAGAATGATTGGAAATATCTGTCACATCTGTCCACGATTTGTGTTTTTGAGCTATCGTCGAACGAAGACTGCGTACAAATTAGGCAGAAACAAAAGTTCTTTATTTTACTGATTAATTGCGTATTAAAAAGGCGAATCGCTGGTTTGAACGTACTCATAATTTGGTAGTTCAAAAAATTAGTTTCTATGTCTTAGATCATTATTAATAAAATCGAGAGCAGTAGGCTAAATGAGTAAAAAAAAGACAGTGGAAAGTTGACATAAATCATTGACAAATGTGACGAGGTATTTTCACATTTGCACTGGATTTGGTCAAATCGTCCGAAAAAGGTCAAATGTAAGTTTTGCGGCGTAATGGAAATTAAAAACCATTTGTGAAAAATAACTAAAATCGACTGAACTACTCTTGGTAAATATAGAGACCAGTATTCTTCGCTCCCGGCAGACGCCAAAAAAATTGTTTCCTCTCCGGCGTGAGCACAAAGATGTTCAAGGTGCTGTAAAAAACTGAATGCCAAGAAACCCCTAGGTCCTTTGATTACACCAGCCTGGGCTTTTAAAATTATTCAAAAAATAATCCCACGCCTAACCTTTCGAATTAACTAGTGCCTCAAAACGCTTTCCCAGTAATCTCAAAATAGCTGATGTCCTACTTTATTTAAAACATATTATCGATTTAATCCTGAGAACTACAGGTTAGCATCAATCAGTCCACCTGCCCGTGCAAAGATCTTCGACAGTGTAATAGCGAAACAACTTAACAAATTCTTCTACGCGACAGGCACGAAAAGTCAATTGGCGAAATAAGTTAAATCCCGCTGTTTTCAATTTAATAAAAAAATATGACTTTTTGGTTGGTACACACCTATGGTTGTTTATATCGAGGAGTAAAACAATGCTAATATGCTCAAAACTGCCATCAAAATAGCAATACTCGCACTTCCAAACTCACCATTTTTTGGTTCTCCAGGGTACTCATTCTGTCGGGCCACATTGTCAGGAAGTAAGCCATGAATCTCGCATCCGATTGGAAAGAATCGGAGAGATCGCCTGAGATCGACACACTAGTATGGCAATCTTCTACGCCATCAGCACCCTGTGTGTCATTCTTCGAATCATCGCCAGAGGCGGTCAGTTTGTCTTCGCAATCCGGGGGCATTCACTAACTGAAAGTGATTCATCAAATCAAGATATGCAAGGTCTATGTCACGCCCGTTTCGTGCCTCATAGCTCCGTGGTATATTTCTATGATATCCATAAATAATAGTAACAAATTGGCGCTTAAAATAAAGTTTAAAGGCCATATTTGGTCCTTATTTCCATCTAGTGCTGTTACCCCTAATTCATTCATATTTATTGAAAACAACCGCGGACTAACAAAATACTAATCTACATATTACCAACCAAAGTGCCTCAACATTTACCTTTTAAGTTCGTTAAAGATGAATGAATATGTATAATTATTAAATACTGTAAAGAGAAGTTATTACTTGAAGTAATTATTCTGATAAAGCAGGTGCTAATACGGAAATGTAGATGTACTTGAACAACACCAAGAGCCGAAACGTACAATTTCCAACTTTGAAGATCAATAAATATTTGCGAAGGACCAAAAACAGCATGACGTACAAATCTGCAGAATCATCGACCACCAGAACCAGCGAGAACAAGCTAGAGTTCAGTTGATAATAATCTTTTTCCTAAGAAAACCAAAACTTCTACTTCAAATTCTAATAATTTTCTTATTGGCTTCAAGTTATATCTAGCTTGACCTAACTTTAATAATTAAAGGATTGAACTGGAACTTTTGTGCATTGTCCTAAGTTAGATAATATAGAGAGAATGGTATTAATTCTCGCATAATTATAATTAAAATACAAAGAAAAAAGTGGATAAACCAGCATACGAAAATTAGCGTTTAAAATAATAAGTTCAAAGGCCATATTTGGTCCTTATTTCCACCTGGGACTGCAACCCCTAATTTGTTTATATTTATTCAGATTATTTAAAGGATTGAACTGGAACTTTTGTGTATTGTTCCAGTATTGTGTATTCCTAAGTTAGATAAAATAGAGAGAATGGTATTGATTCTCGCATAATTATAGTTAAAAAACAAGGCATAATTATAAAACAAATATAGTTAAAAAATATTGATATTTAATTATACAAATAGCAAAAATATCAAACACCATTAAGAATACCAAATTTTATTACATTGATTTTTCTGTGGTGGACATATCGATGGTTCTCATATTTCAGTGAAATATTGAACCTGTCGCCGAATATGGACCATATGAAAAAATCCTTTACTGACCTTTACAAATATCCACTTTTGCTATAACTTGAATCACTTTCATACCTATTAGGCTAAACTCTCGACCAAGTAACCCTTGTACGAAATTCTGATGAAAATTTACGAAATTACAATTGAAAGCACGACTAAACACACATTTTAAAATTACAAACATTAATCAATTCGTCTCATGAATATCAAAGCAAAAATTCTGCTAAAGTTTTGGAAACAGGCCAAGGCTAAGGACTTTCAGCATACGCTGTCTTAATGTAGCCAACAATGTAGTCAGATAATGTAGCCAACAAATATGGTTTCCTTGTAAAGCTTCTCTTAAATGTTAATTACCAGTGACGCAAGATAGCATGCATTAAAAATACCACAAAGGACTGCCAGAAGAATCACCGAAAAATGCAAATAACAAAATCTTGTGACGCTACAGGAAACTACTTATATGGACATTACATTTCTAAATATATTATAGATTTTGCTATTTTGATAAACAAAAACTCATTTACAAGAAAACGTCAAATCAGAACGTCCTCCGCATACGGTAGTATAACCACATAACGTCGGATGAATTTTTCTCAAACGACTGTGGTTGATCAATTAACACTCCAGCATTTAAATTGGAGAAATTCCTTGAAATAAGCAGACCTATTTACAACAACAACAACAACAACAACAACAACAACAACAACAACCCAACACAAACTTGATCACAATCGTAACTACTGGAAACTAACTAATTGAAACAAGTGAAGTTCAACGAGGTTCTATTTTAGGTCAACTTCTTCGTACCAATATCAGTCAGTAGTAGATGATACCCGCTAGGGTGAACCAAATGAAGCCGCTGTCTCGAACTAATTTGGAGTCAATGAAAGTGTTCTTGTTTGCTTTTTGCCCATTGCTTGAGCATAAGCAAATGTTCTCTTTTCATTCGTAATTGGTGTAACAACGGCTTCCTACGAAGGAATATAGAATATTAATGGTTCCAGACCAATGAACTGAGAAGAAAAATGTAAGCCTTGACTTGTTTTCGGATCCAGGTCAATAATTTAATGTCCATAGGGTTGAGTTGTTGCTAATTTGTATGCGTCCTTGAGTAGTTGGACACAGTTCAACTGTTTTCTGAGATATTCTATCTGTTGAATGTCGCGCAGAAATTTGAATAAAATAAAATGAGTTGTGTTCAAGTCAAGTGTTCGTGACACTTGCTCTGTTGGAATAAATTATAATTGACATATATCACGTGGAGTTTTCTGTGTCTTCCTGACGTTGCAATTTTTACAACTTTGTCGTTAAAAACTTCCTCGCAAGAAGCATACACGAGAACACAGTCCAAAAGCTTTTTCGTTGTATCCAAGCCGGAATATTTGATGAACTCGATGTGTGGTATTTTACGCTGCATAGCTGTAAATGTGTCCTGGAACTCTTTGTAAAAGTAATAAACTCTGGTAAATGTTGGGTAGAACGAAGAACTTTGTAACATGAATATTAGGTCGGTTTTCCCACCACCACATGGGCCTACAACCGCCATGAAGATTCTATCGTTTGCGAGAATGACTTTATTCATAGTTTAGGATTTGGCAAGATGTAACCAACTGGACTTGAAAGCAATGCAATCCAAATTGACTTCTCTTCACAACTTTCCGATATCGAGAAAAGCATGGCGAAACAGCGACTTATCATGAGTACTATGATACTCACTTGAACAAAGAATATGATCTCTGATCGAGGGACTCGGTATTGGAACAGCAACGCCATTGGGGTCTCTCCCGGTTTCCATCATCAAACAATAAGTTTGTAATACCCCCATCAATTTCGTCTTTTTCAACTCGGTTTGTCATTTTCGTTTTTCAAATCAATGTTAGTCTAGCGTTTTGTAAAGCGCAAAACGGGAAAATGATTTTTTATATTTACCTAACTGTGTACCTCAATTGAGTGGCTGGTGTAGTATACTTTACATGTACTCATCGCGCGCAAAGGAATTTGAAGTAATATAAGCTTGAGGGGACATTTATTTTAAGTCCGAAATTCTAAAGTGCCCCCGCATTCGATTAGCATGTAAAATTAAGCTTACATAACTAAGCTGGATTGTATACAAATAAAACTTAATCGATTTTATACACCTTTGGTACAGTGGTACAAGATCCGCTTCTCACGCACTTGATCCGGGTTCGAATCCCGGCGGGGCGAAGATCCTTTTGCAAGTTTCCCCTCCGGTATGTCACCCTAGCCGGAAAACAGCAACTTCTATATTTTTGCTGGTGAAAAAAATTGTTGCTTACTGATGATCGACTCAACAACAAAAATATCAAAATGCTGGAAAAATGGGTGCATAGAGGTAAATTAACTTGACTGCGAAAAAATGTGTTATCATACACGATCAATAAAAATTAATGGCGTCTTAGCACAAATGCACCAACGAGTTGTGATTGGCGGACAAAACTCAGTCATTACAAATCAATGTTTTTCCAATAATCAAATATGCTTCATATGCTTGGATTAAAAGCGGACATGATTGCAGATATCTTGAACTGATCCCAAAGTCGGTTCTATTTGATCCTGAACTAAGTTACAAAACAACCGGCGAACGTCCGACAAATTTCTCTCAAACGACTGGTGAGCGGTTGACTTCGTCGGTACCTAGCTGGGGCTTAGGTACGCCATATTAAGCTGATTTGAGGGGGATGAAAAGAGTAGAAAAATGGAATCCATTAGAGCGGGGGGCTTATATTGAGGAAAAGTGGAGTGGGGATAATTGTGAACATTATGCCGAGTACATTATGCAAACCCCAGTTACAGAGCACGTGTCATTACATAAAAAACCATGTAAAAATATGGAATGTGCGTCTGGGGGTGCAAATACTATGCACCAACTAAACTCAAACGGAAAAGAATCAAATTGAAAAGATCCCATAAAGCTCAAACGCAAAACAGATATGCACCCAGTAAGCGCAAACGGGAAAGTTCCCTTTGATTCTATGTTTTTGCATCAGCATCGGTAAATTGTACACAGACAAGTAACACTCTAAATGAACTGCATTAAGAAACTTAAAAAGCTAACAATTGAAGATACTGTTTTCAATTGACTTAAGTTTCCTCTGAGAGTGAGTTCACAATTATTTGTGACCAAAGAACGATCAACGACAAATTGAAGAATTCAAATTATTGTAAGCCTTTTCATCACTACTTTTCTGCCACTTCTATCATGCACGCTTAGGCCGCTCTATCAAAATCAATTAACTCATCTAACAACCATACCAAATTCAAATTGACTGTGGTTTTTTAATTCGCAAGCCACAAAATTGAGAAAAAATTCTCAAGACCTCTTTTGCGCTCTTCGGGCCTCAGAAATGCTCGCATTATTAGAAGTTCAGTCCTCACAGATAAAGTTATTTAAAACATTTAGAAGTAGCAATTTTACCAGAGAACAGAAAATTGTAATAAAACTACCAGGACAACAAGGAGGCTCGCGAATGTGCGTTGGCATACAACGTTCCCGCCATGCTCATCTACAATAATGGCTTAATTTTCTACCAATCGAAGACGAGATAAACTAACTTCATAATAAAAGAGTAGTCAACATTTGGTTATTTAATTTTTGATAGAATCTTAAAAAGGAAAGACTTATACAAAAAATGCTTAAATAAGTGAGATCAAACTTCTTTATTTCACTATAATGAACAACAGAAACGACACGTCAAATCAACACTAATTCATTGTCTGAAGTAGAAAAAAAACTTTATTTTATCAAGTAAATAAATAATTTTATCCAATTAAAATATGAGATCTAGAATTAAACCTCCATCCCGTTTTCAAAATAAATCCTAAATCCTAAACAGTAATGTATTCTAAGTAGCAACTTCAATATTATCAAGCTTGTACGACAACTATTCAATTTCTATTACGTTTCAAATTCTGCATAAATATCTAAAAAAGAGTGGAGAATTCAAAAACCAACATCTCACTCCACTTTAAAAGGAATTTGACAAAAAAACGCCCTTCAAACCTACTCGATATTTTGCTCCCTTTAGTACTCTACCGTCAATAAAATAACCACTCTAGCTTGATTTCTCATTGATATGGAAAATCTCAAAAAAAAAATTCTCCAAAAAAGTGAAAAGACGTTAAAATACCAAAAAGGTGTGAAAAGATCTCTAAAACGACAGCGTACCAATACAATCCAAATCATTTGGATGGTAAGAAAGCAGATCCGGTTTATTACCCGGCTGAGATGAGTGCGGTCATTAAAAAAAGCTGAGTAACACTACGTTTTCTTTTCAATTCTTTCTTTATTCAGGTTGTTTTTCAATTCAGTTATCACTTATTTGCCGCAATTTATATTTCTCACTAAAATGAAATCAAACTGCAGGTTAACATTTCATGTCAACATAAGATTTGAATGCGGTGAAAGATCAAAATATCCACATTTTTGAATTAAAATCTCGCCGTCCATCTTTGTTTTCTTTAAAAATCTCAATTGAAACTTTGTAGATCTGTTGAGCCAAACTCTAAAAAAAAAATAGGCGTACAGATTGTTGTAAATTA
This sequence comes from Convolutriloba macropyga, assembly GCF_964194025.1. Classification (NCBI taxonomy): domain Eukaryota; kingdom Metazoa; phylum Xenacoelomorpha; order Acoela; family Convolutidae; genus Convolutriloba; species Convolutriloba macropyga. Next base: position 24,632,864 of record NC_134478.1, on the reverse strand, counting down.
GCCAATTGAATCTCATTACTTTGGATTGGGATTGAAAAAGCATTAAAAATGAGACATTCTGTTGTTTCTCACTTAACGCGTTGATTTATTTTGATTTGAGGTTATCCGTACTCTTGCTTCTAAACATGGTACCAATGCGAATTACAAATAGACCTAGTAATTAAGATTACTTTTAAAAATTCATATCAAACTGGGCTTCAACGGTTTATCCAATCGCATTTTTATTTCGTTTCGATATTATCTACTTTTATTTCAAGTTGCATTGGTGAGCAACTGCTCTATAAAAAAGGAGATCGAGTAGATTGAGCGTTAAAAAAATTAGCACACGGAAGTCAAAGATTTCACAGAAAATGTTAAAAAAAATCAGAAACTTGGTCTGGCGAAACAGTGAAAAACCGCACATCAGCTACAGTACAAACTTGTTTAACAGATGAGCTATTGAATTCCAACAATTTGTTTGTGGCAGTTTTCAGGGCACTACATCTTTATCACGTTTCTGAAGGCGAAAGTCAAATGGGTCAGACGAAAAATCGGCCAGGCGAAAAATTGCAAAAAAGACAAACAGGGTTTATAAATTTGCTACAAATTGCTTTTGAGAGCAATTAACAAAAAAGTGCCTGTTCCTAAAAAGTGCCTGTTAGATCAGTTATGATAAAAAACATTTCACTATAACTCATTGATAATGAGGATCAGAGATGATGACATTACGCAAAGTATATGCTGACATTAAGCAAGACATTCATATCTTAAGAACCAATTCATTGTCTCAAAAGACTATCCGGTATCCCTGTTTCAAGCCAGAAATAGTTTCACAGGCTCATAAAGATCCATACACTTGGAACATACAAATTTTCCAAAAATTTGAAAAGTTTAAATTTTATCCAAAAAATAAATAACTAGAGTCATAAAAAATGTTGATCTCAATCCCATTAGCTCTAGAAACTATGCAGCAGCTTATTATCGAACCTTGGAGGAGGTTCGAGGGCCTCTGTTGCCGGAAAATAATAAAATATAAAAATTGCAAATATTTTAAAAAATTGCTTATATTCGTGATATTAAAATCTTGAAGAACATTGCATTACATCTATAAACTATTCAATAGTAAATGATCAAACCCTAGAGGAAGTTCCGTGGCCCTTGAGGATAGAGAAACCTAAGAAATGACAAAAATTAAAAAAAAAAAACTTAAAATTGCAAGTTTGATAAAAAAATTGCTATAATTTGTGATGCTGAAAAGATGAAAATTAATCCATGACCAACAAGAATTATTATACAGTAACCTATTATCAAACCATGACGGAGGCTTTCTGACTTGAGGTTCAAAAAATCTGAATAATGAGTATAAATATCAAAAAATTGAAAAAAATGGCTAAAAATATCAAAAATTTGCTAAAATTCGAGATGTTAAAATCTTGCAAGACATTCTATTTAATATAAAAAATTATTCAGTAACCTATTTTCAAACCGTAGAGGAAGTTCCCTGGCTCTTGCGGCTGAAAAAATTTAAACTACAAAAAATTCCAAAAAACATGAAAAAAAGCAGCATGTTTTATAAAAAAAAATTGCTAAAATTTGTGACATTAAAAAGTTGAAAAACTATTCCATGCCCATTAGAAATTTGTCAATAAATTATTATCAACCCCCTGAGGAGTTTTTCTGTCCCCTGGGTCTGGAAAGACCTGAATAAGGAAAAAAATGTCAAAAAACTTGGAAAAAATTGCACGTTTTGTCAAAAAATTGCAAAAATTCGTCACGTTAAAATGTTGAAACCATTCCATTACCACTAGAAACAATGCAGTAATCTATTATCAAACCCTAGAGGAGGTTCTTTGACACCTAGGGCTGATAAAAATCAAAAAATGTCAAAAATTTTGCAAGCGGTTGTTCGTCAGTAGCTAGCCACGGAGGGGGGGGGGGGGGGGGGATGGGGTAAACCGGGGGCAGATTGGGGGTAACAATGGTGTGGGGTGAGCGCGCGGTGGGGGGGGGGGGTGGGGCAATAGGGGGGGTGTCTTCAACCTCTAAGAACCGCCCTTCACACCATAAGTATAGGTCTCCAAAACAGTTTGAGCTGAAACAGAGCTGAAAGGCTTTAAGAGCACTTAATGCCCGCTGGGCGCTACCTGTTTATCCCGTTTTTGAGGACAAAAAGTCAAAAGCGTCAGACGAAAAATCGGTCAAGCGAAAAATCGCATAAAAAAAGACCGACAGGACTAATATAATTGCTGCAAACTTCGTTTGAGAGCAATTAATAACTATACGATAAGAATGTGTTCAAAAGCGTATGTGTACAAAGCGTATGTAAAAGAAAACAACACTACTGTTCTCCACACCAACGAGGAGTAAAGAAAATGTACAAAAAATGGGGGCAAAAATGGATATTCCTGTCATCAGTTTTGAAAAATGGCGTCAACGTCATCAATAGACACAGGAAGTGAAAGCGTCCAAAGGACTCAATATTTTACCACAAGAAGACATGCACCACGTTTCATTTAAACAAATGGCGACAGAGTAGCAAATAGATCAAATTGGGGCGCAAAAAGAAGAATCACACTTTTTGCAAACAAACAAAGGTACCGAAAACACAAACATAACCGACTAACGTCGGTCGAATTGCTCTCAAACAACCGGCGAGCGGTTGGCATTGTCAGTAGCTAGCCACAGTTTAGTGAGGCTAGCTTTATTGATTCGTCTCAAACTGCAAAATGTTGCAAAATTTTAAAAAAGCTTCCAGATTTCGCAGTGAAAATGTTAAAAACTATTTTTTGTCTCTGGATTTATGTCAATCAACTCACCTCCTTGACTTGAGAAGCTTCGTTGGCCAGTAATGATCGTAAAATGACAAAAATATTGAAAACAATCGCAAATTTTACCAAAATCTTGCTGATATTCAATATATTAAAATCTTCAAAACGATTTCATTGTCTCAAAAGACAATCCAGTATCCCAATTTCAAGCTTTAAATAGTTTCACTGGATCATAAAGATCCATATACGGAGAACATATTAATTTTCCGAAAATTTGACAAAAACTAAATTGCTAGAAAATTGTTAAAGCTGGAGTCATTGAAATATTGATAACCATTCCATTAACTATGCGACAGCCTATCATCAAACCTTGGAGGAGAACCAGGACCCTGGTGCCGGAAAAATGATAAAAAATTCAAAAAAAAATCACAAATCTTGAAAAAATTGCAAATATTTTTTGAAAATTGTTGAAATTAAAATCTTGAAAAACATTCAATTAAATCTAGAAGCTATGCCTAATAATCAAAAGCTCAAGGAGGTTCGCGGGCCCTTCAGGTTGGAAAAACCTAAAAAATGCTAAATTCCTGATGGTAAAATGTTGAAAAACAATTCCATTACCACTAGAAACTATGCAGTAACCTATTATCAAACCCTGGTGCAAGTTGGGTTGCCCTTGAGATTGGAGAAACCTAAAATTGACAAAATATTTAAAAAACTTGAAAAAAAATTGTAAGTTTTATTTAAAAAAACTGCAAAAATTTGTGATGTCTAAAGTGTTGAAAACCTTTCAATTACCGCTAGAAGCTATGCAGTTATATATTATCAAACCCTGCAGTAGGTTCGTTGCCCCTTGAGGAGAAACCTAAAAAATGACCAAAAATTTAAAAAATTGAAAAAAAATTGCAAATTTTATTAAAATTTTGCCAAAATTTGTAATAACGAAAAGATGAAAACCATAAAATTTTTATTACCCTATTATCAAACGCTATAGGAGACTTCCTGGCTCATGGGTCTCGGAACACTTGGATAATAACAATAAATTTTATAAATTTAAAAAATGCAAGTTTTATGAAAAAATAGCTAAAATTCGTGATGTTAAAACGCTGGAAACCATACTATTACCACTAGAAGCAAATGCAGTAACCTATTACGAAATCCTGCAGGAAGTTCACTGGCTCTTGAGACTGGAAAAACCTAAAAGACAATAAATTTAAAAAAGATTCAAAAAATGTAAGTTTTATAAAAAAAATTGCTTAAATTTGTCTTAAAAAATTGAAAGATATTACATGGCAAAAAAAATTCTTTCAGCAACTTATCATCAAACTCTTATTGAAGATTTTCTGCCCCTTGCGTCCACAAAGACGTGAAAAATGAAAAATGAATGAAAAAAATATAAAGCTGCACGTTTTGTCAAAAAAATGCTAAAATTCTTGATGTTAAAATGTTGAAACAATTGCACTACCATTAGAAACTATGCAATAACCTAATATGAAACCATAGAGGAGGTTCCTTGAAACCAAGAGCTGAAAGAACTCAAAAACTGGCGCAAAAACTGAAAAATTCAAAAAGCTTGAAAAAAATTGCGAAAATTAGTAAAAAAAAAATGCGTGTTTTTAGCGATCAGTTGTTCGTCAGTAGCCAGGGGGGGGGGGGTGCACTGGGGAACTGCACATGAGGGGGGGTTAGATATGAACATTACCAGCAGTTCCTAATTACTATACATTACAAACGAAGATACTGTTAAAGTCCAATGTTCGAAAACAGAAGTCAACAATCAAAAACGGAGGTAAATGCTCGAACAGAAAGAAGTCAAAATTCAAGTCATGAACAAACTTGCGTTCTGAAAAAACCTGTAGAATCTCAATACTCCTCTTCGAGTCGTGAAAAGACCGACAAGACTAATATAATTGCTACAAACTTCGTTTGAGCAATTAACTACAAACTTCGTTTGAGAGCAATTAATAACCACTAGCTGAACACAGAATTATCTACCAAAAAGGAAATATTATTTTTCCGAAATTACATACATCATGCCAATAAAACGACCCGTTGCAAAAGTACCAGAAAAGACAACACAGGCCTGAGAATTCAATAGCTCATTTAAATTTTTCGAAAACAGGTGTCACCATCATTTAAAACATTTGGGTAAAAGTTTTCAACGAACTAAACTATGCCTTATTAGACAGCACGTAAAACCCTTGGCAACGGGGGCTAATCAACAAGGCAAACAAAAAATAGCAAAAACGCCAAAATCTAAAAATCGCTCAGAGTTTCCATAGTTCAATGGTGTCAAAGTCATAAAATCATTAGATATTCACCGAAAAATCCAGTGATTAACTTTTTCATCATTGCAGTACTTGTAGACCATTTCAACAGCATTCGTTAAAAGATCTAATTGCGAAAAAAGTGAACTAAAATTCTGATTGCCTTAGTACAAAAAAAACTCAGTCTTCGCGACCTTAATTTACTGGCGTTTTTGCTCCCATTAATTTTTCAGCGTTGCAAAATCACAATTGACTTTGATTTTTGCTTTACTTCTATAATCATCAAAAAGTGTAAGCGAATCATTCAAGGAAGACAGAAAGAACAAAATTGAGTTTGTTTGGATTGTAAAAAGGTAAGAGCGCAGTAATAGCCAGCTGAGTCGGTAAATATTTGCCATATAGTATTTTAGTAAAAGTTACGGCTATTTAAAAATCTTCGACTATATAGATCCACGGCTCCCGCATTACATCTACCTCAACCCCGCCTTCACTTTTCCTTTTAAAGATTTTCCTCAAATTTTGTCGGAGCAAAGAAAATTGTTTTTCTACAATGCATACGCAAAACCTGAGAAGCATGTCTGCAATATGTATTCCTCCATTTCGAGAAATGTTGGAATGAAAAATAACAGACTTTGAGGACCAGATCTAGGCTACTTTTATAAGCCCTTTAGGTTTTCTCATCTTTATGTTAGTGTATGTGGGTTTGGTTCCCCATGATAAGTTGTGTATTGATGTGAGAGAGAGAGAGAGAGAGAAGTATTAATCAATGTTTCAATTGGCGGCAAAATTTGTTAAAAATCAGTCGGTTTATATAGCATTATGTTCCCGCAATCATAGCTTAATGGTTGTGACATTCTCAACTCGAACTGTAACTTTTAAATCAAAAATCGGAAAGTATCGGAAGTCATTCTTGACTTCCTTCAGCCCTCCTTTCGGGTTGGGTGTCACCTAAGAGAGCCGCGCAAAACCTAGCGTGTTTTGTTTTCCCTAACCCCTTGGTGAGGACATCTGCGATCATGAGGTCAGTTTGCAAGTATTTCAATTCTAGCTCTCCCCTTTCTACAAGCTAACTTATGAAATGAAGTTTAAGTGCAAAGTGTTTTGTTTTTCCATAGTGAGTGGACTGCTTGCTGAGCGCTATGCATGCCTGGTTGTCAACGAAAATCTCAATAGGTTTTTGCACCTCAACGCTTAAGTCCTGAAGCAGATCTCTCAAGTGAATGGCCTCCTTTGTTGCCTCTACTCGGGAATTCATTTCAGCTTCTGCCGTTGATGTAGCAACACATCTTTGAACCTTGTTGACCAGCTGACAACGGCTGAGGTACTACTAAGTTTGAAACAATATCCTGAAGTGCTTTTCCTATGGTCCAAATTTCCCGCCCAATCGGCATCGGAGAAACACTCTTAAGGTTGACTTGTCTCCCCTCCTAAAAACTAAACTCTTTGACTTAGAACCTTTGAGGTATCTCAAACCTCTTTTTCCGGCTTTCCAGTGCTTTTCCCCTGGGTTCTCAACAAAAGAACTTAAGAAATTTGCTGCAAAAGCAATGTCTGGTCTACTTGAGCAAGCTAAATAATTCAAGCAACCCACTAAATTTCTATAATCAAAACTTTTCATGCGCTCTTGCTCTTCACTCCTCTCCTGAGGGCAGTCTTCTTTTGTTAGTTTTATTTCTGCAAGTGGTGTCTCTACTGATTTGCCATTTTCTAGTCCAAATCTCTCTAACAGCTCTTCAATATACTGTTCATGGTTGATTTCAATTGAATTTTCCTTTTTCACAATTTTCATTCCAAGAAACCAACAAAGATCCCTACAATCACTTATTTTGAAATCCTTAGACAGCTCACTCTCAAACCAAGCCGAGAAGTTTTCCTGAAATTCACAGCTTATTATATAATCTACCCACAAACAAACTGCGCCTTGAAGTTGTCTTTCACTTTTCTTTATGAACAAACAATTATCATGAACCGAAGATTCAAAACCTTTAGCTACCAAAAAGTTACTAAATGTAAGATACCAATTCCTTCCTGACTGCTTAAGACCGTAAAGACTTTTCTTCATTTAACAAATAAGAGGTTTTCCCTTGTTGTCTAATTGCTCAAAACCTTCCGGTTGTTTCATGTAAATTTCCTCAGCTATAGGTGAATTAAGATATGCCGTTTTTATATCCATTTGTCTTATTTTCGAACCTTTTTGAACAGACAAGCTCAAAATTTAACGAATTGTTGACAACCTAGTTGTTGGTGAGTATGTCTCATGAAAATCCTTCCCTAAGACTTGACTGTAACCTTTGGCCACGAACCTTGCTTTGAATCTACTTATCTCCCCCGTCGGACCATCCAAAATGCCATCTACTACCCACTACTTTTGCTCCATTATCCTCAACTAGATCCTAAACTTTATTTTCGCTCAGTGAGTTATATTCGTCCTGCATTGCCTTTCTTCAGTTGTCATTCTTGAGCGCCTCTTTTGCGTTTTTAGGTAACAAATTTTGATCAACAATTTAACTTAAAAAAACTATTTCACTCATCTCTTTGTTTACCTCATGTTCTAGATTTGCCTGTTCATTCACTCCGAAGTAATAGTTGTTCTCTTCGAACCGTGCATTCCTTGTTTTTTGAACCTTAAGCTCATCGCGATCGTTTTCTATTCCTATCAGAAAAGATCTACTATCGAGTGCATGACCTAAGAAAATTCCCTTCTTCGCTTTTCTGTCTATTTTGTTTCTGAACTGTTTCTCTATGAAAAGGTAAGCAACACAACCGAACACTTTCATGAAACTAAGATTTGGTTTCTCATCATAGATGGCTTCGTGAGGGTTTTCTTTATTGCCCAATGATAGCAAAAATTTTTCAAATAGAACACCATGTTGAGCGAATAAGTCCAATACTTTTTCTCTAAAGAAGCCTGATCTCCTAAACATCTAGCAGTTCCTACAGTGACGTCCAAAAGTTTTTCAATTTTACCATTTTCTTGTGGCGTGTACGCCGCAGAATTCTCAAGCCTGATTCCTTTTAGCCGGGCAAACTTTTTAAAGTCGATAGATATAGTACTCTTTTGCACCGTCTGATACTAAAGTTAAAGGTTGGCCTACATCTGCATAAAAATGTTGAAATTTCTCTAGAGTCTCGTCCCTTGATTTCATAAAGTAAACCCTACAATATCTATTGAAGCTATCAACAAAACCTATTACGTACTTGTGGGCATCTACAGCCTCGGGGGTAATGGGCCCTAAGATGTCTGTGTGCACAATGTCCAACACTGCTTGTGCTCCTGTTGTGCAATCTTTTGCTATTGGTTGTTTCTTAGCTTTATTCAACTCGCAAATCTCACATACATCTACCGCACTGTCGCTGATACGCATTCCTTCAACGTGTTCAACTAGTTTGCTAAGGTCCGTAAAATTGTTATGACCCAATCTTGTGCCACATTTTTAAGCTACAGGACAGTAGGCAGTTTTCCTTGCAAGTTTTATCAATCTCACTAAAGTCCCAAATGAACAAAATTGTCTCCTGTCTAAATGGGTACTCAACTCCGCTTTGTCAATTATGCTTAGTTCTGGTCCTATCAAAACTTCAGCTCCTGCTTCTCTAAGTTTACTAATTGACACTAGACTGTGTGAGTTTTCAGGTAAAAACAAGGCGTTCTCTAAGATAATTTTTCTATTCACCTGATTACTATCCTTAACTAAAAATGCAACTGTACCTCGGCCACAAATCTCAGACTCTGTTTTGTTGGCGTTCTGTACTTTGCCCGAGAAATTATCATCGATATCGATAAACATTTCCCTGTTGTTTATCATGTGACTTGTTGCCCCCGAATCTAGCACTAGTCCTACTCCCTCATCATCAACTGGGCATAAAAAGAAACTGAAGTATTCTTCATCTTTTGCTAAATTCTGTTTCTCATTTCTAACGCTTCGCCTGGCATGACTCTCTTTTTTATCATTTCTAACTTTTTATTCCTACACTCTGTAGCTATGTGTCCAAACTTATTGCAATTGTAGCATTGAATTACTTTGATGGTATTAGGCTGCGGGTTATGAGGCTTCCAGTTATTAGTTGAGCGACAGAATTTTGCAATATGTCCTATCTTATTACAGTTATGGCACCTCTTCTGCTTTGTTAGGAAGACACTTTCACTTGCGTTTTTCCTATCACTCTCTATTCTTAGCTCAGTGTCGAAGTTGATCAGATCTCGCTTCAACTCATCAAGTGACTTATCCTCACTACCTTACTTAACAAGTGTGACAAAATTATCAAATTCGTTCGGCAGACCTTTCAGTAGAATTGATGTAAACATTTTTTCACTCAAACCCTCGTAGACTTGGATAAGTTTATATTGTAGTTCATCTGCTCTTGTTATGTACTCGATTAGACTTTCGTCGTCTCTTTTAACAAGGCTAGTGAGTTCGCTGACTAATTTTTGCAATCTAGGTCTCTCAAAGCTACGGAATCTCTTAGTTAACACGTCCCATGCTTGAGCCCCATCTCCTTTATATGGCCTAAGATCAAGAACTGACTGCTTGTCCAACGCCGAAACAAGCTCATACCAAATTTGCATTTGTTTTTCTTTAAAAACTTCTCTCCCTTTATCTATAGCTGCGTCTTTTTCGGCTCGTGAAGCGTTAGGGCGTGTAGATGGGTCATAATCTTCAAATGTACTACTACCATCAAGTACCTTGTACAACATAAGGACAAAAATGCGAGCATCAAATTGCTCCGAAAAGTACAAAAAGTCTTCTTCTTTCCCACTGAGTCGGACACGTTCGTTCTTATCACTCATCTCTTGTCTAACCCGTCTATCAATTCAAAGCAAAAATTAGTCTCTCTAATCATTTTATCAATTCAACACTTTTTCACTCGTTACTTTCAAACAAAAACCAACTCTTTGGAGAACTAGGATTAAAAGGTCGGCAAACAAAAGGTCCGATACGCAAACACTACTCTCTTGTCTATGTCATTACTGGTCACTGAGAAACGGCCAGGCCACGTCCTTACAAGGTTCGACTGTAAAAGGATCCTCTAGGTCGGGTGTTATCCTTAGCGGAACCCAGGTTGCAATACCTTCACAGACTCAAGGGCAGTCTGTACATGTATCGCCCCTTATTAGCATGATTATTTCTCCAAAGTTATTATCTTTTTTCAATCAAGTTCAACCATATTTGTAGAGTGTTTAAGTTTTGCGCTGCTCTACAGGTTTATTACAATGTTTTAAAATCAAAATCTGAACGATGTTCAGCAAATCAACGCTTTTTCAAGAATTGAACGGTGTTCGATTAGGTTGCGCTTTTTCAAAAAAAATGTCCGAACGGTATCCGGAAATGCACGCGCGTCACAACCAATAAGCTACCTTTTAGGAAAGTAGCTTTTTACAAATTTAAACAATTAATGTTTTCAATCTTGGTTTGGCACTTTGCCGGCACTCAAACAGACTCCTTCAAAACTAGGGTCTGGAACTTCACTCTGCTGATCCTTGCTAGCTACTCTTTTCGGACTCTTTGCTCTCTCTTTTGCTCTCTCTTTTTGGCTTTGATCTCTCTTTTTGCTCTCTTTTTGGACTCTCCTTTGCTCTCTCGTTTTGGCTTTCGTCTCTTTGGCCCTTTCTGGTCTCTTTGGCAGTGTCTTGTCCCTTTGCTGTTTTGTCTCTGTTTTTGTTTGACCGCCTTGCAGAAAAATTTTTGTGTGCAGCTGTGCGTTTGGCTGGGCACAGTAACCGGATAAGTTGTGTATTGATTTGTGAGAGAGAAGTATTAATCAATATTTCAATTAGCGGCAAGATTTGTTACAAATCAGTCGGTTTATATAGCATTATGTTCCCGCAATCATAGCTTAATGGTTGTGACATTCTCAACTCGAACTGTAACTTTTAAATCAAAAATCGGAAAGTATCGGAAGTCATTCTTGACTTCCTTCACCCCAAACTAACAAGAGTTCTTATGACCTCTTTCGATAACCTGATTCTAATCTCACATAAAAAGTGAGAGCAATTAATAAATTAAAATTTTCACAATTCTTCCTCGAGGATGCCTAGAAGTTTCTACTGTAAACAAGGAACAGCACCTTTTCTGAGCTCAAGAAGTCAAATCACGTAATATTGATATCGATCCAGATTTGTAACTAGATCCAAAATGATTCCAATGATTCAAATTATGAAATAACTCATATAAAGTGTTCCGCTGATCGTGCCCCTTTACTTTGGGCAACACATTAAAGTAAGCATCATAGAATGACCGAGAAAATCCACCAAATATTGACATTATTCCAAATTCGAATTCCGAGTGACCATAAAATGATCCTGGGTCAAATATAACAGCCGCATCTCTAGTCTCGCCCACATTACCCGACCATAAATCTCCATGAAGAAGGGAAGGATGAACCTGAAATAAATTACCAGGTAAATCCAGGATTTTTTGAATTTCATCAGAACGGCAACAAAAAAAAAACAGAAAATTTGGATGTTACTGCCTGGCGGGCATCGCAAAGATACTTTTGTCTCGTCGAGTGGGTAGCCCAGAAGTATACTGGAGGAGACCTTATGCATGTCAAAAACATCTATTAAGTTTTGATTTTCAAAAATGTAAAAGGAAGTAAATTTTTGTGTGGGCAGTTCATTTTAGCTAGATTCTCTGGTATTAGGTTGTTTCAGTTGCATAATTATGAGCCAGTATGAGCTGTCGCTGTAATGATTTTTTCCTATTTCTTCATGAAATCGTTTGCTTGTTAAAATTCCTTTTGTTGACTTCCGAGTTTTCTTTCTGTCAGGCCGAAAATATCTGTCTTTACTCTAAAAATTCGCATTGCAAAGCTCTGTAAATCATGTAATTCCCTCATGAAAAAAGGATGAAACCAGCTGAAATATAAATTCCTGGAAAAAATATTTTATCCAAATAGGCTACGAGCTAATAGTTTACCAGATCAGATTACGTAATTTTTGTTTAAAAATAACGACCGATTTGAATATGTTAAAATGCTATAATAGTCCTGTAACATGTAACATTTCTTCAGTAACATTTACCTCAATATCATTGAAAAACTGTGGCATTTTCCGCACTAGTAGTTGATATAAATGATTTAAATCACCCACACTAGACTTCCCTCTCTCCTTCACAAGCATTTCTACCTGTGGTTTGATTCTATTCTGTGCGTAAAACGAAACCCAATTATCTTTCCAAGAATTGTCTAGGGGTATAAACCCACAACACGTTGCATCTTCAAACCCAAATTGTGAGACCTCTTTCGTGTCTATATTGTGCTTGTGCATTTGGGCCAATTTGGTGCCCAATTCAGCTTCTCTGCTTCTCAAACTGCTGATGTCCAGATGTTCCAACAAAATCGCAGATCCATTTGGTGTATTTTCAAACACCGAAACTGGATGAGGAACTCGTATTGAATTTGTGTTTTCAATGGCTTGAAGACTTAAAAACTCGCCTTTGAACATCGTATGTGAACCTGGTTTTTTGTTATACTTGAGAAAAAACCGACCCCTGTCGGTATCATATGAGCGTCCATTGTTAATACAACCACCGCCAGAGTAATTTGTAGATTTGACCGAATCGAAGTTTAATTCCTTTTGAAGGAAACTTTCCATTTTTGCATCATTTAGAACCTAGAAACTAAGCAAGAAAATTGCTGAATGTACAAAGAACGAATTAAAGCAAGGCCTCTTTTCTTCTTTAGTGATGATAAAGTCAATTAAATTTTTAATTTTCTTTTGATAATTCATTATATTTACAGAACAATAGAAAAATTATCTCTCAAATATTAAGTAAAGTCCGCATTAGCAGTCCATATTAGTTGTGCGCGCCATCTTCACTGCGTAACACTTCAAAATTATCGTCATCCGCACGATCATTGAGCACAGCAAATTGACATTTCACAAACTCAGGAATGAGAACTGAGGGGGAAAACCAGAAGTCATCTTATGAGCTAAGATAAAAGTATAATTCACTATTTATAATTTACATCTCACACTGCATAAGTTTAAAGTTTCTCTCAAACGATGGGCTGAGAGTTGATAGTAAAAAACTAACGATGCTCGGAATAGGACATTCGAGACAAAAAATGTCCCATGCAACTTGAAATTCTGCCTTCGCAGCAATTTTCGAATGCTCCGCTACCATAGGACTAGTAAAGCCACAAGACATCTAACTCAATAACCTCACACTTAACAAATTTATGGTGTTTTGAATCTTCTGAAGAGAAGTATAATGGTCAAACGAAATACCAGTAGAAGGAGAAATCTCATAAAAAAGAACGATAGGACAAACATAGCTGGCAGATTGCCAGAAAATAGCCACAATAGCTTCGTAGATCTGCAGTCTAAAAAAACAGTAAAAAAAAGAAACGAAAAAAATTCGTTTTCCATTGAAGGCTGATATGTTATATTTTGATTAAAAATCTGTATAAGTTTTTGCTGCCTCTATTTGCTGCTCTCAAAAAATCTTCATTTAGAGTGACACACCCATTTGACCTTATATCTTTGAATTCAAGTAAAAAAAAGTCAATTTCAAAGTGATGAAGTCATTTTTGAGAATAAGGTAGATCAAAAGTGACCAAAAAATTAATCACGAGAATGAATAAAAACACTCGATCCACTAAGAGCGAAAAATGACGTCACGCACGCACTTCAGTTGAAATTGCATGAACGAATGAACAAAAAGCAGATTTGAGGTTGTGACGTCATATGGTCGTAACAAAAAACTTGACGAAATAAAAAACATAGCAGGGCAAGTCCTGACGTACAATTCAAAGAATTTTTATTGAATAAACAAAAAAAACTAGACCTGGAACGGACTATGAGTGAATTGGGAAAACCATTTCAACAAAGATCAACTCAAAAAAAACAGAAAACCAATGTCTAAGTGCCGCTAGGGAGAACAAAAACCATTAGCGATAAATATAAATTTGAGGCTAACAAAAAAACGAGGAATAGAACGAACTATGAATGGTTTGGGAAAGACATTTTTAGAAACAAATTCAATCCCAAAAATCGAAAAAACAGTAAAAATCAAAGTGAAATTGCCACATGTGAACAAAAAACCACTAGCGAGAAAGCAAATTTTTGTTCAAACACCGTTTTCTCACTCTACTTCAAAATTAGAGCGAAAAACTTCACGCCACCAAACCACTCGCTTTCTGCTCTACTTCCTCTTTTGGCCTGACCAAAATCACTAATCGAAATTGACTTCAAAAATCATGAAAATCTGTCAACAGATCTTGAAAAAGACATAGCCGGAAGAATTCCGGAACCGATTCGAAGTGGAGTGGAAAGCCATTTCAACGCCATCGAACTGCTCATCAGACAAAACGTGCCTCCACCAATTTATGATTATCTTGAAACAAAACCATCAAACAAAAAAGTAAAAAACAAAAAAATCAAATCTGTTAGATGATTTTAAAAAGCTGACAAAATTTTGTCATGAATTGAGATCCAGAAATAACTATCTATGCTAAAATTATTTCATCAAAACAACTAGTACTTACTAAAACCGCCTATGTGCATTTTTTTTAAAATACTTGAAGCCAAATTATGAAAAAAAGGCTCTTACAAACAGGCTAAGAAACTTGTCTAAAAAAAAAAGCTAAAAGACTCAAAAAATTAAAATAGTTCCAATTTTCGCCATTTTTGTCAAATTTCTCAAAAAATGATTCATATCCACAAAACTGTAACCAATTTTTATCTAAAACGCGATCAAGTAGAGGGGGTCTTTTCAATAACCATTTGAGCCAGTAAAAGAAAACAATCGTTAAAAAAAACGCAAGAAATTAGCCCGAAAATCAGCAAAATACGTGAAAAACCTCCGAATCAGAATAAAATTCATATGAATTTCCAGAAACCTTCAAAACCACTACAAAACCACTACAAAACCGGCCTAAAAATAAAACAAAATCAAAGCCACACTTAACCAAGAAAACGAAGAAAAATTTGCTTCAAAATGCCGCACGTGAACAAAAAACTTCGCTCGCTTACAGAATTTTTTTTCACACCTCACTTTCTCGCTCTCTAGAAAACAACGATATGAACAGAATATAGCTGGCAGATTGCCGGAAATTAGCCGCGATAGACGCTTGGGGGCTTCCATGCATTGAAACAACTAAAGAGATTAGATAGACAGATCGACCACCAGTCCTTTAATAGACCACTTAGACTTTTTGGGTTAGCTTTGGACAGTCATCTTTATGAGACACATAAACTCTATAATGAGAAAACCCTAATAGGGCTGTTCAAAATTAGGATCTTTTCCGTTTGTGTCCCCTTAGCTTAGCGGGCGCATATTATTTGCACCCCTCAGATACACGTGCAAAAATTTTCACAAAATGACTTATTATGTAATGGCACGTGCTCTGTAACGGGGGGGGGCATAACGTACTGGGGGGGGCACAAACAGAGAAGATCCCAAAATTAATATTCGAAATCAAAAACTCAAGACTAATAATCAAGAATTAGGGCATATATGTTTGGCACTACTTAGATGCACACCATTGACATTTAATAAGTAAATGTTCATAAATCATAAGTTCCATAAGTGAACTCAGAAGTCATTTTTTTGAGTGAAGAAAGTCATTGAAAAAGTCAATTCCAAGAAGTCAGGGTAAGACGAAACAAAAATCTGTTAGACGAAGTAAAAAACATAGCAGGACAAGTCCTGACGTACAATTCGAAGAATTTTCATTGACTAAACAGAAAAACTAGACCTAGAATGGACTATGAGTGAATTGAGAAAACCATTTTAGAAAAAAATCAGATCAAAAAATAAGAAAAAAACAGAAAATAAATGTCAAAATGCCGCATATGAACCAAAAAAACCACTAGTGAGAAATGAAAAATTAATTCAAACAAAGAACTAGGTCTAGAATGAGCTGTGAATGGATTGGAAAAACCATTTAGAAAAAAATCCGATCCAAAAAATCGAAAAAACAGTAAAAATCAGAGTGAAATTGCCGCATGTGAACAAAAAACCACTACCGAGAAACCGAATTTTTGTTCAAACTCCGTTTTCTCACTCTACTTTAAAATTAGAGCGAAAAAAATCACGCCGCAAAACACTCGCTTTTTCGCTCCATTTCGTTTCGGCCTGACCAAAATCACTACTCCAATTTGACTTCAAAAATCATGAAAATGTGTGAACAATCTTAAAAAAAAGACAGCGCCCCAATACAATTTAAATTCTTTGAATTGTAAAAAAATAGGAGCGCTATAATAGCCGCCTGGAATTGAGGACGCGGCTATTAAAAAACACTCTCTTTTCGCTCCACTGTTCATTTTGTTCAGCAACAAAATCACTCCTAATTTTTTCAAGTGTTTCATTTCCCATTTCAAAATGCACTCCAATGAAATTGATTTTTAAAAAATGCTTCTCCAATACTCCTCTTCGAGTCGTAACGAAGACAGCGCCCCAATACAGTTCAAATTCTTTGAATTGTAAAAAACCAAGAGCAGCGCAATATAGCTCCGCTCAGATTACAGCTTTACAGCTATAAGAAAAGACAGCGCCCAATACAATTCAAATTCTTTGAATTGTGAAAAAAAAACCAAGAGAAGGCCAATAATAGCCCCAGCTATCGCTGTGCGGCTATTAAAAAAGTGAAACAAATTTCGTTAGAGAGCGATTAGCATTCATTTGGAAGCAATTGATCATTATTATCCCTCTTGTTATTCGGACAGCGATTGAGAAGCTTGGTGCATCTGTCCATTCGTCAAGATCTCACTTTTTGCACCCGAACCAAACTCGGCACTTTTAGCCACAATGCTCCTACCGACATCTTCAATTTTGATTTGATTCCATGACGGTTTGAAAGCAGTCACAGGTTTCATAATAATATAAGCAGCCTTTTCTAGACCCCGTTGCTTATCTCCTCTGAGAAGCAACGCTGGTCTGTAGATGAAGAGCTGTTCGAATCCCAGTTGGGCCATTTCGTGCTCCACTTTTCCCTTGGTCTGTTGGTAGAGAAACATGCTGTCTTTGTTGGCTCCTTGTGAAGATACGTAATGCAATTGTTGACATCCTGAAAATAATCGCCACTAACAAAACAATCAAGAATTTTCAAAAAATGCTCTGCACGTGAGCGACCGAATATACAAACGCAAAACAAACTAACGAATCAAGTGGACAAAAAAATGTTCTGCACCAAGATTAGATTAATAGATATGAATGCAAAACTAATTTTCAAATCCTGTACAAATCTAGTTCAATAGCCGTTGTGTTAAACTGCCGTGTTGTAAAACTGATATTTTTAGAGTAATCCAAACTCACCCATTTCTTTCGCTATTTTAGCAACTGTCATTGTGTAGTCGTAGTCAACTTTTTTGAACCCCTCGGCTCCCGCTTGAGCTCTCGTAGTTCCCAGCGTCACAAAACCAACCGCACAGTCCTTAAATTATCAAATTCATTACACCTGTTTAAATATAATGTGACAATTAAAGTCACGAATCAGTTACATTCGGCTGTCATAAAAATTAAGAGCAATTTAGAATCGAGTATATACTTCTGAAAAATCCAATAAATGATCCGAATTTTTTCATCAGCATCGAACAGTCATATCGATATACACACCCAAAGAAGCAGGACTATCCATTACAAATATGATGCACCATTACAGGAGGGTGAAAATATCAACTATGCATGTATAAATTTCATCTTCAGTTATGAATGCTGTAAGAACCCATACCTTGAACGCATCTTTCGATTGATCTAGCTCATCAAAATTGACAACTTCCTGTTCAAAATTGGACCTCGGATCGTCAGATGGGAACTCAACTTTACGCCTGCCGATGAGAACAACTTGTTTGAATGTGTTCCTCTTGGCTAATTCCTTCGATAGAGCTTCACCACACGCACCAGTCCATCCAATTATAAAGGCCTTCAAATCGCTGAGAGACATTGGGAAGTAAAAGGCAACTAAACTACATCTGAAAGGCAGAGAATAGCAATTTAGATGGATACATTCAAATAAGGGAAAGTACGCAAAATAATGCCATAACTTAATATTGCGAACTGATTAACATAGGACAAAATTTCAAACAACTGGCGAGGGGTTGGATTTCGTAGACGCCAGCTTAAGCGTAGGGCGCCTATCTTCACTGTGGGGCAAAATAAGGGTGGGGGACCCACGCGATAACGGGGTATCCAAGCTACAAGCAAATCGTCCTTTGCATCGTAAATCCAACACCAAGTCCGGGAGTGTTGAAAGAGCAGGGATGGTATAAATTCCCAAAAAAAAAGAAATACCCTTCACACCATGAAATTATATCTCCTTAGCAGATTCGGTGAGATGCATAGTAAAAGAGAATACTAAATCTGTAAGAGATTGCTCAAGAACTTAATGCACTCGAGCTTTACAGTCTATCACGTTTACCCGGATAAGGAAGTTTATTGGTCAGACGAAAAATGAACCGAGACGAAAAATCAATAAAAAAATTATTAGCTCCAACTACGTTTCAGAGCAATCAATTAATAACAAAGACTAGCCAGAAGACTAGCCGTACAACATTACTCCCAAGAGTCCTCATCCAGAGAAGTTTCCTCACGGCATGATTTGGAGCCACGGAGCCAGGGAACCCCGGAAGATTGCCCGCAAGAAGCTTCCTCTGTTTGAGGGGTTGTTACCGGATGGACTGTCGGAGGCTTATAGAGCTTGGAAGCGTCAGAAGCGTGTTTTAAAGCCTAGAAAATGGCGGACAACTTCTGATTCGAAGGGATCGAAGAAGCTTCCTGACCCTCGGTTTGATCCTGACTTTGATCCAAAGGATCCTTTGGGTCTTAGTCGGTGATCACTGATTTTTTAAAAAAATCATACCAATAGGTTTGATTTTCAGGTAGCCTAACCAATCAGAAGGTCCAATGTGCTTTTGCAGTTGTTCTTTGGACATTGCCTTTTCTTTTCTATAAGGCGTAAAATTGCTTCAATGTTGTTCTTTTGTGCGCGCTTGATGTCATTTGCCAGTCGCATCTGAATGCTTCTTATAGTAGGTGAGTTAGATTCTTCATGTAACTTTTGCACGCTATACTATCGAGGTTTCCTTAGACAAATTCTTAGTGCTCAGTTTTGAGCTTTCTGCATGATAGCGATAATAGTTTGCGATTGGTTGAGCCAGCAAGCGTTTGCATATAGAAATAAAGGCCGGATCCAGGACTTGTACATCAGAAGTAAACTTTCCTGCTCAACATTGAGGGTGCTTAGACGCCAAACCTGGAAAATTCGCTCTTTTGCACTGGTTCTGATGTCTTTACAACGTTCATTCCAGTTTAGGTGTGGCGTCATGGTTATTCCTTGGAAATTGATGGTTTTCGCTTCTTCAATTTGTTTTCCAGTGATGTTTAGGCTGAGACCTGTTTGTCTTTTCGAAGGATTTCTTAATGGCATGTACTTTGTTTTGGCGGGATTTATTTTGATTTTCAGCCTATCACACCACTTTATGAGTATGTTGAGTGAAGCTTGGAGTTTGCTTTGTATTAACTTACTGGACTTTGACCTGTAACATAATGTAAAGTCATCTGCGAACTGAGAAACTTCTGCTGGAGTTTCTGGTAGGTTAGAGACATAAATTAAGAACATTATGGGCACCAAAACGCTACCAAGGGGGACTCCGGCTGTTGGTGAAAATTTCTCGCTTCTCGTATTCTTGAATTTTACGTAAACATGTCTTTGAGAGGAAAGAATTCACCCATTTTGATTTTCTTCTGTATTCTGATTATGTTAAGTTTGTCAATCAACCCTAATCTCCAGACTACATCAAAAGCTCTTTCTACATCCAGGCAGACGAGTCCAACCATTTCTGACCACTGTAATGCACCACTTATATGCTGAGTCAACCCAAGATTATCGGTTGTGCATCTGTTTGCTCTGTATGCACTTTGTTTTGGTCCAAAACTTTGTTTGCTTCACAGTGGTATAGGATGAGATTTTTAACAACATTTTCACAGACCTTTGCAATGCAATTGGTAAAGCTAATTGGTCATTAATTTTCTGCTTTCTTCCTGTCTGTTTGAGGTTTTGGAAGCATTGTTACGTGTGAGTCTTTCCAAAGGCATGGCACGTAAGAATTGTTGAGCAGGAAATAAATATGCATATGAAAGCTTCAATGTTTTGTGGTAACGCCTTCAGTAGTTGACAGCTTACTTTGTCTGGTCCGGGACATGATTTAGTTGTATGTTTCAAAATTTTATTGAACTCTTCAACGCTTAAGAAAATGTCTTCAGGTATTTCATTTGGGTCGGTTTCTAATAGAAGTTTTGTCTTTTCTTCTGTCTCGAGAAAAGGCCTCTGTAAATCTTCATTTTCGTATTAGTGTTCTTCATTGTCTCACTCAGGAGGCTTTTAAACATTTCATATTTTTTACGGTCAGTTACAGCAATTTTGTCTTTAAGTTAATTGTAAATGTGATCCGCTTGACTGTTGTTTATCGCTGGTAATGGTTTTGATTGCTTTCCAGAACCCTTTATTTCCTGCTTGTTTCGCTGTTTCGATTAGCTTTCTATTTTATCTTTCATTCGTACTTTTGAATGCTCTTCTGATTTCTCTTTGCAAGAAATTGAATTCCCTTAATCGATAGAATGTGTCATCCTTTGCACTTTTTAGTTGACTCCTTATCTTTTTCTTTTGCTTAATTATATTATCTCTGGACTAATTTGATGATTCGTATTATTTAGGTAGGATTGTTCAATTGATTTGTGAATTAGATCGATGAGGTTATGGTTTATTTCATTCAGATTGTCTTTGTTTGGATACTTTGGTGGGTACAAGCAGGAATTTTTGTAATTGACTTTTGTATGTTTTCTGAACTTCTGGAAATTGACTTTGGCTTTTAAATCGAATTCTGTTTGAATTTTAAGCTTCAATGAGGTAAGTGTCGCTGATTTTTCGCTGCCGATATCTTCTAATACTTGAAAATTGATAGGTTGGATAACCTTTGTTCAGCAATTATTTCCAGCAGTTTTTCGCCGTTTTCGATGTTTAATGTACAGTTGAGCTCTTGATGAGGAGAATTGAAGTCTCCAGAGACGAACATGTTCTGGAGGTTGCTGCCAAAAAATCCATTAAAAATTAGGTCTTGATTGAGTGAATTGTAAACATTGATTATCCATAACTCTCCAATGTTTGGTGTTTCCAAGTTCACACCGATTATCTCTAATGCCTGTTCGTTACTGTTTTTTCTGGATGTAATTGGTCTGAACTCTTTGAACTTTATGCCACTCTTTACAATGATAACAGACCCATAAAAACTGCATGCTTTTGCTTCTGTTACAACAAATTAGTTTTCATGTGCAAAACGTTCTTGCGATTTCTTGAATTCATTTAAACAAACAATGTCAATGTTTTCTTTCGTCAGAGACATGAATTATTCATGCATTTCGTTTTCTAAGCCACGACAAATCCATAGTAAAATTTTAATGTTGTCCAATTTCAAGCTTTTGTTGGCTGCTAGACTGAATCATGTTTGTGTTAACAGTTTGCATCAGGTTTGTTTTCCTAATATTATCTTGAATTTCTTGACCATCGTGAAATTCTTGTTTCCTTAAACACTCTGGATGCACTGTTGCTAACGACGCTGACAATATCGCTATATAACATTGTATTGAAACTGTTTCTAACTTTATTGAGAACTTCAGCAACTAGAACAGTAATTTTTGTAGTGGTTAATGACAGTGTTTTGAGTATCTTTCCTTGAAATGGCACTTGAGTATTTCATTTCTTGTTTTTACTTATTTGCTTCTGTCAAGGCGTTCTGATATGCAGGACATCCTCTATACAATATTGCGTGGGAGCCACCACAATTGCACACTTTGCCTGTTCTTTTGGTTCATTGCAACTTTTTACCGTGTGTTTGCCTGCACATCGTAGACATCTCAATTCGTCTTTGCAATCGCTTACCGAATGAACAAACTTTTGACATTTGAAGCATTGTTTAATTTCAGGTGGTTCTTTACTTGGTTCGCACTAGTGAATCACCCAGCCTATTGTTACGCCATGTTTGATTGCCGCTGCTACATGGCTTGAGCAATCAGTTATCACGCGAATCAGTTTCGTTGGTTTTCCGGTGGCCCTGCTTGTTATCCGAAGGACCTTGATAACATTCATAGCATTGTTGTTGAGAAGTTCTTTTTTCACTTCGTTTTCTTGTATGCTATGATGAACATTTACAATTACAAAACTGGGTTTAGATTCGGCTTTTGGCAGAGTGTTTCTTGCTTTAACAGAAGTGTTTGGGAAGACAAGTTGTAGATTTGAGGCGTTCATCAGCCATTCTCTTGAACTTTGGTCTCCGTGTAAAATAAAGAAGTCATTGTTGTTTGGAAGTTCTCTGATGCAATTAATTTTGATTTGAGGGAAACTATTTCTCATGGAACGGGCAAAATGATAGTGTGTTGGTCTTGGATTTATCGTTATTATAACTGGTCTGATTGTTTCAGAGTCGGTTTTTGGATAATTTCGGGTTCGCTTGCGGGTTCGTTTGTTTCTGACTTGAACGAAGTCTTTTTCATTTTGTGATGTTTCGTTTGCAATGTTTCAGGCTTCAGAGAGAAGTGCACATAACTGGCTCATTTCGGCCAGCGCCGTTTTGGAAACTTGAAGCAAATCGTGTCAGGAAGGCTTAAAGTGGCCCTAGGACTTTTGAAGATGAGCGAAAAAAACTGGGCGAAAAGTAAAGACCTTTGAGCTTAAGACTTTTGAAGGTGAGAATAAAACTGGAAGAAAAGTAAAAAGAAAAGTCGGGACTAGGAAGAAAAAGTCGGGATTTAAAACCTTCAGCAACTTTTAGTGAAAAATCTCTTTTTATAAAAAGTCTCACTACCAAAGGACGTTCCTACACAAAGTGGAGTACTCGCTTCTGGCTTTCCTATCACACTTTGAGGTACTGATCCGAAAGTGACAATAACGGCGTATTAATCATCGTAGGTAGAATTAGGCTAACTGAAGCAGAATTATTTTTCCTTTAAACAAGTAGTTCAGACTTCATTGAAACGTTGATAGGTCCCAACAAAAACACAGACGTCTATAGAAAATAGTGTTAACAACCGTGAGATCAATTTTGTTACATATCACCAAAATGCACCCTTGAAAAAACAAACCGACAAAAAAAACGAAAATTACAAAATTCTTTTTATAAAACGAATAATTTACCAGCAGATAGAAGACCGAAACATCGAAATCTATTCCGATTTCAAAATTAAATCCGTTAATTCTTTTGAGTCGCATTTTGCCTCAAATTAATTTTGGTTAAACATTAAATGCTCAATGTAGCCATTAAGGTGAGTGCAGAGATTTAAAAAAGTAAAAAAATGAGCCAACATTAATAACTAAATTGAGAATGCAAAATCAGATCAGAAGTCACCCAAGCTATACAATCACGAATAAATCACTTATTGTTCCAAAACGATTGTTCCACCCAAATGGCCAGCAACTCAGATACATGCACATGTCAATAAAAATGAATAAAACTCCAATTTTATTGAAAAAATACGAAATTTTGTAAAAACTTCAGAAACAAATACAATCTCTCAGCAGGAATAAAAAACTAAATCAACTGAACTAAACACAGAGGTTTGAGTATGAAACAACTATAACATCTGGCTGGTGAGATTACTTTACGCGTCGATTAAACAACACTTTAGGGCCAAAATTTATCCAAAATCTGTCATTAATTTTCAAACAAAATTAAAGCACCATTCGTTGTCAAATGAACTTATTCAGAAGCTTCAATTCGGCTCATTCAAAAACCAACTAAGTTTTGAGAAATCAAAACAACTCATAATTCCAATTATAAACAACAACAAAAAACAAATGAGTGAAAAATCAAAAAGACAAACCAAATTCGAAAATTAAGTTTTGCCAATTTTAAATCTGTGACAAGTTAATAATTGCAACGGCAACATAGACTGAGATAAGACCCACTTATGAACTCCAAAGACATTAACAAGATATCTTGAAGGGTAAGACAACAAAAAAAAACAAGAACGGTCTGAACTGAAATTTTTTTTATATAGAGTGCCAAATCATTAAAACTATCAACTGGGAAATCAAGGAAATTAAACATTTCTTTCATGCTTTATAACTTCAATCATTGATTTCATTCATTACTCAGACTGCAACAAACCAAGAGAGAAACACCTAAAATCAAAACAAATTTCACTAACAAATAATTTCTAAGTAATCAATACCATAAAATATAAAGACATATGACATAAGTTTATAAGATCTCATGAGAATTTTAGTGCTAACAATTTGTTATTAGACCTCGTTCGGATTCCTCAATCTCGGGCCCTAGTAACAAAACTATAAATGAACAAAAATTGATCAAAATTTAAAAAAAAGTTTAATGAGAACACGTAATGTAATCAAAATCACTAATTTCCCGCAGAACAATTGGAACAGCAGCATCTTTGTATCATTAATTCGAAGAGCAGCTTCTTCGCATTTGCCAGCTTTAGTACTTCATATTTTGTAATTTAACGTTTGATAGATTATTCTTATTCTTATTCTAAACCAACAGATGTGTACACAAAAAATGTTTAGTAGCAGTTGAGATCAGTGTTTTCATTAATTCTAAAAGAATAGTAGTAGTAGTAAAAAACCTGAAAAACTTAAAAAACTTGAATAAAAAACCTTTAACAGAACAGGATGTACAGTAAAACAAATAATACAATAATCAGGTGCTTAACAGAAATATATTTAAAAAAAACTACAACTAACTGCAAAAGTAAAGAGTTAAGCTATACAAAAGTTACATCTACATTTTAGATACCAAGTACATATTACACAAATGTCACATTCAGATCAAGTTAAGTCCAGCGGCAGGTTCTGATCTGAATTTTGGTTTGTCGGAAAGGTTGACTTGAAGAAATTAATGCTGATATTCAGTAGATCGGCAGCGTCGTTTACTAGTCGCTCAACACGAAAGAAAAAAGGTTTCTCTGTGAGTCGTTTTCTTGATCTCGTTAAGACCAGGCGTTCCAGATTCTGCACTCGTAAATAAAAGAAACTTTGTTCAATTTTGAAGAAATCATCGAAACTAAAGGAGTTCTTTTCATTCACTATTGCCAGAAAAAAACCCAAGTTCTATTGCCAAAAACACCCAGAAAAAAATCACGTTCAATGAGTTGATAACTGATTGACACCGAATGAGACTTCCGCCCATGATAATTCAAATTCTCAAACTTCCGAAGTTCATAGATATCAAGATAACAGGCGGGGTAACCGTACAGTAACACAGAACACATGCTTTGCATAGATTGAATATAATTCCCGAGGAAAGATTTGAGTGAACACTATGCTTCAAATACCTAAGAGCTCTACGAGTTTTGACAAATTATACATTAGATAAGTCAAAACAATCACGCAGCTTTCCAGATTTGCACAGAAACTCTTTTCGTTTCAGCTGTTCCTTAAATTTCAGGAGACGCTGACAACCTGTAGCAGCATTTGACTTTCCTATTCTTTTGCAATCAACATTAACGCTGCTGGTAATGTTGAGTTTCTTCGCAAGCTCCTGAACAAGAGCAGCGTCAGATTTGTAGGGAGATGACGGTTCCTTTCACTACCAAATTCAATTTTTTGGCGTCTTAACGTGTCTGTTCCTTTATGTGTCTGAACGAATGCTAGAAAAGCTAGAACTAAAAAAAATAAAACATTGTTAATTCTAGCATTAAATCAAATCTAATTCAATTGCGCAATTTTCAAAATGACACCATAGTTATCGAATCACAGAAGCACAGATTCAAAAACAGAAGAGAAAACTGTAAAAACTCAAATTTCGAAAAGTTTGGCGTTAAAAATTGAAAAAGCAAATTTAAAAGCAAATACCACCTCACAGAAAAGTTTAAAACCAAAAATACTAAGAACAACCAAAGACGTATAAGCACGAAAGAACTAGAACCTCTTGTTAATGAGATTAATTTAAAAGTCGACAAAAACGCTTAGCGACGATAGTGATTCCCACAAACTGATATTTCTGAAATATGGTTACCAAATTTTTTCCAAACTAACTGGCGACGATTATTTATCTATCAAAGGCAACCAATTGGCAACAAAGGCAACAAAAGCTTAGATTCAAACAAGCCTCATTATTGACATAAGAAGACATCAATAAATGAAAAGGCCAGCGCAAGACAAAAAACAGCAAATTAAACGGTTACAACTCAAATTTCACTTATATTTTTGAAAATTAGTATCCAGTAATGAAAACCATTAAAAATGAACTCAATACATTGATAAGCTTCTTTAATTTCAGTAATGCAATTAATGCAATTGTGGCCATTTGAAATTGTGAAAATTTTCTCCATAGGCTGTGACAAAACTACAGGGAAAAAAATCTAATCAAAACATAAAAAATTAACTCAAATTTTACTTTAAAAAATGGGTTTTAAGTAATCAACGCCAGAAACTGTAAACTAAAAAAATATTTAGCCTCAAATCTTATTCTCGTCAGAGCTTCAATGAGACCTATCAGAAATCTCACTCAATAACAGCAAAGGAAAAGAACAGAAAAAATTTAAAATTTTCTGAAGAGTCAAAATCAATTAAACATTTAGTTCCCCACAAACCAGTTCAGACACACGCAATCACCATTAGAATTACTGCATTACAATTAGTAAACTTCACCAGAAGGTCGCTAGATAAAAACGAAACGAAAGAAGTCAAATGGCCGCAAAAATGGCTCTTGAAAGCCAAAAATCGAGATCCAAATGCAAATATGATTTATTTTAAACAACCAAGAGTATACACAAGAGAAAACAAGAGTAGAACAAATATTCTCGATACCGGATCAGAGTTACCAAAAAAGTAAAATCGTAGCATATTTGGGCAAAAGTTAACACAAAATTTCATAAAAAGTTCAAAAAAGTGAACAAAATCAGTATTGAAAGTGAAATGTTAACAAAAATTCCAAACCTCTCACTACTCAAAAAAGACAATAATTTGGTAAAAATCTCTTGAATTTCTCACTCCCCTATGAGCTTTCAAATGATACCACTCATAACTTTCTAAAAATATATCGATTGGCCAAAATTGACTGAACAAGTTGAGCATATATTTCCTGCCCCCAAAAGTGGAGTCGGGCCGGATCAAAGATACCTTCTTCCGTACAGACAATTAAATTTTGCAGAATAGCAGAGAGGCTTTACAGTTAAAACGACACGAAGATCTTTACAAAGAATGTTCAAAAAGATCAGTTCTCAAGAGTTACTGGATTACAAATTTTAGTTGGTCTTGTGTTGTCTTTTGTTTTTACAATAGAGTTAAATTTCTACAGTCTCGGTCCCGTATTCTCAACCTCGCCTTTCATTCACAAGCCAATTTTAGAGTCAGCAGTTTCGCAATTTTTATGACTTCGTCATCCTGCTTATATAATTTTCTGCATTTCTGTCGGACGAGACAATGCAGGTAATTCTAATTGTTGTCGAAAATTTAATAAATAGCAATCGCTGTTTCTTCGTAATTTTATCACAGTGTTTTTTTTCAGAATATACGAAAATTGAATTCCACTAAATTCAGACATTCATAAATCAGTAGGCAAACGCTGACGTTATAGAAAAGACAAGGAGGCCCGGTTCGCACATAAGTGCCGACCCCGCTCATCTACATTTTTCACTTAATTGTCTACCATATGAGGAAGTGATTACAGAAAAAAATATCATGAAACAAACCACTAAACAAAAAAATTGCCTTAAAGGGCCGATGAGAGCTGTTATTAATATGACCACCAGTAAAGACGCCGATAAAATCAAATAATTATAAATATTAATTACGACCGAAATTCATTGTCCATTTTTTGATAAAACCATTAATAACCAAATCAAAATGGCATCAGATAAAACTTAAACTACAGAAGATTAACATGTACTTCACTACTTCAATAGAAAAAAATGTGGGATTTTTCCACTATGCGACTTGGTAACAAGTCGACAACAAATGAGCAAAAGAGCAAAGATTATAAAACGTTGCTTTCAAAAAAATTAATGTCAAACTGATTCGAAAAATTATGCATCAAACGAAAATCATTGAGAGATTCTTTTATTCCCCGATAGAGATTGAGTGATACCTTTCATTATCCAGGAATTGTCATACGACTACAAAAAAAATTGATAAAAACAGGCAAAAAGAAATTCAGAATTTGCACAAAAAGGGTGTCCCAGCCAATTCAACTTTAAGCTGTTCACTAAGAACCTTAAAAACTTTTAATTGCTTTTTTTCAAATGATCAGAGGACCGCCCATTATTGTGATACTGTGAAAAGAAAATTAAAAAAAGTGGGCGAATACGCAAAAATCACAAAAATTTTATGAAAAATCTGTGTACATAGAAAAAAGAGCATTTGAGGGAAACAAAAACGTTATAAAGAGCAAATTTTAGCTCAATATCTAAGGGATAAGACATGTCTATAGAGATACTAGGCTACAAGTACAGAGAAATAAGACTGGCAAAACTCAGAAACCCATTGTCTTTTTTTAAAACGAATATTTCCAAAATTCATGGCCAACATAATCTTTTGACTAAAAGAGTAGACAGTTTCCTTTCGAACTTATTTAAAAGCTAATTGCGCGACTTATTAGTGAGACAAGCCACATTATTGACATAAGAAGACATCAATAAATGAAAAGGCCAGGGCAAGCCTTTATGTGTCTGAACGAATGCTAGAAAAGATAGAAGAACTAAAAAAAAAGAAAACATTGTTAATTCTAGCATTAAATCGAATCTAATTCAATTTCGCAATTTTCAAAATGACACCATAGTTATCGAAAAACAGAAGCACAGATTCAAAAATAGAAGAGAAAACTGTAAAAACTCAAATTTCGAAAAGTTTAGCGTTAAAAACTGAAAAAGCAAATTTAAAAGCAAATACCACCTCACAGAAAAGTTTAAAACCAAAAATACTAAGAACAACCAAAGACATATAAGCACGAAAGAACTAGAACCTCTTGTTAATGAGATTAATTTAAAAGTCGACAAAAACGCTTAGCGACGATAGTGATTCCCACAAACTGATATTTCTGAAACATGGTTACCAAATTTTTCCCAAATTAACTGGCGACGATTATTTATCTATCAAAGGCAACCAATTGAACAAAAGCTTAGATTCAAACAAGCCTCATTATTGACATAAGAAGACATCAATAAATGAAAAGGCCAGCGCAAGACAAAAAATAGCAAATTAAACGGTTACAACTCAAATTTCACTTATATTTTTGAAAATTAGTATCCAGTAATGAAAACCATTAAAAATGAACTCAATACATTGATAAGCTTCTTTAATTTCAGTAATGCAATTAATGCAACTGTGGCCATTTGAAATTGTGAAATTTTTCTCCATAGGCTGTGACAAAACTACAGGGAAAAAAATCTAATCAAAACATAAAAAATTAACTCAAATTTTACTTTAAAAAATGGGTTTTAAGTAATCAACGCCAGAAACTATAAAATAAAAAATATTTGGAATCGAATCTTAGTCTCGTCAGAGCTTCAATGAGACCTATCAGAAATGTCACTCAATAACAGCAAAGTTAAAGAAGAGAAAATTTAAAATTTTCTGAAGTGTCAAAATCAACAAAATATTTAGTTCCCCACAAACCAATTCAGATGCATGCAATCACCATTAGAATTACTGCATTACAATTAGTAAACTTCACCAGAAGGTCACTAGATAAAAACGAAACAAAAGTAGTCAAATGGCCGCAAAAATGGCTCTTGAAAGCCAAAAATCGAGATCCAAATGCAAATATGATTTATTTTAAACAACCAAGAGTATACACAAGAGAAAACAAGAGTAGAACAAATATTCTCGATACCGGATCAGAGTTACCAAAAAAGTAAAATCGTAGCATATTTGGGCAAAAGTTAACACAAAATTTCATAAAAAGTTCAAAAAGTGAACAAAATCAGTATTGAAAGTGAAATGTTAACAAAAATTCCAAACCTCTAACTACTCAAAAAAGACAATAATTTGGTAAAAAATCTTTTGAATTTCTCACTCCCCTATGAGCTTTCAAGTGATACCACTCATAACTTTCTAAAAATATATCGATCGGCCAAAATTGACTTAACAAGTTGAGCATATATTTCCTGCCCCCAAAAGTGGAGTCGGGCCGGATCAAAGATACCTTCTTCCGTACAGACAATTAAATTTTGCAGAATAGCAGAGAGGCTTTACAGTTAAAACGACACGAAGATCTTTACAAAGAATGTTCAAAAAGATCAGTTCTCAAGAGTTACTGGATTACAGATTTTAGTTGGTCTTGTGTTGTCTTTTGTTTTTACAATAGAGTTAAATTTCTACAGTCTCGGTCCCGTATTCTCAACCTCACCTTTCATTCACAAGCCAATTTTAGAGTAAGCAGTTTCGCAATTTTTATGACTTCGTCATCCTGCTTATATAATTTTCTGCATTTGTGTCGGACGAGACAATGCAGGTTATTCTAATTGTTGTCGAAAATTTAATAAATAGCAATCGCTGTTTCTTCGTAATTCTAATTGTTGTCGAAAATTTAATAAATAGCAATCGCTGTTTCTTCGTAATTTTATCTGTTGTTTTTTTCAGAAAATACGAAAATTGAATTCCACCAAATTCAGACAGTCATAAATCAGCAGGCAAACCCTGACGTTATAGAAAAGACAAGGAGGCCCGGTTCGCACATAAAGTGCCGACCTCGCTCATCTACATTTTTCACTTAATTGTCTACCATATGAGGAAGTGATTACAGAAAAAATAAAATATCATTAAACAAACTACTAATAAACAAAAATACCTTAAAGGGCCGATGAGAGCTCTTATTAATATGAACACCAGTAAAGACGCCGATAAAATCAAATAATTACAAATATTAATTACGACCGAAATTCATTGTCCATTTTTTGATAAAACCATTAATAACCAAATCAAAATGGCATCAGATAAAACTTAAACTATAGAAGATTAACATGTACTTCACTACTTCAATAGATAAAAATGTGGGATTTTTCCACTATGCGACTTGGTAACAAGTCGACAACAAATGAGCAAAAGAGCAAAGATTATAAAACGTTGCTTTCAAAAAAATTAATGTCAAACTGATTCGAAAAATTATGCATCAAACGAAAATCATTGAGAGATTCTTTTATTCCCCGATAGAGAGTGAGTGATACCTTTCATTATCCAGGAATTGTCATACGACTACAAAAAAAATTGATAAAACCAGGCAAAAAGAAAAAATTCAGAATTTGCACAAAAAGGGTGTCCCAGCCAATTCAACTTTAAGCTGCTCACTAAGAACCTTAAAAATTTTTAATTGCTTTTTTTCAAAGGATCAGAGGACCGCCCATTATTGTGATACTGTGAAAAGAAAATTAAAAAAAGTGGGCGAATACGCAAAAATCACAAAAATTTTATGAAAAATCTGTGTACATAGAAAAAAGAGCATTTGAGGGAAACAAAAACGTTATAAAGAGCAAATTTTAGCTCAATATCTAAGGGATAAGACATGTCTATAGAGATACTAAGCTACAAGTACAGAGAAATAAGACTGGCAAAACTCAGAAACCCATTGTCTTTTTTTAAAACGAATATTTCCAAAATTCATGGCCAACATAATCTTTTGACTAAAAGAGTAGAGTTTCCTTTCGAACTTATTTAAAAGCTAATTGCGCCACTTATTAGTGAGACAAGCCACATTATTGACATAAGAAGACATCAATAAATGAAAAGGCCAGGGCAAGCCTTTATGTGTCTGAACGAATGCTAGAAAAGATAGAAGAACTAAAAAAAAGAAAACATTGTTAATTCTAGCATTAAATCGAATCTAATTCAATTTCGCAATTTTCAAAATGACACCATAGTTATCGAATCACAGAAGCACAGATTCAAAAATAGAAGAGAAAACTGTAAAAACTCAAATTTCGAAAAGTTTGGCGTTAAAAAATGAAAAAGCAAATTTAAAAGCAAATACCACCTCACAGAAAAGTTTAAAACCAAAAATACTAAGAACAACCAAAGACGTATAAGCACGAAAGAACTAGAACCTCTTGTTAATGAGATTAATTTAAAAGTCGACAAAAACGCTTAGCGACGATAGTGATTCCCACAAACTGATATTTCTGAAACATGGTTACCAAATTTTTCCCAAATTAACTGGCGACGATTATTTATCTATCAAAGGCAACCAATTCAACAAAAGCTTAGATTCAAACAAGCCTCATTATTGACATAAGAAGACATCAATAAATGAAAAGGCCAGCGCAAGACAAAAAATAGCAAATTAAACGGTTACAACTCAAATTTCACTTATATTTTTGAAAATTAGTATCCAGTAATGAAAACCATTAAAAATAAACTCAATACATTGATAAGCTTCTTTAATTTCAGCAATGCAATTAATGCAACTGTGGCCATTTGAAATTGTGAAATTTTTCTCCATAGGCTGTGACAAAACTACAGGGAAAAAAAATCTAATCAAAACATAAAAAATTAACTCAAATTTACTTTAAAAAATGGGTTTTAGGTAATCAACGCCAGAAACTATAAACTAAAAAATATTTGGAATCGAATCTTAGTCTCGTCAGAGCTTCAATGAGACCTATCAGAAATGTCACTCAATAACAGCAAAGTTAAAGAAGAGAGAAAATTTAAAATTTTCTGAAGTGTCAAAATCAACAAAATATTTAGTTCCCCACAAACCAATTCAGATGCATGCAATCACCATTAGAATTGCTGCATTACAATTAGTAAACTTCACCAGAAGGTCGCTAGATAAAAACGAAACAAAAGTAGTCAAATGGCCGCAAAAATGGCTCTTGAAAGCCAAAAATCGAGATCCAAATGCAAATATGATTTATTTTAAACAACCAAGAGTATACACGAGAAAACAAGAGTAGAACAAATATTCTCGATACCGGATCAGAGTTACCAAAAAAGTAAAATCGTAGCATATTTGGGCAAAAGTTAACACAAAATTTCATAAAAAGTTCAAAAAAGTGAACAAAATCAGTATTGAAAGTGAAATGTTAACAAAAATTCCACACCTCTAACTACTCAAAAAAGACAATAATTTGGTAAAAAATCTTTTGATTTTCTCACTCCCCTATGAGCTTTCAAGTGATACCACTCATAACTTTCTAAAAATATATCGATTGGCCAAAATTGACTGAACAAGTTGAGCATATATTTCCTGCCCCCAAAAGTGGAGTCGGGCCGGATCAAAGATACCTTCTTCCGTACAGACAATTAAATTTTGCAGAATAGCAGAGAGGCTTTACAGTTAAAACGACACGAAGATCTTTACAAAGAATGTTCAAAAAGATCAGTTCTCAAGAATTACTGGATTACAAATTTTAGTTGGTCTTGTGTTGTCTTTTGTTTTTACAATAGAGTTAAATTTCTACAGTCTCGGTCCCGTATTCTCCTCACCTTTCAACCTCACCTTTCATTCACAAGCCAATTTTAGATTCAGCAGGTTCGCAATTTTTATGACTTCGTCATCCTGCTTATATAATTTTCTGCATTTCTGTCGGACGAGACAATGCAGGTTATTCTAATTGTTGTCGAAATTTTAATAAATAGCAATCGCTGTTTCTTCGTAATTTTATCACAGTTGTTTTTTCAGAATATACGAAAATTGAATTCCACCAAATTCAGACAGTCATAAATCAGCAGGCAAACCCTGACGTTATAGAAAAGACAAGGAGGCCCGGTTCGCACATAAAGTGCCGACCCCGCTCATCTACATTTTTCACTTAATTGTCTACCATATGAGGAAGTGATTACAGAAAAAATAAAATATCATTAAACAAACTACTAATAAAAAAAATACCTTAAAGGGCCGATGAGAGCTGTTATTAATTTGAACACCAGTAAAGACGCCGATAAAATCAAATAATTACAAATATTAATTACGACCGAAATTCATTGTCCATTTTTTGATAAAACCATTAATAACCAAATCAAAATGGCATCAGATAAAACTTAAACTATAGAAGATTAACATGTACTTCACTACTTCAATAGATAAAAATGTGGGATTTTTCCACTATGCGACTTGGTAACAAGTCGACAACAAATGAGCAAAAGAGCAAAGATTATAAAACGTTGCTTTCAAAAAAATTAATGTCAAACTGATTCGAAAAATTATGCATCAAACGAAAATCATTGAGAGATTCTTTTATTCCCCGATAGAGAGTGAGTGATACCTTTCATTATCCAGGAATTGTCATACGACTACAAAAAAAATTGATAAAAACAGGCAAAAAG
This sequence comes from Convolutriloba macropyga, assembly GCF_964194025.1. NCBI lineage: Eukaryota > Metazoa > Xenacoelomorpha > Acoela > Convolutidae > Convolutriloba > Convolutriloba macropyga. Next base: position 24,598,639 of record NC_134478.1, on the reverse strand, counting down.
AAAAAATTCAGAATTTGCACAAAAAGGGTGTCCCAGCCAATTCAACTTTAAGCTGTTCACTAAGAACATTAAAAATTTTTAATTGCTTTTTTTTCAAATGATCAGAGGACCGCCCATTATTGTGATACTGTGAAAAGAAAATTAAAAAAGTGGGCGAATACGCAAAAAACACAAAAATTTTATGAAAAATCTGTGTACATAGAAAAAAGACCATTTGAGGGAAACAAAAACGTTATAAAGAGAAAATTTTAGCTCAATATCTAAGGGATAAGACATGTCTATAGAGATACTAAGCTACAAGTACAGAGAAATAAGACTGGCAAAACTCAGAAACCCATTGTCTTTTTTTAAAACGAATATTTCCAAAATTCATGGCCAACATAATCTTTTGACTAAAAGAGTAGACAGTTTCCTTTCGAACTTATTTAAAAGCTAATTGCGCGACTTATTAGTGAGACAAGCCACATTATTGACATAAGAAGACATCAATAAATGAAAAGGCCAGGGCAAGCCTTTATGTGTCAGGAACGAATGCTAGAAAAGATAGAACTAAAAAAAAAAGAAAACATTGTTAATTCTAGCATTAAATCAAATCTAATTCAATTTCGCAATTTTCAAAATGACACCATAGTTATCGAATCACAGATTCAAAAATAGAAGAGAAAACTGTAAAAACTCAAATTTCGAAAAGTTTGGCGTTAAAAAGTGAAAAAGCAAATTTAAAAGCAAATACCACCTCACAGAAAAGTTTAAAACCAAAAATACTAAGAACAACCAAAGACGTATAACCACGAAAGAACTAGAACCTCTTGTTAATGAGATTAACTTAAAAGTCGACAAAAACGCTTAGCGACGATTATTTATCTATCAAAGGCAACCAATTGAACAAAAGCTTAGATTCAAACAAGCCTCATTATTGACATAAGAAGACATCAATAAATGAAAAGGCCAGCGCAAGACAAAAAATAGCAAATTAAACGGTTACAACTCAAATTTCACTTATATTTTTGAAAATTAGTATCCAGTAATGAAAACCATTAAAAATAAACTCAATACGTTGATAAGCTTCTTTAATTTCAGCAATGCAATTAATGCAACTGTGGCCATTTGAAATTATGAAATTTTTCTCCATAGGCTGTGACAAAACTACAGGGAAAAAAAATCTAATCAAAACATAAAAAATTAACTCAAATTTTACTTTAAAAAATGGGTTTTAAGTAATCAACGCCAGAAACTATAAGCTAAAAAATTTTTGGAATCGAATCTTAGTCTCGTCAGAGCTTCAATGAGACCTATCAGAAATGTCACTCAATAACAGCAAAGTTAAAGACGAGAGAAAATTTAAAATTTTCTGAAGTGTCAAAATCAACAAAATATTTAGTTCCCCACAAACCAATTCAGATGCATGCAATCACCATTAGAATTACTGCATTACAATTAGTAAACTTCACCAGAAGGTCACTAGATAAAAACGAAACAATAGTCAAATGGCCGCAAAAATGGCTCTTGAAAGCCAAAAATCGAGATCCAAATGCAAATATGATTTATTTTAAACAACCAAGAGTATACACAAGAGAAAACAACAGTAGAACAAATATTCTCGATACCGGATCAGAGTTACCAAAAAAGTAAAATCGTAGCATATTTGGGCAAAAGTTAACACAAAATTTCATAAAAAGTTCAAAAAAGTGAACAAAATCAGTATTGAAAGTGAAATGTTAACAAAAATTCCAAACCTCTAACTACTCAAAAAAGACAATAATTTGGTAAAATCTTTTGAATTTCTCACTCCCCTATGAGCTTTCAAGTGATACCACTCATAACTTTCTAAAAATATATCGATTGGCCAAAATTGACTGAACAAGTTGAGCATATATTTCCTGCCCCCAAAAGTGGAGTCGGGCCGGATCAAAGATACCTTGTTCCGTACAGACAATTAAATTTTGCAGAATAGCAGAGAGGCTTTACAGTTAAAACGACACGAAGATCTTTACAAAGAATGTTCAAAAAGATCAGTTCTCAAGAATTACTGGATTACAAATTTTAGTTGGTCTTGTGTTGTCTTTTGTTTTTACAATAGAGTTAAATTTCTACAGTCTCGGTCCCGTATTCTCAACCTCACCTTTCATTCACAAGCCAATTTTAGAGTAAGCAGTTTCGCAATTTTTATGACTTCGTCATCCTGCTTATATAATTTTCTGCATTTCTGGCGGACGAGACAATGCAGGTTATTCTAATTGTTGTCGAAAAATTAATAAATAGCAATCGCTGTTTCTTCGTAATTTTATCACAGTTGTTTTTTCAGAATATACGAAAATTGAATTCCACCAAATTCAGACAGTCATAAATCAGCAGGCAAACCCTGACGTTATAGAAAAGACAAGGAGGCCCGGTTCGCACATAAAGTGCCAACCCCGCTCATCTACATTTTTCACTTAATTGTCTACCATATGAGGAAGTGATTACAGAAAAAATAAAATATCATTAAACAAACTACTAATAAAAAAAATTACCTTAAAGGGCCGATGAGAGCTGTTACTAATATGACCACCAGTAAAGACGCCGATAAAATCAAATAATTACAAATATTAATTACGACCGAAATTCATTGTCCATTTTTTGATAAAACCATTAATAACCAAATCAAAAGGGCATACTTATATTTCAGACTATACGAAAATTAAATTTCAGTAAATTCAGACAGTCATAAATTAGTCGGGATACGCTGACGTTATAGAACAGACAAGGAGGCCCGGTTCGCACATAAAGTGCCGACCCCGCTCATCTACATTTTTCACTTAATTGTCTACCATATGAGGAAGTGATTACAGAAAAAAAATATCATTAAACAAACCACTAAACAAAAAAATTGCCTTAAAGGGCCGATGAGAGCTGTTATTAATATGACCACCAGTAAAGACGCCGATAAAATCAAATAATTACAAATATTAATTACGACCAAAATTCATTGTCCATTTTTTGATAAAACCATTAATAACCAAATCAAAATGGCATCAGATAAAACTTAAACTACAGACGATTAACATGTACTTCACTACTTCAATAGAAAAAAATGTGGGATTTTTCTACTATGCGACTTGGTAACAAGTCGACAACAAATGAGCAAAAGAGCAAAGATTATAAAACGTTGCTTTTAAAAAAATTAATGTCAAACTGATTCGAAAAATTATGCATCAAATGCAAATCATTGAGAGTTTCTTTTATTCCCCGATAGAGAGTGAGTGATACCTTTCATTATCCAGGAATTGTCATACGACTACAAAAAAAAATTGATAAAAACAGGCAAAAAGAAAAAATTCAGAATTTGCACAAAAAGGGTGTCCCAGCCAATTCAACTTTAAGCTGTTCACTAAGAACATTAAAAATTTTTAATTGCTTTTTTTTCAAATGATCAGAGGACCGCCCATTATTGTGAAACTGTGAAAAGAAAATTAAAAAAAATGGCGAATACGCAAAAATCACAAAAATTTTATGAAAAATCTGTGTACATAGAAAAAAGAGCATTTGAGGGAAACAAAAACGTCATAAAGAGCAAATTTTAGCTCAATATCTAAGGGATAAGACATGTTTATAGAGATACTAAGCTACAAGTACAGAGAAAAAAGACTAGCAAAACTCAGAAACCCATTGTCTTTTTTTAAAACGAATAATTCCAAAATTCATGGCCAACATAATCTTTTGACTAAAAGAGTAGACAGTTTCCTTTCGAACTTATTTAAAAGCTAATTACGCGACTTATTAGTGAGACAAGCCACATTATTGACATAAGAAGACATCAATAAACGAAAAGGCCAGGGCAAGACAAAAAATAGCAAATTAAACGGTTACAACTCAAATTTCACTTCTATTTTGAAAATTAGTATCCAGTAATGAAAACCATTAAAAATAAACTCAATACATTGATAAGCTTCTTTAATTTCAGCAATGCAATTAATGCAACTGTGGCCATTTGAAATTGTGAAATTTTTCTCCATAGGCTGTGACAAAACTACAGGGAAAAAAATCTAATCAAAACATAAAAAATAAATTTTACTTTAAAAAATGGGTTTTAAGTAATCAACGCCAGAAACTATAAACTAAAAAATTTTTGGAATCGAATCTTAGTCTCGTCAGAGCTTCAATGAGACCTATCAGAAATGTCACTCAATAACAGCAAAGTTAAAGAAGAGAAAATTTAAAATTTTCTGAAGTGTCAAAATCAACAAAATATTTAGTTCCCCACAAACCAATTCAGATGCATGCAATCACCATTAGAATTACTGCATTACAATTAGTAAACTTCACCAGAAGGTCACTAGATAAAAACGAAACAAAAGTAGTCAAATGGCCGCAAAAATGGCTCTTGAAAGCCAAAAATCGAGATCCAAATGCAAATATGATTTATTTTAAACAACCAAGAGTATACACAAGAGAAAACAACAGTAGAACAAATATTCTCGATACCGGATCAGAGTTACCAAAAAAGTAAAATCGTAGCATATTTGGGCAAAAGTTAACACAAAATTTCATAAAAAGTTCAAAAAAGTGAACAAAATCAGTATTGAAAGTGAAATGTTAACAAAAATTCCAAACCTCTAACTACTCAAAAAAGACAATAATTTGGTAAAATCTTTTGAATTTCTCACTCCCCTATGAGCTTTCAAGTGATACCACTCATAACTTTCTAAAAATATATCGATTGGCCAAAATTGACTGAACAAGTTGAGCATATATTTCCTGCCCCCAAAAGTGGAGTCGGGCCGGATCAAAGATACCTTCTTCCGTACAGACAATTAAATTTTGCAGAATAGCAGAGAGGCTTTACAGTTAAAACGACACGAAGATCTTTACAAAGAATGTTCAAAAAGATCAGTTCTCAAGAATTACTGGATTACAAATTTTAGTTGGTCTTGTGTTGTCTTTTGTTTTTACAATAGAGTTAAATTTCTACAGTCTCGGTCCCGTATTCTCAACCTCACCTTTCATTCACAAGCCAATTTTAGAAACAGCAGTTTCGCAATTTTTATGACTTCGTCATCCTGCTTATATAATTTTCTGCATTTCTGGCGGACGAGACAATGCAGGTTATTCTAATTGTTGTCGAAAATTTAATAAATAGCAATCGCTGCTTCTTCGTAATTTTATCACAGTTGTTTTTTCAGAATATACGAAAATTGAATTCCACCAAATTCAGACAGTCATAAATCAGCAGGCAAACCCTGACGTTACAGAAAAGACAAGGAGGCCCGGTTCGCACATAAAGTGCCGACCCCGCTCATCTACATTTTTCACTTAATTGTCTACATATGAGGAAGTGATTACAGAAAAAATAAAATATCATTAAACAAACTACTAATCAAAAAAATTACCTTAAAGGGCCGATGAGAGCTGTTACTAATATGACCACCAGTAAAGACGCCAATAAAATCAAATAATTACAAATATTAATTACGACCGAAATTCATTGTCCATTTTTTGATAAAACCATTAATAACCAAATCAAAAGGGCATACTTATATTTCAGACTATACGAAAATTAAATTTCAGTAAATTCAGACAGTCATAAATCAGTCGGGATACGCTGACGTTATAGAACAGACAAGGAGGCCCGGTTCGCACATAAAGTGCCGACCCCGCTCATCTACATTTTTCACTTAATTGTCTACCATATGAGGAAGTGATTACAGAAAAAAATATATCATTAAACAAACCACTAAACAAAAAAATTGCCTTAAAGGGCCGATGAGAGCTGTTATTAATATGACCACCAGTAAAGACGCCGATAAAATCAAATAATTACAAATATTAATTACGACCAAAATTCATTGTCCATTTTTTGATAAAACCATTAATAACCAAATCAAAATGGCATCAGATAAAACTTAAACTACAGACGATTAACATGTACTTCACTACTTCAATAGAAAAAAATGTGGGATTTTTCCACTATGCGACTTGGTAACAAGTCGACAACAAATGAGCAAAAGAGCAAAGATTATAAAACGTTGCTTTTAAAAAAATTAATGTCAAACTGATTCGAAAAATTATGCATCAAACGCAAATCATTGAGAGATTCTTTTATTCCCCGATAGAGAGTGAGTGATACCTTTCATTATCCAGGAATTGTCATACGACTACAAAAAAAACTGATAAAAACAGGCAAAAAGAAAAAATTCAGAATTTGCACAAAAAGGGTGTCCCAGCCAATTCAACTTTAAGCTGTTCACTAAGAACATTAAAAATTCTTAATTGCTTTTTTTCAAATGATCAGAGTACCGCCCATTATTGTGATACTGTGAAAAGAAAATTAAAAAAAGTTGGCGAATACGCAAAAATCACAAAAATTTTATGAAAAATCTGTGTACATAGAAAAAAGAGCATTTGAGGGAAACAAAAACGTTATAAAGAGCAAATTTTAGCTCAATATCTAAGGGATAAGACATGTCTATAGAGATACTAAGCTAAAAGTACAGAGAAATAAGACTGGCAAAACTCAGAAACCCATTGTCTCTTTTTAAAACGAATATTTCCAAAATTCATGGCCAACATAATCTTTTGACTGAAAGAGTAGACAGTTTCCTTTCGAACTTATTTAAAAGCTAATTACGCGACTTATTAGTGAGACAAGCCACGTTATTGACATAAGAAGACATCAATAAACGAAAAGGCCAGGGCAAGACAAAAAATAGCAAATTAAACGGTTACAACTCAAATTTCACTTCTATTTTTGAAAATTAGTATCCAGTAATGAAAACCATTAAAAATAAACTCAATACATTGATAAGCTTTTTTAATTTCAGCAATGCAATTAATGCAACTGTGGCCATTTGAAATTGTGAAATTTTTCTCCATAGGCTGTGACAAAACTACAGGGAAAAAAAATCTAATCAAAACATAAAAAATTAACTCAAATTTTACTTTAAAAAATGGGTTTTAAGTAATCAACGCCAGAAACTATAAACTAAAAAATTTTTGGAATCGAATCTTAGTCTCGTCAGAGCTTCAATGAGACCTATCAGAAATGTCACTCAATAACAGCAAAGTTAAAGAAGAGAGAAAATTTAAAATTTTCTGAAGTGTCAAAATCAACAAAATATTTAGTTCCCCACAAACCAATTCAGATGCATGCAATCACCATTAGAATTACTGCATTACAATTAGTAAACTTTACCAGAAGGTCACTAGATAAAAACGAAACAAAAGTAGTCAAATGGCCGCAAAAATGGCTCTTGAAAGCCAAAAATCGAGATCCAAATGCAAATATGATTTATTTTAAACAACCAAGAGTATACACAAGAGAAAACAAGAGTAGAACAAATATTCTCGATACCGGATCAGAGTTACCAAAAAAGTAAAATCGTAGCATATTTGGGCAAAAGTTAACACAAAATTTCATAAAAAGTTCAAAAAAGTGAACAAAATCAGTATTGAAAGTGAAATGTTAACAAAAATTCCAAACCTCTAACTACTCAAAAAAGACAATAATTTGGTAAAAAATCTTTTGAATTTCTCACTCCCCTATGAGCTTTCAAGTGATACCACTCATAGCTTTCTAAAAATATATCGATCGGCCAAAATTGACTTACTAAGTTGAGCATATATTTCCTGCCCCCCAAAAGTGGAGTCGGGCCGGATCAAAGATACCTTCTTCCATACAGACAATTAAATTTTGCAGAATAGCAGAGAGGCTTTACAGTTAAAACGACACGAAGATCTTTACAAAGAATGTTCAAAAAGATCAGTTCTCAAGAGTTACTGGATTACAAATTTTAGTTGGTCTTGTGTTGTCTTTTGTTTTTACAATAGAGTTAAATTTCTACAGTCTCGGTCCCGTATTCTCAACCTCACCTTTCATTCACAAGCCAATTTTAGAGTCAGCAGTTTCGCAATTTTTATGACTTCGTAATCCTGCTTATATAATTTTCTGCATTTCTGTCGGACGAGACAATGCAGGTTATTCTAATTGTTGTCGAAAATTTAATAAATAGCAATCGGTTTCTTCGTAATTTTATCACAGTTGTTTTTTCAGAATATACGAAAATTGAATTCCACCAAATTCAGACAGTCATAAATCAGCAGGCAAACCCTGACGTTATAGAAAAGACAAGGAGGCCCGGTTCGCACATAAAGTGCCGACCCCGCTCATCTACATTTTCCACTTAATTGTCTACCATATGAGGAAGTGATTACAGAAAAAATAAAATATCATTAAACAAACTACTAATCAAAAAAATTACCTTAAAGGGCCGATGAGAGCTGTTATTAATATGACCACCAGTAAAGACGCCGATAAAATCAAATAATTACAAATATTAATTACGACCGAAATTCAATGTCCATTTTTTGATAAAACCATTAATAACCAAATCAAAAGGGCATACTTATATTTCAGACTATACGAAAATTAAATTTCAGTAAATTCAGACAGTCATAAATCAGTCGGGATACGCTGTCGTTATAGAACAGGCAATGAGGCCCGGTTCGCACATAAAGTGCCGACCCCGCTCATCTACATTTTTCAATTAATTGTCTACCAAATGAGAAAGTGATTACAGAAAAATTAACATATCATTCAACAAACTACTCAACAAAAAATTACCATAAAGGGCCGATGAGACCTGTTATTAATATGACTACCCGAAAAGACGCCGGTAAAATCAAATAATTACAAATATTAACTACGACCGAAATTTGTTGTCCATTATTTGATAAAACCATTAATAACCAATTCAAAATGGCATCAGATAAAACTTACACTACAGAAGATTAACATGTACTTCACTACTTCAAAAGAAAAAAATGTGGGATTTTTTCACTATGCGACTTGGTAACAAGTCGACAACAAATGAGCAAAAGAGCAAAGATTATAAAACGTTGCTTTTAAAAAAATTAATGTCAAACTGATTCGAAAAATTATGCATCAAACGAAAATCATTGAGAGATTCTTTTATTCCCCGATAGAGAGTGAGTGATACCTTTCATTATCCAGGAATTGTCATACGACTACAAAAAAAATTGATAAAAACAGGCAAAAAGAAAAAATTCAGAATTTGCACAAAAAGGGTGTCCCAGCCAATTCAACTTTAAGCTGTTCACTAAGAACATTAAAAATTTTTAATTGCTTTTTTTTTCAAATGATCAGAGGACCGCCCATTATTGTGATACTGTGAAAAGAAAATTTAAAAAAGTGGGCGAATACGCAAAAATCACAAAAATTTTATGAAAAATCTGTGTACATAGAAAAAAGAGCATTTGAGGGAAACAAAAACGTTATAAAGAGCAAATTTTAGCTCAATATCTAAGGGATAAGACATGTCTATAGAGATACTAAGCTACAAGTACAGAGAAATAAGACTGGCAAAACTCAGAAACCCATTGTCTTTTTTTAAAACGAATATTTCCAAAATTCATGGCCAACATAATCTTTTGACTAAAAGATTAGACAGTTTCCTTTAGAACTTATTTAAAAGCTAATTGCGCGACTTATTAGTGAGACAAGCCACATTATTGACATAAGAAGACATCAATAAATGAAAAGGCCAGGGTAAGCCTTTATGTGTGAACGAATGCTAGAAAAGATAGAAGAACTAAAAAAAAAGAAAACATTGTTAATTCTAGCATTAAATCAAATCTAATTCAATTGCGCAATTTTCAAAATGACACCATAGTTATCGAATCACAGATTCAAAAATAGAAGAGAAAACTGTAAAAACTCAAATTTCGAAAAGTTTGGCGTTAAAAAATGAAAAAGCAAATTTAAAAGCAAATACCACCTCACAGAAAAGTTTAAAACCAAAAATACTAAGAACAACTAAAGACGTATAAGCACGAAAGAACTAGAACCTCTTGTTAATGAGATTAATTTAAAAGTCGACAAAAACGCTTAGCGACGATAGTGATTCCCACAAACTGATATTTCTGAAACATGGTTACCAAATTTTTCCCAAATTAACTGGCGACGATTATTTATCTATCAAAGGCAACCAATTGAACAAAAGCTTAGATTCAAACAAGCCTCATTATTGACATAAGAAGACATCAATAAATGAAAAGGCCAGCGCAAGACAAAAAACAGCAAATTAAACGGTTACAACTCAAATTTCACTTATATTTTTGAAAATTAGTATCCAGTAATGAAAACCATTAAAAATGAACTCAATACATTGATAAGCTTCTTTAATTTCAGTAATGCAATTAATGCAACTGTGGCCATTTGAAATTGTAAAATTTTTCTCCATAGGCTGTGACAAAACTACAGGGAAAAAAATCTAATCAAAACATAAAAAATTAACTCAAATTTTACTTTAAAAAATGGGTTTTAAGTAATCAACGCCAGAAACTATAAACTAAAAAATATTTGGAATCCAATCTTAATCTCGTCAGAGCTTCAATGAGACCTATCAGAAATGTCACTCAATAACAGCAAAGTTCAAGAAGAGAGAAAATTTAAAACTTTCTGAAGTGTCAAAATCAACAAAATATTTAGTTCCCCACAAACCAATTCAGATGCATGCAATCACCATTAGAATTACTGCTTTACAATTAGTAAACTTCACCAGAAGGTCGCTAGATAAAAACGAAACAAAAGTAGTCAAATGGCCGCAAAAATGGCTCTTGAAAGCCAAAAATCGAGATCCAAATGCAAATATGATTTATTTTAAACAACCAAGAGTATACACAAGAGAAAACAAGAGTGGAACAAATATTCTCGATACCGGATCAGAGTTACCAAAAAAGTAAAATCGTAGCATATTTGGGCAAAAGTTAACACAAAATTTCATAAAAAATTCATAAAAGTGAACAAAATCAGTATTGCAAGTGAAATGTTAACAAAATTTCCAAACCTCTACTCAAAAAAGACAATAATTTGGTAAAAAATCTTTTGAAATTCTCACTACCCTATGAGCTTTCAAGTGATACCACTCATAACTTTCTAAAAATATATCGATCGGCCAAAATTGACTTACTAAGTTGAGCATATATTTCCTGCCCCCAAAAGTGGAGTCGGGCCGGATCAAAGATACCTTCTTCCATACAGACAATTAAATTTTGCAGAATAGCAGAGAGGCTTTACAGTTAAAACGACACGAAGATCTTTACAAAGAATGTTCAAAAAGATCAGTTCTCAAGAGTTACTGGATTACAAATTTTAGTTGGTCTTGTGTTGTCTTTTGTTTTTACAATAGAGTTAAATTTCTACAGTCTCGGTCCCGTATTCTCAACCTCACCTTTCATTCACAAGCCAATTTTAGAGTCAGCAGTTTCGCAATTTTTATGACTTCGTCATCCTGCTTATATAATTTTCTGCATTTCTGTCGGACGAGACAATGCAGGTTATTCTAATTTAAATCTCTAACTTCTCAAAAAAGACATAATTTGGGAAAAAAAAACATTTCAATCACGAAAACAAAAATCAAACAAATTCACGAGCACTTTTATGCACAAAAATCACAATTTTTGTATGAAAACTCGTAGTACCAAAATCAATACATCGATTTTTTAAATCCTCCAAAAAGATTTAAATTGTAGGAAAGACAGTTTAACCTGTATTTACTAAGAATAAGCAAAAAGTTGAAAGATGGAAAATATAAAATTGACAAGTTCAAAAAATCACTTAAATTTTCTTAAAACAAATAATTTCAATGTCACAAAAGACATTAGATAACAACCGAATGCCTTGGTCAGGTTCCCACATGAAGAAGCCATTCAAATCTTTGATTGGTTCCAATTAGTAATCAAATTGCAGTATGAGAATCTGACTGAAGTAAAAATTACTAAAACTCTTTTTCAATGCCATAGAAACCATCAGGTTCTCCGAAAACATACTGTATCTACATTTGGCCTCATTTTGACGTATATGGGAACTGTCATTATTGGAGCCGTGAAGTGAAAAATGTGTCAGTAATACCCATTAAAGATAATGAAAACAAAAAAATTTTTGAAAAGCAGCACAAAAAAAAAAATTCTGATTGTAAGGATCCACGATGATATCAAACCCATCCCTGATTTTGGCGCGCGTCCAACAAACCACAACCATGCTTCAATATTTGCGAATTTAGACCAATTGTTAAGTGGAATATTTCAAAAATAAAAAAATGATGCATTTTGTATAATTATCGAGTTAAATTTGCAAAAAACGGCAAATTTTTAATTCCAGAAAACTTTTATAGGGCTCCGGATTTCAACTAGCTCTCTTTCTGGAGTTTACAGATATCGTGTCAACGGTTTCTAGGTCTCCAGTTTCAGCAAACTTAAACAGAGGACCAAAAAAGCACATTTGTGCAATTTTTGATGAAAAATGTCTCAATTTTGAAAATGTTATCAGAAAAGTCTCCAATCAAACCATTCAGCAAAGCTCTTCTACCTCTAACTGTAACAATAACACTCTACCGTTAAAAAGTTTAACTTATGTACTATATTAGCAAAATTAAGCCAAATTCTAGCTTAAATTAGGGAAAACGTGAACAAAAACACCCGAATATTCTAAAAACTTTAAACATCGATAACTCCCTGTAAAAAACGAAAATCGAAAAAATCTTTCTAATTCCGTATCTTAGGCTCTACGCGCTTTTTAATGCTCCCACGCCCAAAACTCTACGATGAACGTATCGATCAGCCAAGTAAAGTGAACGTATCGATCAGCCGAGTATCAAGTTCCTCCCTCCCCACTTAAGAGGGTGTCGGAACATCAAAAGATCGGAAACGAAAAGTGCAGTCAATCTCAAAAAAGAAAAGGCTTCGTCAGCATTTCAAACAACAACAACAACCACATGAAAAAAATGACGAAGAGTCTGATTGTTATTTCTTATTAACTCTAATTAACAGTCTGTAAGGAAAAAGTTGTCAAAAATAGAGTTGTGACTTGATAGCATTTACCGTTCCTTATGATCTTCGAAAGCAAATAGAGCCATAACATTTACAACGCGTTTCTCGTATAGTAATATCAACCGTTATCCCTCAATGCTGGGGAACTAAAATGTCTTAGTTCGTACATTTGTTAACCTATATGTTTTTTCTTGGGGACTTAAATCCAACCTCACCTCCTCGTGGTAGTCCCTGGGGAGGCAGTTCAGGCTGCTCTGAGAGTTCATTCTCTCGGAGCAGCTGTAATGAATTGCTGAGCTAACACGCCATGGTATGCAAGAAAGCAACGGCAACTTAATTGCATTATTCTGCCAAGAAAATCCATGAAAGTAGCTAAAAAGACTCGGAGATACAGCGTGAATGGAAATAGAAGGTATCAAACCTCTATAGCCTTGCTCGGTCAGACTTCTATTTCATAAGCGGACAATTCTGACCGTCATCAAGCTACTCAGACCAAAACTATGTGCTGCATTTGTAGTCAAGTAATACAAGACGATAGACAAAGAAGCGTCTGGTGCCACCGCGGTGGACGGCAACATCTTTCGTGCTCTACACTAAAGTCGATTAAAACGTGGACAAGGAATTATGAATGTAAGAAGTGTAGTTGGTGTGTAGCACCCATAACAGAGAGAGTTCAAGTTCAAACTCTCCATACCACAGAATTAAAAAGTAAAGTCAGAGAGAGACAGATGACACTTAAGAAAAAACTAACAGTCGCGTCATGGAACGTCATAACAATGTATCAAAAAGAAAAACTGGACAAAGTTCTTCATGAAATGAAGAAATTGAAACTACAAGTTCTAGGCATTTATGAGATGCGGTGAATGTTAAGTGGAAGTTTCACAAAGGAAGAATTCTTTGTATGCTGGTCAAGACGAGAAAAACATGAACGAGGCCGTAGGATTGATTCTCCAAAAAGAAAAATCTCAAGCATACAAATGTCACTGCCCCATATCAGACCGAGTTCTTCTACTGAAACTTCAAGGTGTAAAAATGACCTTAATATTATACAAATTTAAGCACCAACAGCAGACAGTACGGAGGAAAAACTCCATGAGTTCTAAAACGATGTCCAAAAAGGCATCAGTTTATGTAAATCAGAGGAGCATAAGATACTCATGGGAGACCTAAATGGCAAGGTTGCTAATGTGAGGGTCGGTAACACTGTTGGAACCTTCGGTCTCGGGATACAGAACGACAGAGTTCAAAGATTCGTAGAGTTTTGCCAAGAGAACGATCTAGTCATTGCAAACACGTGGTTCAAGCAGCATCCACGACGTCTCTGGACATGGGAGATGCCAGGTGTACGTGCAACAAATCAGATCGATTACATATGCATTTCAAAGAGATATAGAAATGGCTTATGAAGCACGAAAACATATCCTGGGGCAGATTGCGGAACTGACCATGTTCCTGTTGTAGCGACACTCCGAATCAAACTAAAGAAACTAAAGAAACCTCAAGGCAAAGAAAATCTTGATCGAGGCTTATTGACTAGCAAGAATGAGTTCACTGAGAAATACCAAAAATTTGTTGAGCAGGACAGTGAAAAAATTCTTACAATCGAAGAACCTCTCTCCTTCTTTAAAACATTCAGTGGAACAATTACTAAAGCCTTAAAAGAATATATCCCGATGAAACGAAATAAGAAGGAACAAAAAACATGGATAACTGAGGATATAAAAGAACTGTTTGACAAACGCAGAAGAGCGAAAGGAACGAATGAATAACCCTTCATAGACAAGCAGGTCAAAAAGAAGTGCAATTAGGAATATACAAAGTTTTTGGAAGTAAAATGCAATGAAATCGAAGAAAGACTTCTTGTAAACCCAGCTGAAGCACACGAAAGAATTAAGGAACTCTCAGTAAAACAACGCAATACCCGCAGAACGAGCATGATTAAAGATGAGAACGGGTTATTGCTCTTAGAAAGCAGTGAATTCAAAAAAAGATGGCAACAATATACCAAAAAATTGTATGACGATCCAAACAGAAGTGAATCAAAGCCCTTCGTTTTCGATCAACCATTAACAGGACCACCAATACTCAAACGTGAAGTCTGGTGGGCTATGAAAATTGCAAAAAAAATAAAGCAATGGGGCCTGATGGTATTCCGAGAGAAGCGCAGAAAGCACTAGAAGTGATGGGACTAGACTTAGTGCATCAACTGATTGATCGCATTTACGAAACGGACGTTGTTCCTGATGAAATGCACAAGTCTGTTTTTGTCACACTACCCATAAAGCCTGGTGCTACAGAATGTAAGAATTTCAGAACAATTTCTCTCATGAGCCATGCTTTAAAGTTGCAGCTGAGAATTATGGTACAAAGAATTGACAAGAAAGCCACTTTTTTAATCAGCAAAGAGCAATTCGGATGCATGCCGGACAGATGCACTCGAAATGCCATTTTATGTCTAACAGTTATTGCAGAGAGGTTGTTGAAACACCAACAAAAACTTTTTGTCAGCTTCATTGATTTTTTAAAGGCTTTCGATAAGGTTCGACACAATGAAGTTTTAGAAGCCCCTGATGAAGCCGGCATCGATGACAAAGACCTTCGCCTTCTACAAAATGTCTACTGGAATCAAAAATCAACGGTGAAAATTGGTGACGAGGAAACTGATGCCTTTGACATCAATATTGGCGTCCGACAGGGCTGTGTAGCATCCCCAATTCTGTATAATACCTTCAGTGAGAAAATAATGAAGTAAATAGAAAAAATGAAAGGTGTCAGCATTGGCGAGATGAACATTAACAATCTTAGGTTTGCAGACGACACAGCAGTGATCGCAGATGTGGAAGAAAAAATTCAGTTGTTAATGTCAACCTTAAAGGATGCATGTGAAAAGCATGGAACGGAAATTAACTCAAAAACAAAACCGAAGTAATGGCAATTTCCAAGGAACCAGAAAACTGCTCAATATATTTGAATGAAAAGATAAATCAATCAGAAACCATCACTTATTTTTGGTCTCTTATAACCAACTATGCAAAATGTAAGAAATAAAGAGTAGAATAGCCCAGTCAAAAACTGCTTTCACTAATTTAAAAAATATCCTGACAAACAATAAGCTTCCTTTCAAAACTATATTTAGAGTTTTACGTTGCTACGTCTGGCCGTTTTTTTGTATGCGTGTGAAACATGGACACTCAATTTTGAGTCGAAGAAGCTCCTTAAAAGTGTTGAAATGTGGTATCTCAGAAAAATGGAGCGCATATCATACACAGGACACAAAACCAATGAGTTTGTTTTAAGTAAAACCCAGAAAAACCGGATGATACTAAGAGATATTGAAAAGAGGCAACTTAAGTTCTTTGGACATGTTGTCAGAAAAGCCTAGTTGGAAGAAAACATTCTCTCCGGATACATTAACGGCAAAAGATCCAGAGGAAGAAATAGAAAGACAGCCGAGTGCATAAGAATCGCAAGTAACGAAAAGAGCGGAGACTTTTATGGAAAGCTTATGTCTGTGAACAGACACGGCACTAAAAGAAGATGTTTTTCTTAACTATCTGAGCAGTGTCATCAATCTTTTTCCTTATTTGTAACTTGACCAGATGCAACACTGCTCTGTGATGTTATTTCTGTGACTATCACTAATTAAGGTCCAGATAAAAATTCATTTCTACTTCTACTTGTTGATTGCTCGTCAGCGTGGCGAACAATTTATGTTTTCTAATAACTTCGAGAAGGTTTTCGTCGCTAAGTGAACTGCAGTTTGTCAGCCATTTTGAGTCTTCTGTATTCCCGGAAGGCGATCTCAGGTGTGCTTACCAACACATAGCGCTTACAAATGGCTGAAAAGAAGGCAGAGAAATGCTACAACTGATCTAATTTTTTAAACTAACGAAGACGAATTGCGCCATCAAAAAGTGCAATATCAAAACTTGAAATATCTTGGTCAAACACCAGCAGTAGCTTCTGAGTTCCCGCGCACCACATTTAGTCCAAATGAACAAAAACATGAAGAAGCGCTAAACAAACCAATTGAAGAAGGTGTCAAAGACTATTACGACTATGCTTTTATCTTTCGTAGAATCCCTGCAAGAGCAGCTAAAACTAACAATAAATAAACACGTGGGCACAAAGACTGACAGTTTAGAGGAATTTAGAAACAACGTAATTTTAGAAAATTGAAACAAAGCGCTGAAAAAACTTTCGACGGATGAACTTTTTGAAACCTGAAACAGAGGGGATAACCCTAAGATCGTTGGCTGAGCAGAAGTATCTCAATCGATTATAAAGCACAAAACAGTTTAGCAACTGGCATACAGCTTCAACGATATTTACGGCTGCTTCCAAAGGAATCAGTAAAAGGATTCTAAAAAAAATGAAGATGACCCGACGCAGTGCACCACCCCTTTGGCCGAAGCCTCAGGCACTTAGTCTTGACTTTTAGAGGAACTTGTTCCAAGCCATGAAAACCAGAGCAACGGTGCAAAGACCGTCTGGGGTCCAGCTCTTTGAGGAGTTGAGTCCGGTCAGCCTCAAGTCTCCTTAAATCATCTTTCGGGACATAGAAGAGCATGTGTTGTCTAAACCAGACATGTAGTGTAGCAACTCCTATCTTTTGAGCTCTGCTATCACAGATTCAACAGTACTCTGTGATGTTATTTCTGTGAATATCACTACATCTTTCGCGTGCGGGCCTTACAGTATTTCCCACGAAGATTTTGCGCAGGGAAAACACACAGTTTTCTCATTCACTACTCATCAACATTCAGTCTTACAGTGCAGCAGTCATCCAAAGCTCACTCACATCTCCACCTTACTAACCCTGCATTCGTTGCCTACTAGCAGGGAGGTTCAGGCCCATTAGAGTTCACAAGAGACTTTCATTTGAGTCTAGACTAATCGCTACTAAATGGTCGAACTTCGTCTTAGTCTCGATTTCACTTTCGTTACTTTGTTGCTTTTCGAGTCAGTAAGACAATCTTTCTCTCACTGGAGACATTTCCAACAGGTAGAATTCGGCGATACATGACCACAAGAGTCACTTTTATACAGGGTCCCACTGACGACCAATGCAATTTTGCTACTTTCCTTCAAGGGCACTGTTCAATGATCTGACACAACTCCCTGATCTCAGGCTCATGCCTGCGTTGATGAGTATCGGACCGGCAAGGAATATATTTCGACATTAGAACTTTAGGTCCTCGAGATTTTTGAGAGCGATCGAGGACTATGCCGCTTAGTTAGACAAAAGTCTATCCAGGATGGCCAACGGAGGTTACGGCGACAGCAGAGACCCTTCCGGCATTCTCCTCCCAAAAAAGTCCTGCCTTATTTCCGGATATTCTCGAATCTTCTTAACAAATAGAAACGGTAACGGTCGAAGCGTAAGGATACAAACCTCAAAATTCTGGTTCTGAGAAATAGCGAGAAACCAAATAGAATGTGTTGAGATGCTTATTAGTTTCGCCGATAAGAACAGTAAGAATGTTAAACCAAATTCAAAATCGAGCATTAAACCAAATTGGTTTGAATTTTCTCAACTCCAACACACCAGAGGAAATGACAGCAGTCCCACCTTCATCGGTCATTTTATATACCAAAAAATGATTAAGCAAAAACTTCAAATATAATCTTTTCAGACCAACCACTACCCTGTTCCCTTCAGTTGCGAAATTGAAAAAAAATCGAAGTTGAGATAACTCCCTCTCGAAACGCATCTCAAACACAAAGCTCCCGTTCAAAAAAACAAAATTCAAATTTTGAAAAATTGGTGGAAAAATTGGTGGTTATCATTGATAACGGATAAAATTCAAGAATCAGCTCTACAGTCATTCGACCAGTTCTATAAAGCATTTCTCCTAACTTATATAGTTTTGCCCCTATTATTGCATAATCAGAACAAAGATGTCAGAGTAAGTAAAAATGAATCACTAATTACCTAAAAAATTTTAAATCCAAAAGCATAAGATATAGAAAGTCCCAAAAAAGATAACGAATTACTGACGTCAAAATTCAACAACCGGCAACAAAAATGGATTAAAGTGATCAAAGTAAACAAGATAAATACAAGAGCAAGCTTAAAAATTGTATCACAGACTCGAAGCAGACAAATAAGCCACAAAATGACATGAGTAACAAATCTGTCTTTTCATCAAGTGATGATACTAAAACGGGCATCCAGAATGAATGAAAATCCATCTACCTTTTAAAAAGCCAATCCTCATAATCTTTACTGCTCTAATATTGCAAATTAAATAAACAACTACTTTATATAGGGCGAAAAATACAATTCTCCAAAAACACAAAATTCAATCTTTATAAAAAAAAGTAACAAAAAAGTAAAAAACACAGCAACAGGTGTAGACAACGTATGCACTTTGTTATAAAAGCAACAACAATAACCATTCCCTATCTACATTTTTAATATATGAATCAATCAGAGAGCAGAACTTCTACCACCATGTTAAAGGTGATTAAAAGATTTTTAAAGCTCAAAAACAGCCAAAAGATATAATCATCCAATTTCCTTTCTTAGATTGAGAAACAACCTTTACGAAAAGTAATGTTCAAAAGGGTATACGCCTATTTTGAGCAGTTCCAGCTTTTTCATTATAAACAGTTTGCTTTTAGAAGCAAACATAGTACTATACATGCACTACAATCACTTGGAACCTCTTATCGAGGGTCAAGAAAGTCATCCCAAAAGATAATGCCAAGCTGAAACATGGTAGAATAAGGATAAAAATGGCCTTAGTTTCCGGATATTCTCGAATCCTCTTAACAAAAAAATAAACCGAAAATGTGGAGGCGTAATGATACAAACCTCAAAATCCTGGTTCTGAGAAATATTGAAAAGAATTTCAACAGGGTTTCCGTATCATTTTGATTTTTAAATTGTAAATGTAACCTACAAAAGAGTAATATTCACTTTCAAAAAAGCGAGAAACCGAATAGAACGTTTTGAGATGCTAGAGAGTTCCGCCGAAGAGAACAAAAAGAATCCCGCAGTGACTATCCTTTTTGGTGACAATAATATTGAATTTAAAAAACAAAATTGATGAAAAATTAAAAATCGAGCATTAGACGAATGGCTTTGCACTCTTCTCATCTTTACTTTTCTAATATTGCAAATTAAATTAACAAGCACTTTAAATTGAACGAAAAATACAATTCTTCCTAAACACAAAATTCAATCCTGATATAGAAATCAAGAAATAAATATAGAAATTAGTTTCTAATTTGAAAAACAAAATGTAAACAGGTGTAGACAACGAGAGTACTTTGCTATGAAAGCAAGAGCAACAATAACCATTCCCTATCTAAGCTTTTAATATATATTAATCAATCAGATAAGCTGAGTTTCCAGATGAACTAAAGAAAGCAAAACTTCAACTATGTAAAAGTTGATTAAAAGTTTTTAAAAGCTCGAAAACAGCCAAAACATATATTCATCCAATTTCACCTCTTAGATTGTGCAACCATCTTTACGAAAAGTAATGTTCAACAGGGTATACGTCTAGTTTGAGCAGTTCAAGCTTTTTCATAACAAACGGTTTACTTATAGAAGCAAACATAGTACTATACATGCAGTAGTTGAGCGTACAGAGTGATTAAGATATCACAAAAGCGAAAGCGCGTCAAAACAAATTTCCTTGCACTCCGGAAGGCATTCGATGCCTTAAATCATCAGTTTTACGCAAAAACCAAGAGATGATGGAATAAAGTGATAACATGGTAGAATAAGGATAAAAATTGCCTTAGTTTCCGGATATTCTCGAATCCTCTTAACAAAAATAAACCAAAAAGGTGGAGGCGTAATGATACAAACCTCAAAATCCTGGTTCTGAGAAATATTGAAAAGAATTTCAACAGGGTGTCCGTATCATTTTGATTTTTAAATTGTAAATGTAACCTACAAAAGAGTAATATTCACTTTCAAAAAAGCGAGAAACCGAATAGAAAGTTTTGAGATGCTAGAGAGTTCCGCCGAAGAGAACAAAAAGAATCCCGCAGTGACAATCCTTTTTGGTGACAATAATATTGAAGTTAAAAAACAAAATTGATGAAAAATTAAAAATCGAGCATTAGACGAATGGCTTTGCACTCTTCTAATCTTCACTTTTCTAATATTGCAAATTAAATTAACAAGCACATTAAATTGAACGAAAAATACAATTCTTCCTAAACACAAAATTCAATCCTGATATAAAAATCAAGAAATAAATATAGAAATTACACTTCCTAATTTGAAAAACAAAATGTAAACAGGTGTACACAACGAGAGTACTTTGCTATGAAAGCAAGAGCAACAATAACCATTCCCTATCTAAGCTTTTAATATATATATTAATCAATCAGATAAGCTGAGTGTCCAGATGAACTAAAGAAAGCAAAACTTCTACAACTATGTAAAAGTTGATTAAAAGTTTTAAAAATCTCGAAAACAGCCAAAAGATATAATCATCCAATTTCACTTCTTAGATTGTGCAACCATCTTTACGAAAAGTAATGTTCAACAGGGTATACGTCTAGTTTGAGCAGTTCAAGCTTTTTCATAACAAACGGTTTACTTATAGAAGCAAACATAGTACTATACATGCAGTAGTTGAGCGTAAAGAGTGATTAAGATATCACAAAAGCGAAAGCGCGTCAAAACAAATTTCCTTGAACTCCGGAAGGCATTCGATGCCTTAAATCATCAGTTTTACGCAAAAACCAAGAGATGCAAGGAATAAAGTGATAACTTTAAAGTAGTTTCACTTTTACTTGAGATTTAGAAAACAGTAGATTTAAATGGTCATCGCTCAAACTGGGAGGAGCTCAAATGTTGTGTACCTCAGGAAACAAATGTGAAGTATTAACCACTCTGGCGCCATTCTTCAGAACGCATGCTGTTCACCGATAGTGACGCCCTTTAGAAAATTTCGAAAATCATAAAACTTGATGAGCATGATCGCTATTGTTTACTTAGAACAATCATTAAACAAATAATCAAATACCAGCAAGCCCCACCTTACTTTTGAATAATAACTTGACACACACCGAAATTGCTACTCTAATATCCAGTTGAATAATACCGTGATAATTTTCTTCAATTATTATTGTCATAATCTTTTGTTCTTAATTTACTGAATTTTTTCACTAAACACATCTTTTCTGGCTTTCTTATAGTGAGAAAAAACATTATTTTGTTAAATATTTACCTAAAGTTGTAGACCTCGTATCTAAAGAAAAAAGAAGAACTGCTTTGCCATCCATCCGCTTGTAGAAAACACCTGAAAAACCTTAGAAAAACTTTAGCGCATGCACACGCAACAAGCAAACATTTTGATTAGGAAGTTATTAGTATTATACCAGAACACCTTGTTACTATACACCTGGTATACGAGTTGGTGACAGGAAGGAAGACAACTTCATCAACATTCAACTTTTCTAGAAGACAAAGATGAGCTGAAACAACACGCCAGTAGTATCTGTGTAAAGGGTCAGCTTTCCTAGTGCTTAATACGTGGAAAAAACGAGGAAATTTCACGTGGTACACACAGAAGCCACAGCAAGGGTTCGTTGAAAATCTATTTTTTCGTCCTATTCTCAGTGTAGTAAATTGATATAGTGCTTAAACAGCTTGATGAACGCTCTCCAGTCGGTTTTACTCAATTTAACTATTCATGAAAACTGTTGCTTGTGAGATCATCAATGAACCATGAATTGATGAAACTGATTTCACTCAAACATAAATTAGCAGCCTAAGGCCATTAAGCCAACAGACAACATTACAGCTCAATTTATACTTTGTTATCTGTACGTTTTTGAAATCTTAAGCTAAATCTTAAGCGCAGAGAAAAACTTTTCTCCGTAACTCATCTTAAGTCCAGTTTTCACACCAATAAAAACACGATAAAGTTCACAAAAGTGTAAAGAACACATTTAAACTAAAATTAAAATGGCACAACCACAAATCACACCAAAACCTTATGGTGGATTAGATAAAGAAAGTTTTCGAGAGTTTGAGAGACTTTTGAGGAGCATGGAGTAGCTGCAATTGCAGGAGCACAGCAGGCAAATTTTTTGCAACTGCACTTGAAAGACGGAGCACTTCGTTACTTTCATACTTGACCCGAGGCTACAAGAAAAAATTTAGAACTTAGTTTAACAGCACTCAGAAATCAATTCTGCAATCCCCATCTTCAAGAATTACATGTTACAAAATAAGAAAGTATTAAATTTGATCCGAAAACCAACTCCCCAGAAAACTGGTAACGTTACAAAATATGGCAGTGCGCGCGTACCCAGATCCAATTCCTGAAGCCCATCCCAACGGAGCAATTCAAGCTGCGATTGATGCATTTGACGCACGAAATCCGCAAGCATTGCTGTTTGCCGAACAGGAGAGAGAGAGCACCAGATTAAACGGTTCTTTAAAAAAAGCATGCCTAGCTGGTTGAGAGCCAAGCTTCTAGAGCAAACTGATAACACAGCCATAGAAGATTTATGCCTCCTTGCGTGTAAACAACTGACTATTCACAACATGTGTAACATGAATGATTACTCCGATGGAGCATTTAACGAATTGAATAGTACGCTCACAGAGAATTTGGTTAATGCCCTATCAAAAATAACTCAGACACAGGAAGCCATGAAAAATAAAATGAAAGCTCTCGCAAAAAAATTAGATGAGAAAAATCAACAGAGACAAGACAATAGCTACCAAAATACAGGCTACCAACCAAATCGAGGATACGGTCGCGGAAACCTCAGGGGAAATTTTAGAGGAAATAGAGGATACAGAGGCCGAAATGGCTATCGTAATAATTTTTGTCGAGGTAGAGGACAAAACTATTCACACAATTCATGTCAACAACTATCATTTACACCAGCACCAACACAGGCATCTTATCAAAGCGCAGAACAAAGTCCAAGTGCAGAATTCAGTGGTCAAGCACCTATACAAGTCATACCCCCAGAACAAAGTTCTAGTCACGTAGCAACTACACGGTACGCTAAAGTCGTTTGCTTTAAATGTGGATATCCCAATCATTTGGCAAATCAATGTGCTTTAGGAAGAGGAAAAAGACAAGGGGGTAACTTCCCGTTTCAAAAAGCACCAAAAAATTTTTAAAGCCACAACTCTCAAAACTGTCCAAGAATCAATCATCACCTTTTTTTACTCAAACAGAACAAAAATTAGATAGTAACCTAGTTAATTCAGAAAATGACCTTTGCGCAACTATCCCACTAGAGGGAGACTATTTATCTTATGTTCACGTTCTCTTTGACGCCAAAATTCGCCGCCGAGCTTTGATTGACACAGGTTCTTGCGCGAATGCAATACCTCAAGTCTTATTAGAAAATCTTCAAAAACAGAAAGGCTAAGCTTGAGTTTATTGAACCAAGTTTTAAAAATGTCAAACTTGCATCTGGTTCACCTGTATCTGTTCACCTGTATATGCTGTTAGAATTCACTTCGAGATCCACAAGCATAAATTTTCTGACGATTTTATTGTTCTTCCAACGATGAACACTGTAATTATTGGCAATCCTTTCTTTAAGAAAAATATTATCAGGATCTGTCACTCAAACAATTTGTTAAAACTACCTGATATAACTGTCCAATTGAATGAAATTAAGCCGAAATACCAAAAAAGCACATTTTTGAAGAAACTGAAGAAAATTCCAATTTTTCTTAGTAAAAAACACTCTATTCCGCCGAATTCTCATAAAATCTTAAGAATGCACATTGAGAGAAAACTCTGATCAATTCTCAGAATGCAGTGGTGTAGTTATACCTAATAAACAATTCGAAAAAGCAGCAGAAATAGCGCTTACTTCATCACTCAGCACAATTGATTAAAAAGGAAAAATACTAATATCTGCAAAAAACATTTCTGATCACTATGTTCACATTAAAGCTGATACTCTAATTGCCTCATTCGATATTTTGAACCAATCGCAGGCGGATAGACTTATTAATATTGACCCTCAGCTAATTGTTTTAGCGAAAATGAGAGACCCAAATGACCTAGAAATTGGTCTCAATCAATTAGTGAAGGTAGATCTCTCAAATCAGAAAACTCGCCCCAGCCCTGAGTGTAATAAACTCTGGTTTCCGACTCCAGAAACCTGCAGTAATCCAAAAAATCCACCAACTTTGCAGAGAGAAATTTATGAGCAAATAAAGCACTTTCAAAGCCTTGAAAAAAATGACCCGAAAAATGATTGTGAACAGAAGGAAAAGTTTTAAGTGGGAAAATTCAGTTCTTACGCCAGAGCAAAAGGTCGAAGTTGAAAGGTTACTCGTGGAATATTCCGACATATTTGCTATACATCGTTTTGATGTAGGTTACAATACAGAGCTCAAAAATAAACTAACACCAGAAAATGACATGCCTGTTTACGTTCGATGTCCAATTACGCCCATACATTTGAGGGATGAGCTCATTGTTGAATTAGCTCTTATGCACTATTTCAATCTTGTGACAACTCTTTCTCATTCCAAATATAGTAGCCCTGTGTTTGCCCAACGAAAATCATCAGGCAAGCTTCGAATTTCGATTGACTTAAGAATAAACCACCTACTAAGGAATGATTATTTAAACACGAACTTTCCAATCTCAAAAATGAGCGATGCCTCAAACCACTTTGCCGGAAAAACTTTGTTTACAAAGCTAGATTGTTCGCAAGCATACCACTGTGTACAAATGGCAGATGACCTTTCAGTTCAACTTTTAGCATTGAACTTTGCTTCACGAACTTACGCCTACAAATGCCTAGCACAAGGTCTCAGTAAAATCTGTCACAGGTTTCAGTGCATTTATAAGGCATTATTTAGATCCAGGCCTAGCTGCGAACATTTGCACTCAATACATGGATGACATTGGTAGCGCTGTTGACAAATTTGAAGACCTTATTCCTAGCCTCACAAAAATTTTCGAATGTGTTAGAAAATCAGGATTGAAACTTTCTGCTAACAAATGTGAATTTGGTGCGCAAAAAGTAACATTTTTGGGTAAAATAATTACTCCAGCAGGTATTCAGCCAGAAAGTGAAAGAATTAAAAAGTTTGAGCAAACTAACCATGCCAAAAACAGTAAAACAAGTGAAAAGGTTGATTGGATTTCTGCAAATTTGGAGAGATTTTATCCCTAATTTAGGTGAAAAACTGCTGCTATTTTATAAACTGTTGAAAAAAAACGTGGAACAATTCATTACTGATGAGCTTGACAAAATCTAGAGATCTTGAAAACATATCTTCAAAAAGCTACAACTTTAACACTAAAGTTTAGCAAAACCAGGCTTACAGTATGTGTTATGTGATGCTAGCTATTACGGATCAGGCTTTGTCCTGATGATTGAAGATTATATCGTAGGCCAAAAAAAAGAAAAATCGAAAAATATATGCACCAGTAGCTTTCGGGACCAAATATTTTAATGAATCTCAGTTGAAATTCTCGACATACAAGGAATTCTTGGGATTGTATTTCGCCCTTGATCATTTCTCCCATTTTATCTGGGGTACAGAAAAAGCAGTTTTAGTCTTGACTGATAATAAAAGTTTGACGCAATTTTTTCAGTCAACAGCAATTCCACCTTCGCTTTGGAATTTCTTGGAAAGAATTTTGTCATTTAACCTTGTAATTGCACATATCCCCGGCAGAGCAAATTATGCCGCAGATTTTTCATCACGTGTCCAAACTGACCCCAGTCAGACAATTCAGCTCAAACTAACAGATCGTATACCTGTTAAGGGAGTTGAGATAGAAACGGTTGCAAAATCACCTGATGTTTCCTTGAGTTGTTTGGAAACCTTCGAAAGTTTGTTTAGTTCAAATTCCTCACAAATAGGTCAAAATGTGATTTCTGAACTCAAACAAAAAGGGATTTCTGATGACCCTCTTATGCAAATACAAGTGCAAACCAAAAACAAATACCAAACCAGATGTCCTTTCAGGCTTAATTCGACTCAAATATTGCAAAAATGAATTCAACGCAATTCTCATGCGTGATCCATCTGATCAACGCAATGACCTTTTGGAAAAACTTAACCCATTAGATCTTAAAGTGGAACAAACAAAGGATGAGGTTATAAAAAGTGTTGTTCAGTGGAAGCTTCAAAACCATATTGATGATTTGCGATATGCATCCTTTGCTCTTAAGAAGTACAAAAAACAATTTGACCGCCTAGTACTAATTGAAAACATTCTCTATAGACAATTTTTTGATCACACAAAAAAATGAAATACTTACAATATTGTCTACCACAGCACCTTTGGAAAGAGGTTATATGCCGCTTGCACAATTCGCCTACGGCAGGCCATGTCGGAAAAGTTAGAACAGTGCAAGAATTCCGAAAAAGATTTTACTTTCCAGGCTTTGTTGAGTATTTTGTTCAAATGATCAAAAACTGTTTAACATGCATACAACAAAAAGCAATTTCAAACAAAGCCCTGCAACCCTTTTTGCAACGATTATCGTCATTGCAATCGTTTCCAGGCGACTTGCTTCAGATAGATATCGTTGGCCCATTGCCATCAACACTATATAAATACGTACTAACAGGCATTGATGTATTTTCAAAATATTTGTTTGCCGTACCACTGACAAGAATCACAGCAACAGTATTTGCAACTGAACTCACAAAAATATTTTTTCAGCACAGCTATATTCCCCATACAATCATTTCATATTTAGGCACAACCTTAGTAGCAGAACTCATGCATGAATTAGCAAAACTGTTAGAAATAAAAATTGGACGTGCAACTTTGAAACACGCTGAGAGTGTAGGAGTAGTTGAGCGAGCTCATGGAGCACATAAGCGCATTCTTAGGCTGAGCACAAACGAGCAGTGGTCCAATTGGCACAAGTATGTACCTCTGGCTACTTACATTCACAACACCTCATACTACACGTCAATTGGATGTTCTCCAACGGCAATATTCCATGGAAGAGAACCAGTAAAACCACTTGAAGTCAGATTCAATAACAAAGCAATTAAAACGCTGGATCCCAGATCTGATTTTGTGATTGATTTACAGGATGCAAGGCAACAAAAGTTTGCAGAAAATAAATCTTCACTCATTGAAAGCTACCACAAATACCGCACTTATTATGACGCTAAAGCACAAGTAAATCCATTAAATATTCATACGTACTGTCTTATCTTAAATCCTAAACTATCCCATCAATCTGATTTTTGAAGCAAATCAATGCATGTCTGGATACCATTATACCGAGTGGAAAAACTTTTAACGAATTCAATTTATCTAATTCGTAAAGTTGGAACTAACTTGACACAATGCCTTCATCGGATTAGACTTAGACCTTACGGACCTACAGAAGCTCCAATTGATTTAGAAGACATCAGCCCTGACAATTTTGTACCGGATCCAGTATTGGGAAAATATCGTCAAGAACCAGAAATGTTCGATGACGAAATCCCATAACTTCTTGAACACAGTTTTATCAGTGATGTTCCAGAACAAATTGAGCAGGAGGAAAGTCAACCTGTCACAACTACACTGAACTATCAGATAGCAGTGCCAGCAGTAGCTCAACCGGGACCAGTACCACCACCAGCTGTACCTCTTCCACCAGTTGTTCATCCGCCCCCCGCGGTTGCTCCACCAAGACAACCACCAGAACCGAAAGAACTTCTCAATTTTCCTGAACCTCCACAAATCCTTTTGGAGTCAGACAGTGATTTTGAAATTGAGACTCACGAAAACCAAGATCCAGCAGAAGAAGTACAGCCAATGGTCAATACAGGAGGAATGCAAGAAGAAGGAACCGAATTTCCTTTCGCCGACTTTCCGGAACCTTTTGAGCATCATGGCCAGCCTCCGATGATCAATCAACAAATATTTCCGAGGATAAGACATGAAAGTACACTCGAAACACCTATTTCGCAGAAAAATGTGAATAGAAGGGTTACATTTCATCCAGACTCCACAAAAATACCAAAAACAGCCGTAACTCAATCAAAAAGGAAAACGGTAAAAATCTCGTTAGGTAAAAATATTCATTCCCGTCTCCAACTTGTCGAAAGAACAGAAACGCCAAAAAAATATAAAGTCATCGAGAGACAGCACGAAGAGATTAGCCTATCAACAATGGCCTTCACGCGCTACAAAACTTGACGTGAAAAGAAGCCAAGAGGTTATTGAAACCGAACAAGACACACCTTCAACAAGTTCATTAACAAATTAACAACTAAAACATCAACGAAAACAGAATCATCACATAAACAGTCGTCACCGTTGCATAATTTAGTTGTAGGAGCCAAGCGAAAAAGTAAGTTGAATAAAGAAAAAGAGGAGAAAAGAAAACAAGGTCATCTCAGAGCTATTATTGGACCTAATCCACAGATATTCTTTACAACAGAAAATTTCTGCCTCTACGTACTCAATTGCACAAGCGAAAACGGCTGATAATCCCTATCAGAAACTAACTGATCTGAAACTCTTACCTAGCAACGAGTCCAAGGGACACAAAATTATTTAGCTTCTCTTCTTTCTTTTGAAGACAAAAAGAATTACAGATTTGTTTACAGCTTAGTCACAAAAATGTCAAAAAATCAACCATTCTCAAAAAATGTGATACTCACTTGTCTCCTAAGCTTACGTCGGCATGTTCAAAACAATAAAGTTATTTAATTATCCATCTCTCAAATCGACTGGGAAAATGCAAGTAGAAATTGGCCTATCGTTTTTAAAATGATTTTAGAAACCTTTCGAAATGTCAAATTAGATATTTACATACATATAGAAAGCGAATACAATTATTAGTTTGATATTAAACGTAGTCAATCATAATAATATTTAAGGTTTCCATTGACATTGAGTTTCTGATGTATGTACCTGATACAATCTAATCAAAAAGCTAAAAGAGAAGAATGAGGTTAAAAAAAAGTTATATGCACACAAATTATTTTCAACGCAAAATTGAGACCCCATAAACATCCAGAGCAAGTTTCATCACCAGGGGAATAGTAGTTTTTGAGTTGTTGAAAAACTTTATTTTTCCCCATGTAATAAGATACGGGATAAAAATTTTTTTCTCTCCCCGGCGACAATTTTGAACTCTAAATTTTCAAAAATTTACTAGGCTCTCTTGACCGGATGTTAGTCTTTCCTACCACGTTTCATCACCAGGCGGATTATTTGTAACCAATTTCCAAGTAGCGGAACGACGTTCTTCTGGGACTTTTAAACCAACTGATAGTAATGAGGTAGAGCCTCCGATGTTGTTAACTGTAACTACACTGTGTAACCATCCATACGGGAGATAAACGGAATCCCCAACTCGTTGCTTACAAAATGATTTTGTCACTATATTGTTCAATACATTCTTAAAATTGATAAGCAAAAATGTATCCGTCTTCGAGCTGTTTTGCAACAGACACAGGAGGAGCAAAAAACCAAATTTTTTTACATTGGCCGTACAGCGTAATCAGGCAGTCTGTAGCTTCAGTGAAATCCGAATGCCAACGTGTAAAATTTTCTCCTTGGGTGACCAGCAAGTAACCATAAGAAAAATTGGAAATTTGGGATTCTTTTGGCACTGTGACTTTGTAATCACATGGATTTTTTGGAAAAAGACCCATATGAACATAAGCGCCGAATTCTCCAGTTCTGGTTCCAGAAATGTCATAACTATATTTCAATCGATCAACTGAGACCAATTTGTCAATCATTCGCTAAAAAAAGAGAAATTTTCTGACTAATACACTTATGAAAATTATGAGAACAGTTGATAATTTTTTACCTGAGTATTGTCAGAAGTGTACTTAATACACATGACTCAACCAAAGCAGGTTTTGTTCGGTCAATAGCCTCCACATTACTCACAGATAAAACCTTGTGGAGATTCAATGTGTTTTTAACAACATCATGTAAAACGTTGACACCTTCTGGTCTAACACAACCACTCCTCGAAGTTGGCTTCAAGAAAATTATCTGAAAAACTTTTATCTTTGAAAGCGTTCACTAATTCTCTTAGATGTGAAAGTTTAGGGTCGAAAGTCAAGTTATCCACAGAGTTTTAAGCAAAAACTTAAACACCAAAGCACAAGTATCTAAAACAAAGCTGAAGTATTTGTAAAGTACACTAAGAATTAAGTCCAACAGTAATCAATAGTCAGTCTAGAAATGAGTAAGGACTAAGTACACTAAATAGTGAAAAGTGAAGACAAAGAATTGACAGCAGCAAACAGCTGACGCAATTATTGTGATGATTGACAACCAATTCACACTTGTGTTGTCAACAGTCGGCCCACAAGCCAAAGGTCGCACTGACGTCCACACCTTTGTGTTGCCCATCTCAATGAATGAGCCGTTGTGACAGCAATTCAAGATATGGCCTCGCCACTCGATAACAGTATAGCACAAGCTGACTGCTAAGAGAGCAGAGGCAAGAACAAATTTCAACATAACAAGGAACTGAAAACAGCAAGATTACTTACACAGGTAGAACACACACTTTCATCTTTTACCTGTTTCCACTCAACTTAAAACAAGAGGAGCGAAACTTTAAATCTAAAACAAAAACACAGCAGTTAATTATAATAAAGAAAAGTTTATGTTTAGATGAGGCTTGCTGACACCCTAACCCTCCTAACCTTAACCTTATTTGCCCTAACCCAAACGCCATTAGTTACAATTGCGACTGACTACGAACACGAATTCGATGATGTTTTAAACAAAGGAATTCTATTTAAGGAAGTCAAAAATTCTTTTAGCAGAAAAATTTATTCCTGTACAGTTCCTGGTCCCATTTCCTTCACATAATTTCACGCTGAAACCAGAACTAGTGACGATGCTTGATAAACTGAATCACATGTGCAGTCTTCCATCTTCCCATTGTCCACTTGACTTCGCTTCTCATTTTCAATCAAATCACTCATCATTCAACGTGAACTGGATGTTTCATAAAATTGAACACCAAATGAACCAATCCAAACGGGATGTTTCGGTTATCCGGAACGAAATAGCAACGTTCCTGCAAACGAATGCCAACCGAGAAAAAGGGAGCCGTGTACGACGAGGCGCTCATGTAGGAGCATTAGCAGTAGCAGGAATAGGACTTTTTGGATCTGGATTGATGATGGGAAGATCAGGAAATTGTGGACTCAGTGGAATATTTGGCCCATGTCAAGACCAGGCGAAGACAAACGCACCTAATATTGCTCATCTTAGAACCATAACAACAATCCTTGCTGACCACGTCACCAAAATGAAAACTGACACCGACCAAAAATTCTTCTTAGTCGGAAATAAACTGAAAGAAGTTGAAGAAGCGCAACAACAGATGGTCGAGACGCAGAACCAAAACTGGCAGCTCATTGAAGAACAGTTTAACGCCATTTCAATGAACTTCCACATTCTTAGAGATTGCACTCAGATGCTCTTTTCGAATCAGCAAGTAAATTTTAACTTTGATACCATGGCATCTATACTGTCACTCCTATACTCTGATGTAAAAACTTATCGATCTGCAATCTATACATACCGAAGGAACGTCTTGAATGCTATACCAACTCTTCTTCAGCAACACCTCCCGATGTCGCTAGTTCCCAAGAAATCGCTACAGGCAATTCTTCAATCAGTCGGAGACGAAATTGTTCTCTCAGGCAGCAGGCTGTCACTGGCAATACCGCCAAATTCAGACATTATGTCCTATTATGATGCTAAGCTGTTGTGCGATGTTGTAATGGTCAATGAAGGAATGATATTAACCCTTGCGATTCCACTTGCATCTCGCCAAACAGTATTTTCAACTTACAGTGCTCGAGTGGTACCAATGCCACAGAGAGAACCTCGAATGGCAATTAAATGGGTTATAGAAGACCCATATCTTGCAATTTCCGAGGATCAAAAGGAATCGATGGCGATCTCTCAAGCACAGTACGACAGCTGCCTAGGATCCACCAGGTACAAAATTTGCCACGAGCCGCCAGCATCTCAAGCAAATCACCCCTCATGTCTCGCGACACGATTTCTAAGCTCTTCCCTAAAAGCCGCTGAAACTTGCGATACAGAGGTATTCTACCTCCCGACACAAGTACAGGCAGACGACTTGGGATACGGCATATGGCTGCTCACCTCTGGAATCGACACATAACGAAATGCGAGAGTACAGCCTACAGGAGCAATACAAATCGTGGAATCAACTAATTCCCGGTTGCAAAATTTGTATAATTACTGTTGCCTGTGATTTCAAAGTGATAGTGGGAGACAACATCAAAATAAGATCTGCTTTGGAGAGCTGCGATAAAAAATTCCTGCAAAATTCATTGATGTACAACTGCCAGACCCACTCGAACATCTGATAGGAGCAGTTCCGGATGTTAAAGACTTACCGTACTTTGAAACCCGAACAGAGGCAGGCGTAATACTTTTGAGGAAAGTGCGAGCAGAACTTCTGAGAAGCCCTAAGTTAAAAACTAGTGAAGATCTCGTGAGGATTGCTCAACCTCTGACAATGGACATGTCCAATTTGAAACCGACTTTTCAATCTGAATTAAAAGAATATGTTCCCATCAACCTGTCATTATCACTTACCATAATTGTTTTCGTTCTGAACCTATTCCTTCATATTGCCTTCATTTGGGCCTACCACAGATTTAACATCAAACGAAAATACATGCCTTCGTTCCTCAAACATGATAATGTTCGCCATTGTCTAGTAGTCAAGTCTGATGATGTCAACGAAATTCATAATGTGTATCAGCAATGGAAGAACCAGTATGAAATTTTCCAGTTCGAGGACAATAAGATGAAACTGTAAAAGCCATCCCTGTCTCGCCGCAGCAGTATGAACGTGCCATCATCTAAAGTCAGTACGATGCTTTCACACTCAACTGCTGATCTCGACACTGAACCTGATCAATGTTCATCCCCAGTTTAAGGTGCAGTGTTATTGTTAAACTAAAAAGCCCTTTCGACAAACTTCTTTCTGATCGAACACTCTAACAACTGCCCAAGCTCATTTGGATTACAATCTTGCTCTATTCCATACGCCCCGACAAAAAATGACTTCGAATGGATTCAATTTTCTACAACCAGTATATATTCGCCAAAGACATTATATAGTTGCCTCATCATATTTTCAATTTCTCTAACGATGTCATCATAATTCTATACACGGAACAATTACATTTGGGACTGGAGTCTTGTGGCCGAATTGTATCGAAATTTTCTTTGGACGTCGAACAATGAAGGACAAGTTTTTTCAAGTCTGGAAGTTTCCCTGAGGAGGGGAGAGTTACGCCCTATAGAAACTTCCGAAAAAATCATAAAACTTGATGGGCATGATAGCTATTGTTTACTTAGAACAATCATTAAACAAATAATCAAATATCAGCAAGCCCCACCTTACTTTTAACAATAACTTGACACACACCGAAATTGCTACTCTAATATCCAGTTGAATAATACCGTGATAATTTTCTTCAATTATTATTGTCATAATCCTTTGTTCTTAATTTACTGAATTTTTTCACTAAACACATCTTTTCTGGCTTTATTATAGTGAGAAAAAACATTATTTTGTTGAATATTTACCTAAAATTGTCGACCTCGTATTTAAAGAAAAAAGAAGAACTGCTTTGCCATCCATCCGCTTGTAGAAAACACCTGAAAAACCTTAGAAAAACTTTAGTGCAGGCACACGCAACAAGCAAACATTTTGATTAAAAAGTTATTGGTATTATACCAGAACGCCTTGTTACTATACACCTGGTATACGAGTCCGATGATAAACATTACAAGTATACGGTGTACGAAAAGTAAAATTTCTGTAAATATCTGATGACCTCAACAACGTGAAATAATAGCAAAATTAAATTAATTAGTAATCAAAAAACGGTCCATTTAAATGTACAGCCAATTTGAATGGTATACCAATAAAACACGAAAAATGTAACTATTTACTGATATAATTAGATTCATGCTTAATTTTTCAATATCAAGTTGCTAATGTTGAGCAATATCAAGTTGCTATTGCTGGGCAACAAAAATTGTCAAAAAAAAACAACCTAGTGTAACGACAAAAATTCGGCATTAAACTTCCAGATATCAGTTCATCTAATAATACATTTCTAATGTTTAACAAATTATTCAGTATTACGTTCTTGTATACGGTTGTTGCAGTTACACGTCATTTTTGCCTATATTATACTACAAAAATAAATACGTTGATAAATTTCAGACAAAAAGACAGATAGCAATGAGGATCTAAATTTTAATGCAATATACTATCTGTACACTAGCTGCATCTCTACGAGCTTTTGAAATTTGTACTTACATTAATAAATCAGCTGCACAGCTAACAATTTTGCAATGAAATGTTTGATTGTAACTCAAATGTATACACTACACCATCGACCAAATTTAGGTTGCTTAATGGGTCGTCATTTTGAAAAGTTGAACGATCTTCCGTGAAAAATAGAGCAACAAAAATTGAATTTTATGTGACGTGCAAGAAACGCAGACCCTGATTCAGCCTCGTCAAAATTGACCATAATTTGAAAAACTCGTATTTACTTCAGAACCCTGATCTTGCGCAAACTATTTTTAAATTGTAAGGTTCTATTGACTAATTATGTTACCGGTGTAATACTAAAGGTCCAAGTGAAAAGCAGTTCTGTGCTGATCTCAATCTTCATAATCTCGTGATACGTTATGTTTAGAATTGATTGAAAAATCTTTGTAAAAAATTTCAATTTGTCAACTTTACGAGACTATCTGCAATATTGAGGCACATAAAAACACTCCTGGGCATAAAACACTTATAAGAACTTTTTATACTTTTTGGACCCAAATAATTGACCCCAATTTATATTGATACAGCCTGAAAAAAATTCAAACAAGTTCTGGCTTTTGTGATTCGAGATATTCATTACCACAGGTACAGTCAATTTCGATTTAGACATGAATCCAAATGTAAACCGAATTTCACGTTGGTCTACTAAAACAGGAAATTCTGTTGAAACCGCAAATTTTCACCAACTATTACGAATTATAAAAAATTACTCACATTAAAAATCAAATTAATTAATTAGAAACTGCATAAATATGGTAAACTTGATAGAATAAAAATGTTTGGCTCATGAACATCTGAACTAGAAGGAAAGGCATCTGATATACGGATAGACCGAGCATAAAAATTTAATAAAAAAGACAATCCAGTTCAGCTTGAGGTAGGTTGATAATTGCTAAAATATATTTCCCATGTCAAGTTGAGACAATGAAAAGATGGTACAGAGAAAAGATTGAGGATAGAAGCAGAGGGTAAAAAAACTTTCCCCTTTCAAATACATTAGTATTTTATCGGCTTTCAGCAAAGGGTTTGAGCTGCAACATGCATTTGAGAATTGGACAGGATCTCGCATTTAATCTCTTGGTCAAACTCGGCACTTTTAGCTATAATACTTTTAGCAACATTTTCGACTTCAATCTGATTCCAAGTCGGTTTGAATGCCGTGATTGGCTTCAAGATACAATACGCTACTTTTTCACCGATGCGCTCTTTGCCCGGTC
The DNA here is from genome assembly GCF_964194025.1 of Convolutriloba macropyga. Lineage (NCBI taxonomy): Eukaryota > Metazoa > Xenacoelomorpha > Acoela > Convolutidae > Convolutriloba > Convolutriloba macropyga. The sequence continues at coordinate 24,562,283 of NC_134478.1, read as the reverse complement.
TTATCAACAAGGCTGGCCTATATATAAATATTTGTTCTATACCAAGTTGCGACATTTCATGCTCAACTTTGCCTTTGATCTCCGTGTAAAGGAAGCAACTGTCTTTATTTGCGCCTTGAGAAGACACATAATGCAGCTGTTTACAGCCGACGTCCTTAGCTAACTTTGCCACCGCTATCGTGTATTCATAATCAACTTTCACGAATCCCGCCGCACCCACTTGACGTCTCGTGGTTCCCATCGTAACGTATCCCACCGAGCATCCTTTGAATGGCTCTGTATTTTTTTCCAAATCTTCAAAATCAACAATGACCTGTTCTAATTTAGATCTAGGGTCATCGGCAGCCAGCTCCACTTGGCGTCGACCGACCAGAATGACTTCTTTAAATATTTCACGTTTCGCAAGTTCAATTGATAGGGCTTCACCACAAGCACCGGTCCAGCCGACGACAAACGCTTTCTGATTCTTAAGAGAATCCATACCAAATTACTAACAACAATCAACCTAAAATTAGGGTGGGGGCACAAGATTTTGTGCCTCTGAAGGCCGCTTTTTGCTGTGAAATGAAGTTTTGTTCAAGTTTCAGCAGTTTCCGAGACATTTTGGTTTGAAACTGACAACTTTATTTCACAACGAGACAACCGTTTTTCAGATGGAAAAAGTCTAAAAGGGGCTACATTCATATGGCAACTCCCGATTGTTGAAATAATTGTTGTAGATTGACGAAGGAGTGTTTGTTCTAAATGCCTGATACGGATTTTACGTTGTTAAAAGGCACTCCAATGTGATTTTTTACCTGAGTTTTTTCAACTAGGCATCAGGAGCACAGAAGCATGTAAAGATTTCGATCTGTTCAAAAGTGTTGGGAAAAAACTCGGGTTAAAAATGGTGTAAAAGGATATTGTACAACAGCAGTCAAAATTGACCTCTTGTTAACTTGATTTTTGTTCCTCCTTTTTGATGAAACGAAGATAAACCCCTTTTTCCAAAAAAAGTTGAAATCGATCTAATTATATTAGTTCTGAAAACATCTCTTCATTTTTTGGTTTTGCCGTTTGAGAAAAAGCATGACACCCTTTTTACAAAGTTGGATTGGGAGAAAATCTCTAATTAAATACCAGAATCTTTAGTGGTATCTGTTCGAAACATTTATTCAATGAAACTTCGGTTTCCGGCAGGAAAATTTGACGCAAAAGCAAAACAGAAAACAGAATCACTGCAAACACTTTCGCAGGAGTAGTAGATGTGGATATTCTTTTATGCTCAAAAGTTGACAAAATTGACATCTCGATTGAACAAATTATTTGTGCTCTTCATTCTTACCAGAAACCTAAAAGAAATACAGGGTGCTAAAAGAAAAGCACAGTCATATTTCTATTGGTTGACGTTGTCCTCAAAAGAGCCGTGGACTCGAGAAAGCGGCTCCTGCTTTGAGTAAATTAATGAGGATTTTGACAGTAACAGTTGCGTAACCAAATATCAATAAAACCTATGTTTGTTCAATGAGGACAGTTTTCTGAGAAACAAGTTTTTTGCAATTGAAACGATGAAAAATATCTTTAACTGCTTGAACAATTTTAATGTACAATGCCTTTTCAACGGAAGAGAACACTGAAACTAACCAATGTACCTATGCCAAAATGGCTACAACCCATTCAAGTATCACTAGATGACGACACTCCATGACGAAAACAAGCAGGTAGTCAACGAAGGCAATGCAGACTCACCTGTCTACTGTGAAAATGACTATGAGAGGCCAACTACTAAGCAACTTAAAAAGAACACGAAGACTATAGTTATACTACTACTGCAGGGTGTCTGAATGAATTAGTTTCTAAAGAAAAAAAGAGAAGGTCATAGGAGATTTGAAACTCTAGACCAAGACAATTAGAAGTTGTCTAATTTCAACAAATTATGAAAATACTCTTCCTAAATGCAATGTCCTTCATCAAACTTTGGATTTCTTCATCTTGGTTGTGAAGAGTCAACGGAATATTTTCCGTTGCTTTCATGTATAATTGGCTACACTCGTCGAAATCGGACGCTATGAACAAAGTAATAAACACTAGCGATCAATTTTTCATTGCCGTTATTGACAACCACCTACCCAAAGTTTGAGTATTTACAACTATCATCATGAGCGGCCAAAATTTAGCGCAATAGAGCGCAAATTGAATAATTTTCACTACATTTTCGGGATTTGAATCTATTTCAATCTGTATCTCTATTTCATATCAAATGGACAACTGTCTGCTCCTTTTTGAAAAATTTTCTTAGGAAATTTTCAATGAAAAGAGTCCGAATCTTGAAACTGCTGGACGCCATAGAAATAATAGTCCTTTTTGCGCAAAGCATAGAAATATCAGCATAGTAAATAACCAAAAACAATTCTCTGAACACGAACCATAGAAATTTTTCTCAAATCACCTACTACTCTAACTGTCAATACCAAATCAATTACGAGTTATAATCAAATTAATTGAAAACAGTTCGTCAAATCATCTTTCTTTCAATGGTATGTTACCAATGGTATCTTTCTTTCAATGGTATCTTTCAAGCAATGGTATGTTTTTTTCAGACAAATTTGTTAGAAGCCCACACACTTTTATTAGAAGCAGTAATTTTCAGTTAAAACATAACACGGCAGCTCAGAGCAGATCTCTTTTACATAGCTCTTCAAAATAATAAACAACTTTGAGATTATCAAAAAAAATCATACGTCATAGATGCTTTATGAGTTGCGAACAATAATCAAGTCAAAAATGTTAAAAATTTTGTTTACAAAGAATTGAAGAATAAAGAATTCTCTAGCAATGTTATATCGTTACGATTCATCTTGTTCCTCTCAAGTTTTTCTCATAAGGCTGAATGTATCGTAAAAAAGATGGCGATTAAGTATTTGAAAATAATATTTGAACAAAATTAAAATTGCCGTTGTTTAATGTTATTGTATAAGTGAAAGAACTGCTGAAAAAAGGGGGCAAGAAACGTGTGGGTGGGGAGGTGAAAAGAGGGGCAGCGGCATAAGGGATCAGGGGGTACCCAATGCCATTTAAATCATGAGTCTTGCGCCTACATAGTCGAGATTAGTGGAGGGGGGGGGGTACATGGGTGGTGGGATGTGTACTCTTGGCTTAAAACTCCAAGAAGTGGATTTCACGACATCAATTGATTTCTCTTCTGCAGCTTCGGCGAATCCCAAACTGAGAGACTAGTAAGACTCAAAGAGAACTACTCAGCGCCTTAACTCCCCCGGTCTATACCACTTTACCCGTTCATCCCATTTTTCAAGCAGACACTTAGTTGCTCAGGCGAAAAACAGGTCAGACCAAAACTCGCAGAAAAAAACCAACAGGACTAACATAATTGCCACAAAACTTTGTTTGCTAACATTTAATAATTTGTTTAAAAAGACATTAAAAAATTATTTTATATTCATTTCTACAATTCAATTGAGAAGAAAGTGATTAAACTAATATTGCAACGATTCGTAAAATATCTTTACCAGAGGGAAAGGCATATGATATGAGGATAGAATGAGGCAATTAAAATTGCAGCCTGAAATGCTATTAAATTTAAACCTCCGTTTCGGATGGCTTCATTAAGCTAGAGATTGTGCAGCCTCGTGCATTTGGGAATTGGATAAAATCTCTCGCTTCTTTCCTTGATCAAACTCAGTACTTTTTGCTATAATACTTTTGGCAACATTCTCAGCTTCAATTTGGTTCCAAGTCGGCTTAAAAGCTGTGACCGGTTTTATGATATAATAAGATATCCTTTCAACAACTCGCTCTTTTCCCGGCCTTATCAACAAAGCTGGTCTATATATGAACACTTGTTCAAAACCAAGTTCTGCCATTTCATGTTCGACTTTTCCTTTAGTTTTCGGATACAGAAAACAGCTGTCCTTATTTGCTCCAACGGCGGATACGTAATGTAGCTGTTTGCAACCTACTTCATTGGCTAACTTAGCCACAGCCATAGTGTAATCGTAATCGACTTTCACGAAATTCGAAGCTCCTGACTGCCTGGTACTGCCCATGGTAACGTAGCCTACCGAACAGCCCTTGAAGGACTCCGCAGATTTTTCCAGATCTTCGAAATCGACAACTACTTGCTCAAATTTCGATCTGGGGTCATCGCCGGTAAGTTCCACTCTTCTCCGACCGACTAGCATAACCTCTTTGAAAAGTTTTCGCTTCGCAATTTCCAACGATAGCGCATCACCGCAAGCACCAGTCCAGCCAACAACGAAAACTTTCAGATTCTTAAGGGAGTCCATACTATTTACATTTATCACAAAATAACTGAAACAGTTGTGCTATAATTAACCACCAATTAAAACTCAGGAAAAAGATTAAAACTCTTATAATTTTCCAATAGTTTCGTAATTCAGCTCTTGCTAAAAACGTCCATTTTGTATGAAGCGGCAGTTTAGAGCCGCAAAATCTTGTTTGAATATTGGCAAGATATTAACAAAATAATATGTTCAGTTTGACTTAACATTCATCAGACAAAAAAGCTCAACAGTAAAAAGCATCTGAACTAATTGACGCAAAACCACCACTTCATAGTCCCGAGAATGTTCTTGATTGAAATGGATTACTGGGAATGTCAGTGCATTGCTCTTAAAACCCTCCCATTGCTCGCAAATGTTGCTCAGAAGATCAGCACATACTTTAAGATATTGTCTTTCAATATCAGTCTACTGAACTCCATACTCATTAGTACTTCTTGTTAGAGTATACAACTCTAGTAAGTAAGTTGTGATCACAAGATAGAGCTTGAAATGATAGCTAGATATAAGAGAGCACAGTGAGACTCTCGCAGTGTGGACCAGTTGGCTCCGTAGGCTTTGTGGGGTCGCAACCCTCAAAGGTTCCAAACTTCACTCTCACTATAATGGCATTGGCATAGTTTCTCTGATTCTTCTAAACGAATTTAAGACAATAATTAGCTTAATTCATCAAACACTGAAAAATTATTAACATCAATTTTTGCAACAAGAGATTTAAAAGTGAGAGGGGAAAGGTAAGATAGTTGACAATTTTGAGTAAGTTTTTGAAAACTGTTGGGTATATTTCTGAACAATTCGTGCCAATGGGTATACATAAATTGTAATCTTTCAAAAAAAATTGTTAGATGACATTTCCTTTTTCATTACGCTTCCATTCTTCTCTGTTCACACGACCTTCTGCGCCTTTTCGATGATGTGACAAAACATTTGAAAATTTTCCAATTTCTGCTTAAGTATGAGCTCTTAAAATAAGAGAAGAAATTTGAACGCCAAGTGGCTTCGCCTCTATCGTCCAAACTATTACTTCTAAATCGACTATGTGAATTATGCTATCTACTTCTCAGTTTGTCAACAAGTTTATTCAGTTCAGCTGGGTAATTTGGCGCTCATTTATTCTCATAGAAGCAAGAACAACGATAAAAATAACTTGATTTGTCAAAAATTAAATTTTTATTCCGTGAACTTATTGTAAACAATGCAGATCACGTAGAGCATGTGATGACTTTGTGAAACTTTGTTGTATCGTTGAATTAATGAACGGAAGAACGAAAACCCTTCAGCATCACGGCACTTAAACTGACATACCTCATCAAAAACAGCAAACAAAAAAAGCGGATAAAAAGAATCGTTTGTTTCGCCCCCAGCTTAGTGTGCATATACACTCCCAACTACAAGAACAATTTCCTTCATTGTAGGAAATAACAAAGTAACACTTAGTAAATAAACGAGTAAAACCAAAAGAGCATCAAAACCAACTACAGAAAACCAAATTAACCGGTCAACTTGGAATTAGATGATGTCGCTTCATTGTCCGTTTGCTCATTATGTTTCGAACCTTCTTAACCACCAACTCTACTCCATTCTCTAGCAAATATAGCACAAAATAAATCGAAGCGAAATACATTATTTGACAATTTGGTAGGCAAAAAATCTATAATTATACAGTCCGTTCAAAACAAAAACCTTTGCGTTGATACAAAAAAGCAAAAATAAAATTAAATTAAAAATAGTGAATCAAAATCTCAAAGATAAAACTTAAACTAAAAAAAGTTGAAAAACCGACAACAATTATTATCATTGCTATTAAAGAGGATTGAGTAACGAACATAACGTTTTCTCGAAAGGTTACGCATTAGACAAGAATGTCCAAAATAAACAGTCAAAATCAGATTCAAAGAAGGTTATAAAACGAAAGTTGATCCAAAAGTAATGGTTTTTTTTTAATGATTTCTACTTTAGGACTTTTCCTTCAAGAAGCGCGCGGGTAGACAACTTGTAACTGCATTCCCGAACTAGCGACCTTCTAAAATTGCTCAAGGATTTTAATTTTGTCAAAAAAGTATAAAAGTTTGATATAAGTTCAGACTAAAAAACAGAGTAACTGTGAAAAGAAAACGCTTTTAAACAAAGAATAACTGAATAGTTGATTATAGAATTATAAATATCCTGCATTTGACCAATATATTATTTTGATTTTTGGATGAAATTTGCACCTAAAAGAATCCACAAACAGATGAAGCGTATTTTCCATTCAAGTCCAACGTTACTGAGAAATTTTTAAAAACAAAATGTAAAAAAACGTTTTGATATTCAATTTTTTGTTAAAACCCTCCCATTGCTCGCAAATGTTGCTCAGAAGATCAGCACATACTTTAAGATATTGTCTTTCAATATCAGTCTACTGAACTCCATACTCATTAGTACTTCTTGTTAGAGTATACAACTCTAGTAAGTAAGTTGTGATCACAAGATAGAGCTTGAAATGATAGCTAGATATGAGAGCACAGTGAGACTCTCGCAGTGTGGACCAGTTGGCTCCGTAGGCTTTGTGGGGTCGCAACCCTCAAAGGTTCCAAACTTTACTCTCACTATAATGGCATTGGCATAGTTTCTCTGATTCTTCTAAACGAATTTAAGACAATAATTAGCTCAATTCATCAAACACTGAAAAATTATTAACATCAATTTTTGCAACAAGAGATTTAAAAGTGAGAGGGGGAAAGGTAAGATAGTTGACAATTTTGAGTAAGTTTTTGAAAACTGTTGGGTATATTTCTAAACAATTCGTGCCAATGGGTATACATAAATTGTAATCTTTCAAAAAAAATTGTTAGATGACATTTCCTTTTTCATTACGCTTCCATTCTTGTCCGTTTGCTCATTATGTTTCGAACCTTCTTAACCACCAACTCTACTCCATTCTCTAGCAAATATAGCACAAAATAAATCGAAGCGAAATACATTATTTGACATTTTGGTAGGCAAAAAATCTGTAATTATACAGTCCGTTCAAAACTAAAACCTTTGCGTTGATACAAAAAAGCAAAAATAAAATTAAATTAAAAATAGTGAATTAAAATCTCAAAGATAAAACTTAAACTAAAAAAAAGTTGAAAAAACTGACAACAATTATTATCATTGCTATTAAAGAGGATTGAGTAAAGAACATAACGTTTTCTCGAAAGGTTACGCATTAGACAAGAATGTCCAAAATAAACAGTCAAAATCAGATTCAAAGAAGGTTATAAAACGAAAGTTGATCCAAAAGTAATGGTTTTTTTTAAATGATTTCTACTTTAGGACTTTTCCTTCAAGAAGCGCGCGGGTAGACAACTTGTAACTGCATTCCCGAACTAGCAACCTTCTAAAATTGCTCAAGGATTTTAATTTTGTCAAAAAAGTATAAAAGTTTGATATAAGTTCAGACTAAAAAACAGAGTAACTGTGAAAAAAATACGCTTTTAAACAAAGAATAACTAAATAGTTGATTATAGAATTATAAATATCCTGCATTTGACCAATATATTATTTTGATTTTTGGATGAAATTTGCACCTAAAAGAATCCACAAACAGATGAAGCGTATTTTCCATTCAAGTCCAACGTTACTGAGAAATTTTTAAAAACAAAATGTAAAAAAACGTTTTGATATTCAATTTTTTGTTCTTTCGACAGTTATAGAACCGTTTATATAAAGCATAAAACAATCGGAAAAAGTCCAAGGCACAAACACAAGAACAAATCAGAAAGCGTTGATTAAAAATGATTATAGAATAAAATTGAAAGATCTATAACTTTTTTAATGTTTTGGAAAAACACTTCTAGAATTTGATAACTCAGCTTCATAAAAAAACTGAAAAATTTTGAAGCAAATATCTATTTCGTTAAGCTCAAATTTCAATTCGGAAAAAAAACATCCAAAACCCATTCCTAGGACACGTTGCATGAACGTAATTATACCTTTTTTCTTCACAATTTTGAATGACGAAGAAGTACATTTAAACGCTGCTAACAAAATGATCATAATAATTTTTTTGATGATTAAATTTTTGAGCTAACAAACGAAAAACGGAAAAATTTGGCTGATCACATCTTCTTAGCAAAACTGTTATTAAAACAAATCTTTTTTAAAATATTCTCTCCTTTCGGGAGCCTTTGTGTTTCGTTTCGAATAGAAAAATCCCTCAGAGAAAAATATTGAAATTGGGTGTTTTTTTCAACTTTTCAATGCATTCTAAAAACAATGATTTAAAAATTAGATGTCAAATAAAGAACAGTTTTCCATAAAAACCACCTTTTTTCAACAAAAACTCTTGGTGTGGATAATCTAATCTTCAGGAGCTGTCTGATGATATAACATATTCTCCGATGAACAATTTGGAAGTTAAAAAATCGCAGATCAAAACTAAGCAGGATAGCATAGATTGTTTCCACACTATATGAGCTTGCAAGAAAGCACTATTTCTCAAATTGTCTGAAGACTCCACCTGTGGCAATTCATTCAATCAAACAATTGTAGCTCTTATTTTTAATTTCAAAAAGACGGTTCCTCAAAATCACCGTTTCCGCGAATTCCAATTCATCATTTCCAAAAACTTCAAGTTTTTTCGATATAAGTTCTACTTTCCCTTTTAGTAGCACGCAGATAGACAACATGGGTCTGCATTTCCCCAGCAGCAACCTACTAAAACTGCTCAAGAACATTAATTTTGTTTGAACATGAAAGTTTGATATAAGTTCAGACTAAAAAAATTGAATAACTGAAAATAAACACGCTTTTAAATAAAGAATAATTGAATTATTGATTATAAAATTATAAAAATCCTGCTTTTGACCACTATATTATTCTGATTTCTGAATGGAACTTTGCAACTAAATGAATCCCCTATAAGGTGAAATTTTTTCGTTTCAAGTCCACCGTCTGAAAAAACTGAAAAAGGGCTAAAAACAAAATGTCAAAAACGTTTTGATATTCAATTTATTCCATGGACAGCTATAGAACTGTATATAAAATCACAAAACTATCGGAAAAGGTGCAAGGCATACAGAAACAAATCAACTAGCGTTGATTAAACATGAATGAAAAAAGTAAAAAAAATAAAATTGAAAGATTTATTGACAAACGACCTTTTTAGACGTTGTGTTGAGTTTACAAACTTGCATTCATAATCTCGTCTTTAAAAAAAATTCCATGCAAACTGAAAAAGCTTAGACGGAATGATGCAGAACTAGATTTAAACGCCGCTAATAGAACGAATCTTGAATAATTATTTGATTTATTAAAACTTTAATCTAAAAAACAAAAAAATTTAAAAGATTTGAAAATATTATCAATTCTTTTTCGTTTGAAAACCTCATATCTTTTCGGCAGAACTGCTAATTATCTAATTCTTCTTGAGAGAAATTCTTCTTTTGCTATTTTAACGGGCGTTTGTATTTCGTTTGAACAAGAAGAATATCAGAGTCAATTATTGAAATAGGGAATTTTTCTCAACTTTTCCCTAGATTTAAAAAATGTATTTTAAAACTAGATGTCAAATTAACAATAAGATTTTTGTACAAACCACCTCTCTTTTGAACAAAAAAACACTTCAAAAACTCTTTTTATGAATAACCTATTCTGCAAGAGCTTTCTGATGATATCACAACTTTCTCCGATGAACAATTTGGAAGTCAAAAAAGCACAGAACAAAACTAAACAGGCTCTCTCACAGTTTTTTCTTTACTATATGAGGTCTTTACTAAACGAAGAGCTATTTCTCTATTTGTATGAATAGTCCAACTGTCGCATTTCATTCAACAATGCTGTTGTAGCTGCTATCCATTTTTTTTAACTTTCATAAAGCGGATTGAGCAAAATTACCGTTTCCGCGAATTCCAAACTGATACCTCGAATTCCTAAAGCTGCCATGAGTTTAAATTTCAACTTAATAAATTTTCTTTGCCATGGGACGTACCCTAAAAGCCCAATGATTTTGGCCGTTAAAGCATAAAATAGCACAAATATTTTTCATCCAAAATTACAAAGCCTATTTTTATTGCAGCAGTGTTTTTCGTGTTTCTCAAATTAGTGTTATTAAATTATGAACTTAATGTCAAGAGTTTCTCAAATCTCATTTATGATTCATTCGAAGAAACTGTTCGCACATTTACAAGACACCACCCTTCATCTAAGCAGAATATGCTTTCCAACTTTGTTTCCAAATTAACTCACTTTCAAATTAAAATAAGAAGAAAGGCTATTGGAACACTTCTCTCAAAACACAAATCTCAATTTTCAAATAATTCATTCTGGGGGAAAAAATCCTTCAAACCAAGTTTCCTATCCGTCCGAAATAATAGGAAACGGATAAAATCAACTCAGTTGAAAATTTTTAAAAACAACGAACAAAACCTCAGTTTTTACACTCCCTCTCATATGTAGATTTTTTTAAAAAAGATAAATATGGTCAATCTAAAATCATGATAACACATTCATAGCAGACTTCTCGAGGCTTTAAAAATTTTTCGACTTTAATCATTTGGACAAAACTCTTTTAAGAGAGAGAGAGAGAGAGAGAGAGAGAGAGAGAGAGAGAGAGAGAGAGAGAGAGTTAATTTATCCCGGCCTATCAATCAAATGTACAAAGAAGGATAATCAAATCACGACATAAATCACAATCAAACATCGAAAAATAAATGCATTTAATATATCCAACAACCAAATTAACATTTATACTAGAATATTTTAGGCTGGGAAAGGACGCGCAACGAGGTCCTTAGACCTACTTTCCAGCGTGCCCTGTAATATAAACGTCAGAGTGGATAAACTCATTTTTTTTTTTAAATTTATTATTCTTGCCATTTTGTAAATGATTTCTCTTTTTTTTAGCAACATTTTAACTGCTCGAACTTCTTGCTCCACCAGAGCCCGGAGATAAGTACTTAAACTACATCGAATTGAAACTTGTTTACAGCAGAGAGCAACGTTGTAAAGTAAAAATTGTCGTTTTTTGTCAAATGATCCTATGAAGGAGGAAAAAGTGACAAAAACTGTCTTTAAAAATTGAAAAAAGTGATTTCTGACAGCAGAAATCGAATCGCGGTGCCTTCTACGAAGGCACCGCACAAATTTTTGCGTATACTTTTCAATTATTTTCAAAGAATTACCAGGAGTTGCAGGGATGTAACAAATTATCCAAAAAACACATTTCGAACGAGATCATAATTTCCTTGTATGTATGAGTCCTTCAAGTTATGATAGATATCAGAGACCTGCTTAATGGTTGCATTTCCTACATAGTCAGGTATGAGCAATTGTATTTTCAACATATTAAACAATTTGGAAGCTCGGTGACAAATCGAGTTTCGTTTTATTTTAGTTTTGCATAATGGAACTTTCAGCAGCATAAAATCAGCGCGTCTAGTTGAATGAATGCAACTTTCGAACTGAAAAATAGTATTAAGATAATTCTCGGAAAGCATATGATTTAATGACTTCAAAACGAATTTTAGTAATTCATAGATATGCAATTCGAACACAGTTAATATCTTATTAGCCGTGAACAAGTCTTCACTATCATCATGACGTTTTCTGAAGTATATTACTTTGATTATTTTCTTTTGCAATTGATAAATCAGAGAAAGGGATGAGAAGCTACAACACCCGTAAACAAGAACACCATATTGGATAATTGGGCATACCACATTTCTATAGTATTCAATCAATTGGTAACGCGGAACAAAGTGTCTTAATTTGGATATTACACCGCATTGACGTCCAAGACGTTCAGTTACGGAACTGATATGAGCGTGGTAGGAGAGCTTTGAATCAATTATCAATCCTAGATACTTACATTCACGGTCGATATTTATAAGACTAGATGCAATATTAAACCTGAGACTGGAAGCACTTGCTTTTGTACTTATTTGAAACGTTTTACTTAAATTCAGCTTAAGTCTATTTGCATTTAACCATTTTGCTACATTGTCAAGGTCTGTTTGAATATCTGATCTGGAGCAGTCTAAACCACATAAATTTGTATCGTCAGCAAACAGATACACACTAACATGATTACAGGCCTTAGGTAAATCATTGATATAAATGAGGAACAACAAAGGTCCAAGAATGGAACCCTGAGGAACACCACAAGTAATACTTAACCAATTGGATGATACTCCAGATAAGGTTACTCTTTGTGATCTACCACATAGGTAGCTCTGAAACCATTTCCAGCAATTATGACGTATACCGTACTGTTCCAACTTGTGGAGTAAAATTTCATGATCTAGTGTATCGAAAGCCTTTTTCAGATCAAGAAAAAAACTAACTGTCTCAGATTTACTTGATCTTATCCTTTCTGTGAGTTCCGCTAGGGCATCAATAGTTGAATGTTTTTTACGGAAACCAAACTGTTTAAAATAAAAGAGATTAAAACCTTCCATATATTCGTATACTCTCGTGAACATCGAGCGCTCATATATTTTGCTCAAGACATTCAAAAGAGAAATTGGCCTATAATTATTCTCTTCTACACGTGATCCGCTTTTAAAAAGCGGAAAAACTTTAGCTTTTTTGAGCTCAGAGGGGAACAATCCTTCGTAAAAAGATACATTTATCAATGATGTAAGGTATTTGGTAATCACTGATCCTGCAGTTTTAACCAATATATTACTTATTTCGTCTTCACCTGATGACGATTTATTGGGAAGAGAGTTAATAATACCAATCACTTCTGTTTCAGACACTGGGTTCATTCTTATTGACATGTTTACATCGCTAGGAAGTTCGATTGTCTCTGAAGGAATACTCTGCTTAATGTTTTCTCCAATGCTAACAAAAAACTCATTGAATTTCTCAGCTACTTCAAGGGTTGATGGATTTGGCTTGGTGTCTGATATGCACGAAGTCAATTTAATAAAGCTATTATTCTGTCGGGTTTTTCCTGATAATTCGTTTAAAAGAGCGAACGTCTGTCTTGAGTCTCCTAAACAATTATCAAACATTTTTTTATAGTAAATCCGCTTCGCTGATTTGACATTTTTTTCAAAACGAATTCGAATTTCTTTGAACCTATACAGCAAAGGTAAATTAGATGGGTCTTTTTTCCATTTCCTATGAGCCCGGTTGCGTTCAGAACGTAAATTTTTCAGCTTATTGTCAAACCATTTAGGCGTAAGGTTCTTTTTGTTCGGATTTATTTGTTTAAATGGAGCATAGTGCTCGGTAACCGACAAGAAAACTTCATAGAAAGCACTGAACGAAGAAATACCACTGTTCGATAATTTGGAAAAAGTTTTCTCAAGTTCGTGACTCAAAACGAATAAATATTTTTCTACAATACTTGGATAACGTAGAAAAGATGTATCTCTTACTATTTTGCTTTCATCTCCCGTATTTTTTATAGCCCATCTGAGCAAAACGGGATAATGATCAGAGAAACTCTGATTATCTAATATCTCACAGTCTGCAATTAAATTTTGATAGATGAAATGATCGATGCAAGTTGCTGAGCTATTTGTGACCCGGGTTGGTTCACTAGGTGTTATGCTGAAGCCATTTGAATGAATGGAATTTATGTATTTTTGGGTTAACAGATTTGGGTTTTATGGGTTTTAAAAGGAGTTATAAAAAAATTAAGGAAAACAAAGAAAACAAGGAAGGGATGCAGCCCAAACATTCAGCTCCAAAACTTTTAAAAACTTCAACAGGATTGCGGAAAATGGACAAAATATATTCAGAATTTTAGAATTTTGGAATAGTAAGAGCATGATGTTATGCAAAGTGGAGATTTCGAAACGTCCAACACGGATGAGGATTTGGTTAAAATATCGATTCCATTGGTGCAGTGGGATAGAAGTGAAATGAAATAGTCCCATGTTCTTTGTCCCGAATGAAGTAAAATTTTGTCTCATAAGTTTGCTCATCTTGTGCATGACAGGTTTAGGCAAAAATTGCTCTCCTTATCTCGCACTTTGCTACGGGCCGCTTGTGAAAGCCAAAATCATCTAAATCTTTCTTCAGGTAGAGTACTTCCTGAAATTCTGCTGCAGTCTTGTTAACCATATGCAATGAAGAGAGCACCTGTGGCCTGTGTGATTGCTGACACCGCAGCTAAATGCTGAGCCAAGCATAAATTACTATCCAGTCGTCAATTTCCTATTATCTACATCTCCAGACCAGTCTGCGTCACTTTCCTCATTTAATTTACTGCTAGCATCAGTAAAGTTCAACTGTTTCCAAATTTACAGATATTGACAGTGTTGGTTTGTGTTTGCATTCAAGCATCTGTTAAGATTGTTTACAATGAACATGTCTGGCCCTATCTGCTTTGCCAAATAAAGAAATGATCTGTAAATTCATTTCAACAAATTCTGTAAATTCGTTGGTCTATTTCTTCGTCCCAATTTGGAGCTGCCTAGGTTTTTAAAATCTTCCGCGACTGGAGTTCTGAGTTCGCAATTATTCAATTAAAACTCCCCAAGCATTGTCTAAACAAAGCACTTTTGGTGAAAGCGAAGAAATCTCCATTTGCTATCAATGTGAAAAGTAGCTTCTTGGTATCGAACATCATTTTCGAATTTCTGGATGCCAAAATGATGCGCCTACCCAAAAAATGAAAGTGTGATCATCTTGTTATACTCTTGCATACAAAAATGTTCTTTCTTGCTTCAGGTCATTCCGTTTTTAGGAAGATTCACCGTGCAGAAACTGCTAGCTGCCTGCTTCGAACCATAAACTGATTTATTTAGACGACAACCTTACTTTTCCACATCAGACCCTCTCTTCACAAACGAGATTCTTCAAGTTACGCTTCCATTGGCGAATGCAGGAAAGTCACTGCAAACCAAACTGAAGGATTACATGGCCTTGCTGAAAACTCAAGTAAAAAACTGAAAGTTTCTGGCCTGTTTATCAAAGCAAGAGTCTCAAAGGAGTGCAGTCCTTCAGCTTATTGGAACTCTTTCACCATACAGCGTGCTTTATTTTTGCTAACTTAATCACTGGAAACAAACCTTCCCTTGCGACCCATTTGCCCCGAACGAAATTAATGTTTGCGGATGGCCTCTCTACGGTCCTAGTCATTCTCTTGAAGGACTTCATACTCGCCATTCAATGCCGATACCATTGTCCCACTTTGCTCGGCTTCATACAAAATTTTGGGTTCGAATTACAGTCATAGCAAAGTAACTCCTCGCTACAAAAATGCAAAATTTTTCTTGCTCATGTCCTTCATCTGGGCTCACTTCTTTCCACTTACTCGGAAACAACAGGCAAACAGTCTGAGGGTGAGAAGTACTCTGCAAGAGTCTCAATCTGAGCTGTGTTCTCAATTGTTGCATCTCGATGAGTTAGCTTTTCAGAGGATTTCCAGCATAGATGATAGGTCTGAAACCTTGACGGTCAATTTAAAAAAATTAGAAAGTTGGCCGGCTCCCGTGTAGAACATTTTCCAATTTTTTAGTTTAACTCAAGTTCCTCAGTGGAGTTTCATGCAGCTGTTCTCTTTCTCAAAAGTAGCAAAGTTCCTACTCGTCGCATATTGAAACTGCAAGAAGGTTTCAACAATAGTCAAGCAACAACAAAATCCATTAGAGTTCGCACTGGATGTAACCTCAGCTTCAGGGTACACTGATCCTCACACAGACTCTGTCCACCACATTGGAGGCTTCCTATTTGGTTTTTGGACATTCGTGTAACGGGCACGAAGTCCCAGAACGCAGCAATGTTCGTCATTAAGAGGTCACTAGCATGCCTGTGGTCTTGAACTGGGTAAGAGCCTTCGTCTACTGTTAGTCTCGAGTAGTCAAATTTCACTCTATTGACACTGACTCGTGTTTGAACTTCCCTGTCTCTTGAAAGCCTTGTCTTGGTGCCTTTTCTCACCACACTTTGTCTCTTTTCACTAGTCCAATGAAAACTTCATATTTCATAGGATCACACAAGCAACTGTTTCCTTTCCTGAAGTTAGGATTTACTGTCAAGGCCACTGAACCACTCTGTCCAAGGTGCCTCTGCTGCGTTGGAGAGCAAAGGGGACGCTTGAAAGAGTATTCAGTCTTCACCAACCCTTCAGAGTAAAGTCACCTGTCAGGGATCTGCTTCTGCATTGTTTTTGCATACTAGTTTTGCTGAAGGAAACCAGTAAATTAAATTTTTGGATCACTTGAGGCAGTTCAATTTGTGTGCGAGACGCCAAGAAGCTGAGAGGCAACAATTGGAAGCACCTTCATTCAGAACAACTCAAGACACTATTTGGACGCAGGTGTTCTGCGTGAGAGGACCATGCCACAGACGCCGCAACAGAATTGCTTAACTGAGAATTGAAACGGAATTTTACTGATGACAAGACATTTATTCAATGACTCCAGACTTCCAAAAAGATGTGGGGTGCAGCAATTTTCCGTGCAGAGGGGACCAGAGACTTCATTTTGAGAGGAAACAATTCCAGCATAGATGATAGGTTTGAAACCATGACATTCAATTAGTAAAATAGAAACTTGTGGTTCCACAGATACTGAAGTCGGCAAATTTGAAAACAAGTCACTGAATTGAAACTTTGGTACACTTATGGTAACAATAGATACCAGGTGTCTCCTTCCTATTTCCAAGAAAATTTCATTATAGGATAAAAAAACAACAATTTCCTTTCCTAAAGTCAAGATTCATTGTCAAGACCACTGAACTACTCTGTCCGTTGTGTCTGTGTTGTGCTCGCGGTGAAGTTCTGGCGGTTTTTTGTAAACACTAAACCATGTAGCAGGGTTAAAGCTCTCCTGCATGATGAAGCTTTCATAACTCATTCCAAGACAATTGAGGACCAAGGAGGGTCACTGAGACTGCCTCCACTGCTTTTTGTAGCCTTGAGCAGCTCCTTTCCTCTGATAAGGAAGCTATCTAAACCCTCAAGAGTTCTCAACCTGCATTTGAAACGGCCGTGGCAGCAAAAAGAGCCGCGCGTCGGGTCTACGCACTCTTGAACTCTCTCGCAAAGGCTTCCAATCCTTTATCCATCTGCAGTGCCGTCATCTGCCTCAGAGTTATATCTCAACATGGGGATTGTCAAATGTACCTAGTTCCAGAATCACGACACTTTGATTCTCAGCTCCATGATGTCTGCACCCCCTCTCTTGCATCGTTCTAACGCTTTGTGGGCCTTCCCTTTGCTGTTTTCCATCGCGCGATGGCTCGGGCTGCTCTATCCGGTGATCCCGTTCCTGTATCGGGCACCATATTCATTGTCTGTTGAAGCAATGTGATTTGAGCGAGCAAGCAGCATTGTGATTTGAGCGATCTGAGGAAGCAAAGCAGCTGTGATAATAAAGTGCTAAGAAAAAAAAAATAAGTTGTTTTTAGAATATATGTTTTTGAACTGCTGGACCCGAATTTGTCGGGTCATTGACTTTAGCAAGAGGAGTAAAACCATTTTTTCACTATGAAAGAAAAATGAAATTCACAATAATGAGAGAAAAGCCAGAATTTTTAAAGCAAAACTTAGATATAAGGGATCTCATTAATAGATCAAGATGGTGAATTGGATAAATGAGATCAAAAAACTCCAAAATCTGTCCATTTATATACACCAATTACAACGAGAAAACATAACCGACTAAACGTCGGGAGAATTGCTCTCGAACGACTAGTGGGAGCTCTCATAAATTGCAGCCTGCTTCAGTCGGTCGGGGGGGGGGGGGGCTAAATGGGATTAAGAAGTTCAATAATGGGCTTCAAAGCTTCGGCGCACTTTTCATTTGACTTTTAAAATTAAATTGCTGCCAATTGAGTTCAGCTGCTGGAAATTTTGATTGAGAGGGAATTTTAGATCACGCGAAACGCAAAAAGGGCGTAAAAGTCAAAACCGTCAAGCGAAAATTTTGCATAAAAAAGACACACGTTTACAACAATTGCTATGAACTTCGTTCAAGACCAATTAAAAAAGCAAATCTGAATCCAATTTCAGCGCCAACATTTATATTGCTAGTCCGAAAACTGACAGCGTTACTTGAAACTAAAATCTAAATCATAACCGACTAACGTCGGGCGAATTTCTCTCAAACGACCGGCGAGCGGTTGGCTTCGCCAGTAGCTAGCCACGGTTTAGTGACGCTAGCTTTAGATTAATTGAAGGGGCGTAAGGTGAGCGCAGCGGGGATGCAAAAGTGGATTGGGCGAACTGGTGTGGGAGCGGTGTGGGTTCAATTTCTAAGAACCGCCGTTCAGACCATAAGTATAAGTCTCCAAAACAGTTTGAGCTGAAAGACTCTAAGAGCACTTAATGCCCGCTGGGCGCTGCCTGTTTATCCCGTTTTTGAGGACGAAAAGTCAAAAGCGTCAGACGAAAAATCGGTCAAGCGAAAAATCGCATAAAAAAGACCGACAGGACTAATATAATTGCTAAACTTCGTTTGAGAGCAATTAATTATGCTTGAAGTAGATTTCTGACACAAAACATATTCGTATGTGGAAATGCTCACTTAGAAATCACCTCCCAGAAAAGAAGAGGTAGGATCCAAAATGATGCCAATTTGGTCTATTGCATAATTTAATCCCTCTCGCGCAAAATTCCTCGCACTGAATCGCATTAAAAACACTAAAGTATTAAAATTAAAACCTCAAGTATAAACTACTTCCTCACATGAACATTAATAAAATTAACTGCGGATTGAGGGCAACATATCGTGTGGGTGAAAGGATCCCCTATCAAAGTAATGGGATGAATTTACAATGCGGAATCCGAGACAAAGGTTGAACAACTCTACAAAAGCCTTTATGTTCCGGAATCGGGCGACTAAATACTGATATTGTTCTTTTGTCGCCGTGTCCCATAGCGAAAGTTGAACAACTTTTACACAACAGATATCTTTTTATGAAAAATAGGGTGCTGGAATGACATGACTCATACATTTCTCTATTTCCTTGACACAATTGAACAATATTAAGGGAAAAGACAGTCTACCAAGTATCTCATATGTGAAAATATAACTCAAGGGAAACCTTCTGACTGAAAATCAGGTTCTCATGAAAATATGCTTTTTATTAACGCGTTCAATTCAACTGGACTCAATTTGAATTAGAATTCGTACATTTAGCTTCTTTACAAAAACAACCGACTAACGTCGGAAAAATTGCTCTCGAACGACTAGTGGGAGCGCGAATCTATTGCAGCCTGCTTAAGTCGGGGGGGGGGGGAAGGAATTGAGCAAACCAATTGATTTCAGCTGCTTAAAATGTTGAATGAGAGAAATTTAGACCACTCAAAACGCATAAAGTCAAGGGCGCAAAAGTCACTCGAAAAGTCAAATCGGTAAGGCCAAAATTTTGCACAAAAAGACAAACAAGGTTACAACAATAAATACTTCAAACTTCGCTCGAGAGCAATTAAAAATAACTAGATATCACAAAGCACTTAAGTGTTAGAAGGACAAAACCGTTATCTGGTCCCCACCAGTCCATGCGGCTTGTAGAAACATCAAATATTTCTCGCAGTGTTTGCACACGATACCACACTTCCGACTTCTGGAGTTTTATACTTCCCATGCAAGCTATCAGGACAACGATGCAATAGTGTTGAAAAAGTGATAGATCTCGTCTTTGTCATAAACTGCAACTTCAGTGGTGCAAATTTCACACTTAACAGGATGAAAATTATCTGCTTCCAACTGAAAAAAATTACTAGCATTTATCTCTTTCTTTGTACATTTCATGCCCTCTGCTAAAATGTTACAACTACTGCCATCTTCATCAACTTTTGCAGATTTCGCTCCACGACGTTTTTTATTCCGCTTCGCTTTCGGACTTAAATGAAGCAGTTCATCGTATGAGACTTTGCAGTTCACCACAAACATAGCTCTATATTGATTTGGGTAAAACTCGTGTCTTTGACAATCTATACACACAATAGCCATACAAGCAGGACAGCTCAAAATGGCATCGCTTAATGTTGCTCGTTTTGGTGCGTTTCCAAGCATTGAATTGTTTGAGCGTTTTTGAAGGTGTTTGATACGCTCATTTTGCACCCATTTCTCATCTTCATCGTCAGCTTCTGGGTCGTAAAATGGGTCAAAATCTTCGAATCCTTCTTCGCATTCAATCTCGGGAACTTTTTCATTTTTAGTTTCAATATTTTTATCAGCATCATGCTGCTCATTGACTGCTATAGGGATTGTATCCAAATTCTCTGCGAATTTAACACGTTTTGAGCACTCGTTTGTCGACCTGTCAGGGACACTTCCTTGAATTGCATCGCTGCCCGATTCTAAATTACCAGACGTAGAACTGTTAATTTGGTCTAAATCGTCCAAATCTGCCAAAGCATCTTCCATATTTTGTTCAAATTCTTTTTCATTTAATTTCTTCAACTCTTTCGGGGTCAAGATTTGTTCCGGATTCTCGTGAAGTATCTCGTCAATATTGCAGCCGTTTTTCGCGTCGACAGTGTTTTGGCTGAGCTTTGTTTTCAGCCACTTTTCGAGAGGTAGTGCTGCATCGTCATCAGAGCTAAACAAAGGATAATCTGTTCACTGAAGACATTGTGACCACTGAGTTTATTGCACACTTCACAAAACAGTACATAACTCCAATGGTACTCTAATGAGTTTGTGGTCTTCAAGAGTACTATAAGAGGAGTACAAAAAAAAGATTTAAAAAATACTAAGTAGTTAAATTGTTGTCACGAAATAGCGGCGATAGCTTTGAAGATTGTAGTCTAAAAACACCAATCAAAGAAATAAGACCTAAGAAAATACTCTCCTAAGAAAAACTTTATCTATCTCTTAACCTTGCTGCGATGTTTTAAAAAATATTCAGACTTAACGGTTATTTCCATTAGCTGCCCTCAGATAACCTTCAATTAGAGTAAGATATTTGGTTACTCCCTCATTTAACCTTAATCCCTCAATTCAAGACAAGCATAATTTTTAGAGTGAAGTCATTTGAGAAAGGTAGGTAAAACATGTCCAAAACTTATTCACTCGCATGAACAAAACACGAGCTGTACGAGACGCTAAAACTCACATGAATGAAGAAAACTGTTAACGCGAGAGTAACGTCATATGGTTGTCACTAAAATCTCGAAGAAAGTTAAAAAACAGCAGGACAGGTCACGAGATACAAAAACAACCTTAACTAAACGAGAAACAACCTTGATTTGACTAGAAATTTAATTCATCAGAAAATCCAATAAAACTCGTATTAAAACAATAAAACCGTAAAAAAAATTTAGTTACCTCACGTGAACTAAAAATTATTAACGGAAAAGCAATTTCTGTTGAAACACCGTTTTCTCACTAAAATTAGTATCTAAAATAAACGCCGCGAAATAAATAGCTTTTTCGCCCCACTTCCCGCATCCTAGCTATTTACTTTGGAGCCCATTCAATTGAGCAAGCAAACTTTCCACATAACATTGCATTTGTTACATGAAAAATTGCACAAGACTAATCTTAATTTCCAGGTTTAGACCGCATTTAAATTAGCGGTTTAACTCTAAGTTTTGCGAAAAATAAGAAACATTACTGATTTTCTATGAAATATGGTTTTAAGCTTAACGCGAGCCATCGTCCATATCTTAAGGTTTTTATGATAAGGTAAAAAACAAAAGTTTAGTAATTACTCGAATGTTCCTCTTTTTTCTTTTTCTCTTAAAATGAATATAATTTACTAGCCCTTTTCAACAATGCTGTGTCCAATTTCTTGCTGTGAAAAAACTTGCTTTAGCTGAGGAGTTCAATTAACAGAGTTTGGCTGAGCAGTTAACACAAAACACGTTTGAAAATTGAATCTGTTTTTCGTGCTTGAATAGGTGGTAAAAACAATTAAAGAACTACTTTTGATACATCAAGGATTTAAGTCGGGCTAAATTTCAACTCAGTTTCGCCTCGTCTGCAATCTACCCGGTACACCAATAATTTCGTACAGGGAACAGTAGTACTCTAAACTATTGCGTATTTAGTTGACGATAATGACTCGGCTAATGGTGTAATTTGACAACAAAAAAATATTTTTGACTTTTTATTTAGCGCAAGGTTCGCTCTTTGAGCAATCATTCCATTCGCCCTAAATGTTCACAAGCACTAATTCCAGTTATCATAGATCTCGAATTATTAAACTGTTTGGGAAGCAGTGGCTACAAAAATAGCTTCGAAGTAGTACAGAAAGCAACAAGTATTGATCTGAATTGATTAACTTGTCCATACAATGCATAAGAACTATGTTGGCCAATATTTCTAATTTCACTTGAGTCCCCAAAGCTTTACTTTCACCATCTTCTTATAAGCATTTTTCACTGACCTTAGAAGGCCTTAGAGAATCCAGAAGTCAACCTTTTAAAACTTATTTAGAGTGAGGTAAATCAGTTATGTCTAAATTTGTAACGCCTTTGAGTTAAAAACAACTAATAAGCAGGACAATGCTTAAATTTCAACTCAGTTTCGCCTCATCTGCAATCTACCCGGTACACCAATAATTTCGTACAGGGAACAGTAGTACTCTAAACTATTGCGTATTTAGTTGACGATAATGACTCGGCTAATGGTGTAATTTGACAACAAAAAAATATTTTTGACTTTTTACTTAGCGCAAGATTCGCTCTTTCAGCAATCATTCCATTCGCCCTAAATGTTCACAAGCACTAATTCCAGTTATCATAGACCTCGAATTATTAAACTGTTTGGGAAGCAGTGGCTACAAAAATAGCTTCGAAGTAGTACAGAAAGCAACAAGTATTGATCTGAATTGATTAACTTGTCCATACAATGCATAAGAACTATGTTGGCCAATATTTCTAATTTCACTTGAGTCCCCAAAGCTTTACTTTCACCATCTTCTTATAAGCATTTTTCACTGACCTTAGAAGGCCTTAGAGAATCCAGAAGCCAACCTTTTAAAACTTATTTAGAGTGAGGTAAATCAGTTATGTCTAAATTTGCAACGCCTTTGAGTTAAAAACAACTAATAAGCAGGACAAATGAAATCACAAACAGTAAAGCTGGAGCGCGGAACCAGCGTGAGAACAAAACCGCTCTTTTGAGCTGTGCAGCTTATTTTAGGACACAAAAATGAGCGACAGAGAAAAAAACAAGAAAATCAAAGCGTACCACAATATAGCTATGCCCAGGTTACAGCTTCGAACCTATAAAAAGAAACCTTTGCACAACGGTGACTATTGAGTTATTGGCGCCTACTCGTTATTTGGAACAGGGCCGATATTTCATTTCACATAGCCGGCAGATCACGTACCCAATCAGTCACGTTGGCATTGAAACCTAAACTCCAGACTTTAAAGATTAATTCTTAGTGCTCTGGGTTCACTGGTTTATCTCTTTTCTTTTGATTTCACTTTTCGACCTTGCCAGTATTTGCATCAACTTAATGAACGCATTAAATTTTTCAGTTGAAACAGTGAGTGAGGTAAGTCAGACGTGAAAGTCGTGTCGTTACTTATGCAAGACGCAAACATAGCCGGCAGATTGCCGGAAAATAGCCGCGATAGACGCTTGTGGCCGACCATGACTTGAAACAACTAAAGAAATAAGATTGACAGATCAACCACCAGCTTTTTAATAGACCACTAGACTTTTTGGGTTAGATTCGGACTGTCATTTTTATGAGACACATTTGCTCTAAAAGTAAAAAGCCCTAATAGAGCCCCATATTCGATATTAAAACTCAAGATTCTATTACTCAGGAATTAGGGCATATAAGTTTGGCACTACTTAGATGCACACTATTGACCTTTAATTAGCAAATGTTCATAAAATTTAAAGTTCCATAAGTGAGTTCAGAAGTCATTTTTTGAGTGTGGTAAGTCACGCAATTGACCTAAAAACAGAAATGACGTCACGAACACAAATTTTAACTGCAAAGCAGTAGAAGTCATTGAAGTCATTGAAAAAGTCAATTCCACGACGTCAGATAAGACGAAACAAAAATCTGTTAGACGATAAAAAAAATAGGAGCGCAATAATAACCGCCTGGAATTGCTGACGCGGCTATTAAAATCATTACAGATTAAGTCCTGAAACACAATCAGAAGGAAGGCATGGAAAATGAAATAGCCCCTGACTTTAACAGCAGACCAATTGAACTTTACGAGCCAAACAGACAAAAAACAGTTCAACGAAATTAGAGAAAAATAAAACTAAGAGATTTAATTTGTGAACACTTTTGGTAGCAACATGTTGAATACCAAAGTTTTCAATGACGAAAATGTTGAATACACAAGTCTTTGAAAAAGCTTCACTGGCCCGTAAAATTAAACAAAAAATTTCAAAAACATAGCTGGCAGATTGCCAGAAAATAGCCGCAATAGATTCGTAGATCGGCAGTCTAAGAAAATCAGGAAAAAAAAGACAGACCAAAAAAATTCGTCTATTCATTGATGGCTGATCTGTTATATTTTGATTTAAAATCTTTATAACTTATTGCTGCCTCTATTAGCTGGTCTCAAATAACCTTCATTTAGAGTGACACACACCCATTTGACCTTATCTCTTTGAATTAAAGTAAATAAAAGTCAATATCAAAGTGAGGAAGTCATTTTTGAGAGTGAGGTAAGTCAAGTGTGACCAAAAATATAATCACGCGCATGAACAAAAAAACTCGCTCCAATAAGAGCAAAAAATGACGTCACACATGCAATTCAGTTGAAATTGCATGAACGAATGAACAAAAAGTGGCTGTGACGTCATATGGTCGTAACAAAAATCATGACGACGAAATAAAAAAACATAGCAGGACAAGTCCTGACGTACAATTCAAAGAATTTTCATTGACTAAACAGAAAAACTAGACCTAAAATGGACTATGAGTGAATTGAAAAAACCATTTTAAAAAAAATCAGATAAAAAAAAGAAAAAAAACAAAAAATCAATGTTAAAATACCGCATGTGAACAAAAAAATCACTAGCGAGAAATGAAAATTTAATTCAAACAAAAAACTAGGCTTAGAATGAGCTGTGAGTGGATTGGGAAAACCATTTAGAAAAAAATCCGATCCAAAAAATCGAAAAAAACAGTAAAAATCAGAGTGAAATTGCCGCAAGTGAACAAAAAACCACTATCGAGAAACCGAATTTTTGTTCAAATACAATTTTCGCACTCTACTTTAAAATTAGAGCGAAAAAATTTCACGCCGCAAAACCACTCGCTTTTTCGCTCCATTTCCTGTTTCGACGTGACCAAAATCACTACTCCAATTTGACTTAAAAAATCATGAAAATGTGTGAACAGATCTTAAAAAAAAAGACAGCGCCCCAATACAATTCAAATTCTTTGAATTGTAAAAAACCAAGAGAAGGCCAATAATAGCCCCAGCTATCGCTGTGCGGCTATTAAAAAAACATGAAACAAATAGCAAAATTCACTACAATTTTTCGCGTCTAAGTTGGCATCACCAATAAATATACCTCAAAAACACACATGAAAAGAAATTATAGTTTGCAAGACCTTTCTGAACCATGACTAACGTCAATTTAAGACCCATTTAACGATAAAACTCAAAAGTGTCAAAAAACGTGAAAATGTTACGCTTAGAATTTGGAAAGACATTTTTACCTTAAAGTTAGGCCTTCTCAGCAACTGCATTACACTACGCATTTAAAACCCTACTAAAGTGCTTCAAACGAAACTTAATGGGTACTGATTTTCACCTGTTTATCCCGTTTTGAAAGCTTAAAATCATGAAAAAGTGAACGTATCTTACAAAAAAAGACAGCACCAATATACCCCGAATGCTGTGAATTGCAAACAAGGGGAGCGCATAATAGCCTTTGAGAGTTTGACGGCCAATTCCCAGACGAGAGCATTTGCACAAACGACTCTATTGATGCTGCGTAGTAATTTCTCTACTGGTAATTTCTCCTCAGATTGTATATCTATCAAAAATCAAGTACGAGGAAAACCGGCCGCAGTTGCAAAATAATTCAAAATAAACGCCATTCAAAATTCCAACGGCATCAAGAGTCAACCAGATGGCAATATAGGAAGTTAGAGGATGAAGCCTTGTCAACTTTGTCAATTGAACGCCAATAGAGATCTTATTTCATATTTACCTATTGATCGCCTCATCATCGCTGAAATCGTAAACCACGTAATCGTCTGACATATACGACGCCATTGCGGCGCAGACGAATAATTACTCTAGCAGTTCTTGAGATCAGTTCTGCCCGGTTTGTGAAGAATATAAACGACTATCGCAAATACAACACTTTGCTGACCAGTTACTTCAAGAATCAAATCTGAAAATAAATATAGTAAACTCTTCAAATGTTTGGAAATACGATTACTGATAGCTAACATGATTCAAAACTAATACCCATCTGAAAAGAAACTCAAAGTGACAAAAAAAGCTGAAAAACAACCATTTGGGGGTCAAAAACTACCGAAAACGACCTTATTACCTTGAAATTACGCCCTCACAGCAGGTCCAACAATCGAAGCCCTTGACGGACTACCAAAGCCAGCTTAGGGCCTCTAATGGAGCTTGATGGGCACTGGACGATACCTGGGTCGCGTTTTCAAAGCTTTGAGTGACGAAAAAATGTGTGAAAGCATCAAGGAAAAATAAAGAGCACCAAAACATTCAACATTATAAAAAATAGGAGCGCCATGAAAGCCGGCTGAGGAGAGAAGGGCTGCTATAGTTCATCAACTTAATATTGAAAAATTTAGACTAAATTTAGCAAAATCTTACTTTAATCAATTGAAATTAATCAAAAATTAAAAAGGCAGGCTATGCGAAAAAAAAAACTGACAACCTAAGCAGAGTGAACGAAAATCAATTTTCCTTCGCAATAAAACCAGACAACTTGTAATTCAAGATTTCTCGTCTGGATGATGAAAGCTCATGTCATTCGCAGTATATTAGTTAGGTTGATGACGCAGTTTACATGCGAGTTTTTCCACAATTGATCAATATCTGCAGATTTTATCGAAATGACTAATTAAGCAAGAAAATAGCCAGATTTTTGAGCAAGGTATGCATTCCGAGACCATCCAAATTCTCTGGAGCTCAAGGTTTAGAGCAGTTGTTTCGACATAAACCGCGCCCTCAAAGCACTCAAAAATGTTGATATTTATTGCGAAATACCAAGAAGGACTAAAGGGTGAAAAAATTGCTGCTGGACTTAAGGTTGTAAAACATACTTAAAGTGTAGCAATTGATGTCGGACTTTAAGGGCGCAACAAACATACAAATTCATTCAAACAAATTACGAAAACGATTGCATAAATCGAAACTAACAAACAAACATTGAAAAAAACAGCAAAATGGATAAGAAAAACTAACCCGAACCAAAAAATTGCTGAAAAAACAAGCATATGAAACTTTTCTGTATATCTCATAATTATAGTAAAAAAATTTATTGAGGTTAAAACAATTACAACAAAAAATAACAACAATTAGAACACTCGTTTTACAAATCTTCAAAAAAAATGCTTACCCATAAACATACGCGGCAGACTGCCAGCTCATCGCCGCCTTTTATTACCGTAAACCCCCAATGTGAATTAAAGAACGAAAAAAAACAATTGTACAAAAAACCTTTTTAAAGATAGTACTTTGATTGGATTTCGTAGTTACAATACTCCTGCTTCTTAATGAGAGGACACAGGGAGTGGTATTCATACCAATAAATATTAGATCCGGTAACTAAGACTAATAAGAACAATGTTCAAATACCGGGCATCTAAAAATGGGCTGCAAGGATTTGTCGAGTTTCTTTTTTCGAATTCAAGATTCGATAGAGAATCTTTTCTGCTGAGCATCTGCTTTTTCCAAGCACTTAGAGTTGAATCAAAAACGAGTGACATTAGCCCAGAGAAGAAAAGATTTCACGCAAAATTTAATCTATCTAGTACTCCATCCAGACAAAAAGTTACATATTGCAAAAGTGAAAAAAATTGCGAACAAAAAACCAAAAATGTTCAGCTTCAGAACTCGATAAATCCTCCAAAAACCAAAGTTCGAAAATCATTCTAATTAAACTATCCGATACTCGCCAGGCTTTCTAGTGGTAAAACCCACGTCTCTACATAAAAAAAGTGGAGCATAGAGATCCTTCCACCAACCTAAGTCGAGTCAGAGAAAACACCGGGCTGTCTCTATAGCTACTGATTTTGCTCCTTTGAACGGCTCTGAACTTATCCAATAAAGAGCTTGACTTTGTTAAATAGAACATAGCCGTAAAATTAACTGAAAAAGCTGCCGTTGACGCACTTGACGAACATCGTGATTGACAGAGGAAAAAAAAGAAATTGACAGGATTTTTTCCAAGCTGCCACGTATGTACTAAGTTGATGGGCAATTTCAGTTCGATTCTATTTCTAAACCTAAGTCAGTTAGTAAAGCGAGACTACTAAGCTCAAAACTGCTGTCAGCTAGCAATCCCTCTAACGAACATTGATAGCCTAATGCACTACGACTTAATGACCAGGCTTTATCGGTTTTTCCCTTTATTGATTTTGCTCCTTTGATAATGATCGCGCAAAAAAACCTGCCAAAAAATGATTTTTGTACACAATTTAAAAGTGCGATCTATTTTGATGTCATTTTGGAGCTGAACGCAATCTTGTTCGTAGTGAGACAACACAGGGGCTAGTATCAATACCAATAAGCATAAGAGATGGTAACTAAGAACAAAGTTCGAGCAACTGGCATCTTAAATTAGTCTTTATGGGTTTATCTCGCTTCTATTTCGTTTTTCTGATATCGTTTTTTGATACTGTGATACTGACTCTCTTCACCTTGTATTGCTTTGCTGAGTAACTGCTGTCTAAAAAAATTTGTAGCCGAATGAGAGAAGAGTAAAACTAGCCCAGAATGAAACTAGCCAAGTCAAAAAGATTTCATGCAAAATGTTGAACAAGCTGTGAAATAAGGTAAAGCAAATTTTTATTCGACGAAAAAAAATTAGGAGCGCTAAATAGCCGACTGAGAAGCTGAGGCAACTGTTAATTATATAAACAAAACAAACTCAGAATTATAATCAACTCAACCGAGAGGCAGCCAAAGAAGATAGAACAACTAATTTGAAGCATAGAACTCCAAATTCAACAAAGACTTGAAGACCGAAAAAATGAGGAAAAAAAAGAAATTGACAGAGTTTTTCTAAGTGCCATTTTTCTAAATGGTGCGCAAATTCTGCAAATTTGCTTAGATTCTAAAATAACACTTAATTCAGCTTCCAAAACGATTCTAAACCTAAAACACTGACTTAATGACCAGGCTTTATATTTTTATCCTCTTTTTTTGATTTTTCAAATTTGCTCTTTTGACTTTGACTGTATTCACTACATAGCGTAATTCAATGCGTGAAAGCCTTTAAAACCCATTCAGTTGAAACAGTGATTGGAGTAAGTCAGAAGTCAAACGTGAAAATCGTGAATTATGTAAAGCAAAAAACGTGATCAATAGGTTAAAGCGAAATTAAAAACATAGCAGGACGAATCCTGACGTACAATTCAAAGAATTTTCACTGGCTACACAAACACTAGACCTAGAAAGGGCTATGAGTGAATGGGAAAAACAGAAAATTAAAGTAAAAACGCCGTATGTGAGAAAATCACCAGCGAGAAACAAATTTGGTTCAAACAAAAAACTGGGCCTAAATTAAACTATGAATGGATTGGGAAAACCCACTTAGAAAACAATCCAATCCGAAAAGTCAAAAAACAGTAAAGATTAAATTGAAAGTGCCGCATGTGAACAAAAAACCAATTTTCCAAACACGGCAAACCCAACTTTAGTTGAAACACCGTTTTCCCACTATACTTGAAAAGTAGAGCGAAAGAGTTTTACGCCGGAACACCACTCGCTTTTTCGCTCCACTTCCTGTTTCGGCGTGATCAAAATAACTACTCCGATTTGACTTCAAAAATCATGAAAATGTGTAAACAGATCTTTATGATAAAGCCAGCGCCCCAATACAATTCAAACTCTATAATTAAAGAGCCTAAATAATAGCCGTTTGAGAGGCTAACGTCGACAATTCAAAACAGTAAAAATCGAAGTGAAATTGCCGCATGTGAACAAAAGCACTAGCGAGAAAGCGAACTTTTGTTCAAACACAGTTTTCTCGCTCTACTTTAGAATTGAGTGATATTCCACGCCACAAAACCACTCGCTTCTTCGCTCCACTTCCTATTTCGGTGTGACAAAAATCACTACTCGAATTTGACTTCGAAAATCAGGACGATAGCCGGCAGATTGCCAGACAATAGCCGCCGTTGATCCGCTTAACGCACAATGGGATTGAAACAGTAAGATATCAGACAGAAATTAACAGAACTTATCTAAATGTCACAATTTTTTATTTAATAAGCAATTTCTGCATATTCGGTTAGACTCTAAAATTACACGTAATTCAGCTTCTAAACTGAAAGCTATCAAGCATAATACTGATGTCAGCCAGCAACCGCTTGAATAAACTAATGCAAAATGATTTAATGACCGGGCTTTATATGTTTAGCCTCCTTCTTTTGATATTTTAATTTTGCTCTTTTGACTTTGACTGTATCCACTACATAGCGTAATTCAATGCGTGAAAGACTTTAAAACTCATTCAGTTGAAACAGTAAGCGAGGTGAGTGAGAAGTCAAACGTGAAAATCGTGACTTATGTAAAACGAAAAACGTGATCAGAAGGTAACGCGAATTAAAAAAAACATAGGACAAGTCCTGACGTACAGTTGAAATAATTTTCAATGAATAAACAAAAACTAGACCTAGAACAGACTATGAGTAAATTGGAAAAACCATTTCGAAATCAGAAAATTTTGAAAACTGAAAATCTTGTTCGTAGTGAGACAACACAGGGGCTAGTATCAATAACAATAAGCATAAGAGATGGTAACTAGGAACAAAGTTCGAGTAACTGGCATCTTAAATTGGTCTTTATGGGTTTATCTCGCTTCTATATCGTTTTTCTGATATCGTTTTTTGATACTGACTCTCTTCACCTTGTATTGCTTTGCTGAGTAACTGCTGTCTAAAAAAATTTGTAGCCGAATGAGAGAAGAGTAAAACTAGCCCAGAATGAAACTAGCCAAGTCAAAAAGATTTCATGCAAAATGTTGAACAAGCTGTGAAATAAGGTAAAGCAAATTTTTATTCGACGAAAAAAAATTAGGAGCGCTAAATAGCCGACTGAGAAGCTGAGGCAACTGTTAATTATATAAACAAAACAAACTCAGAATTATAATCAACTCAACCGAGAGGCAGCCAAAGAAGATAGAACAACTAATTTGAAGCATAGAACTCCAAATTCAACAAAGACTTGAAGACCGAAAAAATGAGGAAAAAAAAAGAAATTGACAGAGTTTTTCTAAGTGCCATTTTTCTAAATGGTGCGCAAATTCTGCAAATTTGCTTAGATTCTAAAATAACACTTAATTCAGCTTCCAAAACGATTCTAAACCTAAAACACTGACTTAATGACCAGGCTTTATATTTTTATCCTCTTTTTTTGATTTTTCAAATTTGCTCTTTTGACTTTGACTGTATTCACTACATAGCGTAATTCAATGCGTGAAAGCCTTTAAAACCCATTCAGTTGAAACAGTGATTGGAGTAAGTCAGAAGTCAAACGTGAAAATCGTGAATTATGTAAAGCAAAAAACGTGATCAAAAGGTTAAAGCGAAATTAAAAACATAGCAGGACGAATCCTGACGTACAATTCAAAGAATTTTCACTGGCTACACAAACACTAGACCTAGAAAGGGCTATGAGTGAATGGGAAAAACAGAAAATTAAAGTAAAAACGCCGTATGTGAGAAAATCACCAGCGAGAAACAAATTTGGTTCAAACAAAAAACTGGGCCTAAATTAAACTATGAATGGATTGGGAAAACCCACTTAGAAAACAATCCAATCCGAAAAGTCAAAAAACAGTAAAGATTAAATTGAAAGTGCCGCATGTGAACAAAAAACCAATTTTCCAAACACGGCAAACCCAACTTTAGTTGAAACACCGTTTTCCCACTATACTTGAAAAGTAGAGCGAAAGAGTTTTACGCCGGAACACCACTCGCTTTTTCGCTCCACTTCCTGTTTCGGCGTGATCAAAATAACTACTCCGATTTGACTTCAAAAATCATGAAAATGTGTAAACAGATCTTTATGATAAAGCCAGCGCCCCAATACAATTCAAACTCTATAATTAAAGAGCCTAAATAATAGCCGTTTGAGAGGCTAACGTCGACAATTCAAAACAGTAAAAATCGAAGTGAAATTGCCGCATGTGAACAAAACCACTAGCGAGAAAGCGAACTTTTGTTCAAACACAGTTTTCTCGCTCTACTTTAGAATTGAGTGATATTCCACGCCACAAAACCACTCGCTTCTTCGCTCCACTTCCTATTTCGGTGTGACAAAAATCACTACTCGAATTTGACTTCGAAAATCAGGACGATAGCCGGCAGATTGCCAGACAATAGCCGCCGTTGATCCGCTTAACGCACAATGGGATTGAAACAGTAAGATATCAGACAGAAATTAACAGAACTTATCTAAATGTCACAATTTTTTATTTAATAAGCAATTTCTGCATATTCGGTTAGACTCTAAAATTACACGTAATTCAGCTTCTAAACTGAAAGCTATCAAGCATAATACTGATGTCAGCCAGCAACCGCTTGAATAAACTAATGCAAAATGATTTAATGACCGGGCTTTATATGTTTAGCCTCCTTCTTTTGATATTTTAATTTTGCTCTTTTGACTTTGACTGTATCCACTACATAGCGTAATTCAATGCGTGAAAGACTTTAAAACTCATTCAGTTGAAACAGTGAGCGAGGTGAGTGAGAAGTCAAACGTGAAAATCGTGACTTATGTAAAACGAAAAACGTGATCAGAAGGTAACGCGAATTAAAAAAAACATAGGACAAGTCCTGACGTACAGTTGAAATAATTTTCAATGAATAAACAAAAACTAGACCTAGAACAGACTATGAGTAAATTGGAAAAACCATATCGAAATCAGAAAATTTTGAAAACTGAAAATCTTGTTCGTAGTGAGACAACACAGGGGCTAGTATCAATAACAATAAGCATAAGAGATGGTAACTAGGAACAAAGTTCGAGTAACTGGCATCTTAAATTGGTCTTTATGGGTTTATCTCGCTTCTATATCGTTTTTCTGATATCGTTTTTTGATACTGACTCTCTTCACCTTGTATTGCTTTGCTGAGTAACTGCTGTCTAAAAAAATTTGTAGCCGAATGAGAGAAGAGTAAAACTAGCCCAGAATGAAACTAGCCAAGTCAAAAAGATTTCATGCAAAATGTTGAACAAGCTGTGAAATAAGGTAAAGCAAACTTTTATTCGATGAAAAAAAATTAGGAGCGCTAAAAAGCCGGCTGAGAAGCTGAGGCAGCTGTTAATTATATAAACAAAACAAACTCAGAATTATAATCAACTCAACCGAGAGGCAGCCAAAGAAGATAGAACAACTAATGTGAAGCATAGAACTCCAAATTCAACAAAGATTTGAAGACCGAAAAAACTTAAAAACATAAAAAAGCGTCCAATATGGCAAATGTTGAAAAATAGCTCAAAATCTAATACAGTCCGCAAATTGCCGGAAAAAAGCAGCCGTTGACCCACTTGACGCACATTGGGACTGAAAATGAGGAAAAAAGAGAAAGAAATTGACAGAGTTTTTCTAAGTGCCATTTTTCTAAATGCTGCGCAAATTCTGCAAATTTGCTTAGATTCTAAAATAACACTTAATTCAGCTTCCAAAACGATTCTAAACCTAAAACACTGACTTAATGACCAGGCTTTATATTTTTATCCTCTTTTTTTGATTTTTTTTGATGAAAAATCACTACTCTGACTTCAAATCAAAGTTTGACTTCAAAAATCAACACCATAGCCGGCAAATTGCCGGATAATAGCCACCGTTGATCCGCTTAACGCACAATGGGACTGAATCAGAAAAAAATGAGATATAAATTAACAGAACTTTTCTAAGTGTCACAACTTTTATTTGATAAGCGATTTCTGCATATTCGGTCAGACTCTAAAATTACAAGTAATTCAGCTTCTAAACTGAAAGCTATGAAGCATAATACTGATGTCAGCCAGCAATCGCTTGAATAAACTAATGCACAATGAATTAATTACCGGGCTTTATATGTTTAGCCTCTTTCTTTTGATCTTTTAATTTTGCTCTTTTGACTTTGACTGTAATCACTACATTCACACAAGAATTTTCAATTAATAAACAAAAACTAGACCTAGAACGTACTATGAGTGAATGGGAAAAATCATTTCCAAAAAAAACCAGAAAAAACTTTTAAAATTGAAAATCAAAGTCAAAATGCCGCATGTGAAGAAAAACCACAAGCTAGAAAAAAAATTTGGTTCAAACAAAAAACTAGGCCTAGAATGAACTACGAACGGATTGAGAAAACCATTCAGAAAAAAGAACCAATCCAAGAAACCGAAAACAATAAAAATCAAAGTGAAATTGCCGCAAGTGAACAAAAAACCGATTTCTTCGAACACCGCAAAGCAAATTTTTGTTTGAACACCGTTTTCTCACTCTACTTAGAGCAACGTTTTCTACTCTAAATTAGAGCAAAAAAGTTTCACGCCGCAAAGCCACTCGATTTTCTGCTCAACTTCCTGTTTCGGCTAGACAAAAATCACTACTCCAATTTGACTTCGAAAATCATGAAACTGGGTGAACAGATCTTAAAAAAGACAGCGCCCCAATACAATTCAAACTTTTTGAATTGTAAAAGGGAGAGCTCCTCAATAATAGTCGTTGAGGCTGACGGCGGTTATTAAAAAAGACGTTAATAAAGATAGCGCCCCAATAATTAAAATTCTATGAATTGTAAAAAGCAGAGAAATTGTAAACATTTAAGAAATAAAAAAAAACGATAAAAAACATTGTGAAATTGCCGCAAGTGAACAAAAAACCGATTTGTTCAAACACCGCAAAAGCAAATTTTTCTTCGAACACCGTTTTCTCACTACTTCAAAATTAGAGCGAAAAAATTTCACGCCGCAAAGCCACACGATTTTCCGCTCCACTTCCTGTTTCTGCGTGACCAAAATCCCTACTCCAATCTGCCTTCGAAAATCATGAATATGTGTCAACAGATCTTAAGACAATACAATACAATTAAATTCTATGATTTGTAAAAAACAGAAAGCCTACAAAATAGCAGTTTACAGGCTAACGGCGGCTATTAATAAACTTCAAACAGTTGGAAAGCGAACGAGGTGAGTAAGAAGTCAAGCATCTGAGCGTCGTTCAGAGACATAAACGAAAAGAAAAGCAAATTAAAAAACAGGTTCGACCGAATCATAATTGAAAAAACATTCGTTCACAAGCAGAAACATACCCCGCAAATTGCCGCAAAACAGCCGCCGTTGATTCCCATTACCACGATTTGGATTGAAAAAGCAAAATGCAAAAAAATGAAATTTTGTAGTTGAATATACTCCTGTTTCATAGTGAGACAAAACAGGAGATAGTATCAAAACCAATAGGCATTAGAGACGGTAACTAAGACTTATAAGAATCAAGTTCGTGTAACGGGCATCTAAAACTCAGCTCTATGCGCATATCCCGTTTCCATTTCTTGATTTCGTTTTTTGATACTGACTAGGTTCATTTTGAACTGCTTTGCTGAACAACTGTTGTCTAAAAACACTTATCAGAATGAGAAGAGTGCAACTAGCCCAGAGAAGTCAAAAAGATTTCACGCTAAGTGTTAAACAAGCTGTCAACAAAGGTGAAGCAAAAAATTTTTATTCGACGAAGTAAAAATTATATAACAGGACAAGCCCTGAAATACAATTCAAAGAATTTTCATTGACTAAACAAAAAACTAGACCTAGATCGGACTATGAGTGTATTGGCAAAACCATTAAAAAATGCAGGACAAAAAGAACAAAAAAAAGCAATGTAAAAATGCCGCATGTGAAAAACAAACCACTAGCGGGAAATGACAATCAGGTTCAGACAAACTAGGCCAAGAATTAACTATGAATAAAATGGGAAAACACATTTAGAAACAAATCCAAGCCAAAAAAACACCCCGACCCTAAAATTACACGTAACTCAGCTTCTAAACTGAAAGCTATCAAGTATATTATTGATGTCAGCCAGCAATCGCTTGAATAAACTAATGCACCATGACTTAATGACCGGGCTTTATATGTTTAGCCTCCTTCTTTTGATCTTTTATTTTTGCTCTTTTGACTTTGACTGTACTCACTACATAGCGTCATTCAATGCGTGAAAGACTTTAAAACCCATTCAGTTGAAACAGTGAGTGAGGTGAGTCAGAAATCTAACGTGAAAATCGTGACTTATGTAAAACGAAAAACGTGATCAGAAGATAACGCGAAGTAAAAAAACATAGGAGAAGCCCTGACGTACAGTTCCAAGAATTTTCAATTAATAAACAAAAACTAGACCTAGAACGGACTATGAGTAAATTGGAAAAACCATTTCCAATAAAAAATCAGAAAAATTTTTTTAAAACTGAAAATCTATATCAAGATGCCGCATGTGAAGAAAAAACCACTAACTGGAAAAAAATTTGGTTTTAAAAAAAAAACTAGGTCTAGAATGAACAATGAATGGACATATACGACGCCATTGCGGCACAGACGAATAATTCCCCTAGCAGTTCTTGAGATGAGTTCTGCCCGGTTTGTGAAGAATATAAACGACTATCGCAAATACAACACTTTGCTGACCAGTTACTTCAAGAATCAAATCTGGAAATAAATATAGTAAACTCTTCAAATGTTTGGAAATACGATTACTGATAGCTAACATGATTCAAAACTAATACCCATCTGAACAGAAACTCAAAGTGACAAAAAAGCTGAAAAACAAACATTTGGGGGTCAAAAACTACCGAAAACGACCTTATTACCTTGAAATTACGCCCTCACAGCAGGTCCAACAATCGAAGCCCTTGACGGACTACCAAAGCCAGCTTAGGGCCTCTAATGGAGCTTGATGGGCACTGGACGATACCTGGGTCGCGTTTTCAAAGCTTTGAGTGACGAAAAAATGTGTGAAAGCATCAAGGAAAAATAAAGAGCACCAAAACATTCAACATTATAAAAAATAGGAGCGCCATGAAAGCCGGCTGAGGAGAGAAGGGCTGCTATAGTTCATCAACTTAATATTGAAAAATTTAGACTAAATTTAGCAAAATCTTACTTTAATCAGCTGAAATTAATCAAAAATTAAAAAGGCAGGCTATGCGAAAAAAAACTGACAACCTAAGCAGAGTGAACGAAAATCAATTTTCCTTCGCAATAAAACCAGACAACTTGTAATTCAAGATTTCTCGTCTGGATGATGAAAGCTCATGTCATTCGCAGTATATTAGTTAGGTTGATGACGCAGTTTACATGCGAGTTTTTCCACAATTGATCAATATCTGCAGATTTTATCGAAATGACTAATTAAGCAAGAAAATAGCCAGATTTTTGAGCAAGGTATGCATTCCGAGACCATCCAAATTCTCTGGAGCTCAAGGTTTAGAGCAGTTGTTTCGACATAAACCGCGCCCTCAAAGCACTCAAAAATGTTGATATTTATTGCGAAATACCAAGAAGGACTAAAGGGTGAAAAAATTGCTGCTGGACTTAAGGTTGTAAAACATACTTAAAGTGTAGCAAATGATGTTGGACTTTAAGGGCGCAACAAACATACAAATTCATTCAAACAAATTACGAAAACGATTGCATAAATCGAAACTAACAAACAAACATTGAAAAAAACAGCAAAATGGATAAGAAAAACTAATACGAACCAAAAAATTGCTGAAAAAACAAGCATATGAAACTTTTCCTGTATAACTCATAATTATAGTATAAAAATTTATTGAGGTTAAAACAATTACAACAAAAAAATAACAACAATTAGAACACTCGTTTTACAAATCTTCAAAAAAATGCTTACCCATAAACATACGCGGCAGACTGCCAGCTCATCTCCGCCTTTTATTACCGTAAACCCCCAATGTGAATTAAAGAACGAAAAAAAACAATTGTACAAAAAACCTTTTTAAAGATAGTACTTTGATTGGATTTCGTAGTTACAATACTCCTGCTTCTTAATGAGAGGACACAGGGAGTGGTATTCATACCAATAAATATTAGACCCGGTAACTAAGACTAATAAGAACAATGTCCAAATACCGGGCATCTAAAAATGGGCTGCAAGGATTTATCGAGTTTTTTTTTCGAATTCAAGATTCGATACAGAATCTTTTCTGCTGAGCATCTGCTTTTTCCAAGCACTTAGAGTTGAATCAA
The DNA here is from genome assembly GCF_964194025.1 of Convolutriloba macropyga. NCBI lineage: Eukaryota > Metazoa > Xenacoelomorpha > Acoela > Convolutidae > Convolutriloba > Convolutriloba macropyga. The sequence continues at coordinate 24,523,706 of NC_134478.1, read as the reverse complement.
AAACGAGTGACATTAGCCCAGAGAAGAAAAGATTTCACGCAAAATTTAATCTATCTAGTACTCCATCCAGACAAAAAGTTACATATTGCAAAAGTGAAAAAAATTGCGAACAAAAAAACCAAAAATGTTCAGCTTCAGAACTCGATAAATCCTCCAAAAACCAAAGTTCGAAAATCATTCTAATTAAACTATCCGATACTCGCCAGGCTTTCTAGTGGTAAAACCCACGTCTCTACATAAAAAAAGAGGAGCATGGAGTTCCTTCCACCAACCTAAGTCGAGTCAGAGAAAACACCGGGCTGTCTCTATAGCTACTGATTTTGCTCCTTTGAACGGCTCTGAACTTATCCAATAAAGAGCATGACTTTGTTAAATAGAACATAGCCGTAAAATTAACGGAAAAAGCTGCCGCTGACGCACTTGACGAACATCGTGATTGACAGAGGAAAAAAAAGAAATTGACAGGATTTTTTCCAAGCTGCCACGTATGTACTAAGTTGATGGGCAATTTCAGTTCGATTCTATTTCTAAACCTAAGTCAGTTAGTAAAGCGAGACTACTAAGCTCAATACTGCTGTCAGCTAGCAATCCCTCTAACGAACATTGATAGCCTAATGCACTACGACTTAATGACCAGGCTTTATCGGTTTTTCCCTTTATTGATTTTGCTCCTTTGATAATGATCGCGCAAAAAAACCTGCCAAAAAATGTTTTTTGTACACAATTTAAAAGTGCGATCTATTTTGATGTCATTTTGGAGCTGAACGTAATCTTGTTCGTAGTGAGACAACACAGGGGCTAGTATCAATACCAATAAGCATAAGAGATGGTAACTAAGAACAAAGTTCGAGCAACTGGCATCTTAAATTGGTCTTTATGGGTTTATCTCGCTTCTATATCGTTTTTCTGATATCGTTTTTTGATACTGACTCTCTTCACCTTGTATTGCTTTGCTGAGTAACTGCTGTCTAAAAAAATTTGTAGCCGAATGAGAGAAGAGTAAAACTAGCCCAGAATGAAACTAGCCAAGTCAAAAAGATTTCATGCAAAATGTTGAACAAGCTGTGAAATAAGGTAAAGCAAATTTTTATTCGACGAAAAAAAATTAGGAGCGCTAAATAGCCGACTGAGAAGCTGAGGCAACTGTTAATTATATAAACAAAACAAACTCAGAATTATAATCAACTCAACCGAGAGGCAGCCAAAGAAGATAGAACAACTAATTTGAAGCATAGAACTCCAAATTCAACAAAGACTTGAAGACCGAAAAAATGAGGAAAAAAAAAGAAATTGACAGAGTTTTTCTAAGTGCCATTTTTCTAAATGGTGCGCAAATTCTGCAAATTTGCTTAGATTCTAAAATAACACTTAATTCAGCTTCCAAAACGATTCTAAACCTAAAACACTGACTTAATGACCAGGCTTTATATTTTTATCCTCTTTTTTTGATTTTTCAAATTTGCTCTTTTGACTTTGACTGTATTCACTACATAGCGTAATTCAATGCGTGAAAGCCTTTAAAACCCATTCAGTTGAAACAGTGATTGGAGTAAGTCAGAAGTCAAACGTGAAAATCGTGAATTATGTAAAGCAAAAAACGTGATCAATAGGTTAAAGCGAAATTAAAAACATAGCAGGACGAATCCTGACGTACAATTCAAAGAATTTTCACTGGCTACACAAACACTAGACCTAGAAAGGGCTATGAGTGAATGGGAAAAACAGAAAATTAAAGTAAAAACGCCGTATGTGAGAAAATCACCAGCGAGAAACAAATTTGGTTCAAACAAAAAACTGGGCCTAAATTAAACTATGAATGGATTGGGAAAACCCACTTAGAAAACAATCCAATCCGAAAAGTCAAAAAACAGTAAAGATTAAATTGAAAGTGCCGCATGTGAACAAAAAACCAATTTTCCAAACACGGCAAACCCAACTTTAGTTGAAACACCGTTTTCCCACTATACTTGAAAAGTAGAGCGAAAGAGTTTTACGCCGGAACACCACTCGCTTTTTCGCTCCACTTCCTGTTTCGGCGTGATCAAAATAACTACTCCGATTTGACTTCAAAAATCATGAAAATGTGTAAACAGATCTTTATGATAAAGCCAGCGCCCCAATACAATTCAAACTCTATAATTAAAGAGCCTAAATAATAGCCGTTTGAGAGGCTAACGTCGACAATTCAAAACAGTAAAAATCGAAGTGAAATTGCCACATGTGAACAAAACCACTAGCGAGAAAGCGAACTTTTGTTCAAACACAGTTTTCTCGCTCTACTTTAGAATTGAGTGATATTCCACGCCACAAAACCACTCGCTTCTTCGCTCCACTTCCTATTTCGGTGTGACAAAAATCACTACTCGAATTTGACTTCGAAAATCAGGACGATAGCCGGCAGATTGCCAGACAATAGCCGCCGTTGATCCGCTTAACGCACAATGGGATTGAAACAGTAAGATATCAGACAGAAATTAACAGAACTTATCTAAATGTCACAATTTTTTATTTAATAAGCAATTTCTGCATATTCGGTTAGACTCTAAAATTACACGTAATTCAGCTTCTAAACTGAAAGCTATCAAGCATAATACTGATGTCAGCCAGCAACCGCTTGAATAAACTAATGCAAAATGATTTAATGACCGGGCTTTATATGTTTAGCCTCCTTCTTTTGATATTTTAATTTTGCTCTTTTGACTTTGACTGTATCCACTACATAGCGTAATTCAATGCCTGAAAGACTTTAAAACTCATTCAGTTGAAACAGTGAGCGAGGTGAGTGAGAAGTCAAACGTGAAAATCGTGACTTATGTAAAACGAAAAACGTGATCAGAAGGTAACGCGAATTAAAAAAAACATAGGACAAGTCCTGACGTACAGTTGAAATAATTTTCAATGAATAAACAAAAACTAGACCTAGAACAGACTATGAGTAAATTGGAAAAACCATATCGAAATCAGAAAATTTTGAAAACTGAAAATCTTGTTCGTAGTGAGACAACACAGGGGCTAGTATCAATAACAATAAGCATAAGAGATGGTAACTAGGAACAAAGTTCGAGTAACTGGCATCTTAAATTGGTCTTTATGGGTTTATCTCGCTTCTATATCGTTTTTCTGATATCGTTTTTTGATACTGACTCTCTTCACCTTGTATTGCTTTGCTGAGTAACTGCTGTCTAAAAAAATTTGTAGCCGAATGAGAGAAGAGTAAAACTAGCCCAGAATGAAACTAGCCAAGTCAAAAAGATTTCATGCAAAATGTTGAACAAGCTGTGAAATAAGGTAAAGCAAACTTTTATTCGATGAAAAAAAATTAGGAGCGCTAAAAAGCCGGCTGAGAAGCTGAGGCAGCTGTTAATTATATAAACAAAACAAACTCAGAATTATAATCAACTCAACCGAGAGGCAGCCAAAGAAGATAGAACAACTAATGTGAAGCATAGAACTCCAAATTCAACAAAGATTTGAAGACCGAAAAAACTTAAAAACATAAAAAAGCGTCCAATATGGCAAATGTTGAAAAATAGCTCAAAATCTAATACAGTCCGCAAATTGCCGGAAAAAAGCAGCCGTTGACCCACTTGACGCACATTGGGACTGAAAATGAGGAAAAAAGAGAAAGAAATTGACAGAGTTTTTCTAAGTGCCATTTTTCTAAATGCTGCGCAAATTCTGCAAATTTGCTTAGATTCTAAAATAACACTTAATTCAGCTTCCAAAACGATTCTAAACCTAAAACACTGACTTAATGACCAGGCTTTATATTTTTATCCTCTTTTTTTGATTTTTTTTGATGAAAAATCACTACTCTGACTTCAAATCAAAGTTTGACTTCAAAAATCAACACCATAGCCGGCAAATTGCCGGATAATAGCCACCGTTGATCCGCTTAACGCACAATGGGACTGAATCAGAAAAAAATGAGATATAAATTAACAGAACTTTTCTAAGTGTCACAACTTTTATTTGATAAGCGATTTCTGCATATTCGGTCAGACTCTAAAATTACAAGTAATTCAGCTTCTAAACTGAAAGCTATGAAGCATAATACTGATGTCAGCCAGCAATCGCTTGAATAAACTAATGCACAATGAATTAATTACCGGGCTTTATATGTTTAGCCTCTTTCTTTTGATCTTTTAATTTTGCTCTTTTGACTTTGACTGTAATCACTACATTCACACAAGAATTTTCAATTAATAAACAAAAACTAGACCTAGAACGTACTATGAGTGAATGGGAAAAATCATTTCCAAAAAAAACCAGAAAAAACTTTTAAAATTGAAAATCAAAGTCAAAATGCCGCATGTGAAGAAAAACCACAAGCTAGAAAAAAAATTTGGTTCAAACAAAAAACTAGGCCTAGAATGAACTACGAACGGATTGAGAAAACCATTCAGAAAAAAGAACCAATCCAAGAAACCGAAAACAATAAAAATCAAAGTGAAATTGCCGCAAGTGAACAAAAAACCGATTTCTTCGAACACCGCAAAGCAAATTTTTGTTTGAACACCGTTTTCTCACTCTACTTAGAGCAACGTTTTCTACTCTAAATTAGAGCAAAAAAGTTTCACGCCGCAAAGCCACTCGATTTTCTGCTCAACTTCCTGTTTCGGCTAGACAAAAATCACTACTCCAATTTGACTTCGAAAATCATGAAACTGGGTGAACAGATCTTAAAAAAGACAGCGCCCCAATACAATTCAAACTTTTTGAATTGTAAAAGGGAGAGCTCCTCAATAATAGTCGTTGAGGCTGACGGCGGTTATTAAAAAAGACGTTAATAAAGATAGCGCCCCAATAATTAAAATTCTATGAATTGTAAAAAGCAGAGAAATTGTAAACATTTAAGAAATAAAAAAAAACGATAAAAAACATTGTGAAATTGCCGCAAGTGAACAAAAAACCGATTTGTTCAAACACCGCAAAAGCAAATTTTTCTTCGAACACCGTTTTCTCACTACTTCAAAATTAGAGCGAAAAAATTTCACGCCGCAAAGCCACACGATTTTCCGCTCCACTTCCTGTTTCTGCGTGACCAAAATCCCTACTCCAATCTGCCTTCGAAAATCATGAATATGTGTCAACAGATCTTAAGACAATACAATACAATTAAATTCTATGATTTGTAAAAAACAGAAAGCCTACAAAATAGCAGTTTACAGGCTAACGGCGGCTATTAATAAACTTCAAACAGTTGGAAAGCGAACGAGGTGAGTAAGAAGTCAAGCATCTGAGCGTCGTTCAGAGACATAAACGAAAAGAAAAGCAAATTAAAAAACAGGTTCGACCGAATCATAATTGAAAAAACATTCGTTCACAAGCAGAAACATACCCCGCAAATTGCCGCAAAACAGCCGCCGTTGATTCCCATTACCACGATTTGGATTGAAAAAGCAAAATGCAAAAAAATGAAATTTTGTAGTTGAATATACTCCTGTTTCATAGTGAGACAAAACAGGAGATAGTATCAAAACCAATAGGCATTAGAGACGGTAACTAAGACTTATAAGAATCAAGTTCGTGTAACGGGCATCTAAAACTCAGCTCTATGCGCATATCCCGTTTCCATTTCTTGATTTCGTTTTTTGATACTGACTAGGTTCATTTTGAACTGCTTTGCTGAACAACTGTTGTCTAAAAACACTTATCAGAATGAGAAGAGTGCAACTAGCCCAGAGAAGTCAAAAAGATTTCACGCTAAGTGTTAAACAAGCTGTCAACAAAGGTGAAGCAAAAAATTTTTATTCGACGAAGTAAAAATTATATAACAGGACAAGCCCTGAAATACAATTCAAAGAATTTTCATTGACTAAACAAAAAACTAGACCTAGATCGGACTATGAGTGTATTGGCAAAACCATTAAAAAATGCAGGACAAAAAGAACAAAAAAAAGCAATGTAAAAATGCCGCATGTGAAAAACAAACCACTAGCGGGAAATGACAATCAGGTTCAGACAAACTAGGCCAAGAATTAACTATGAATAAAATGGGAAAACACATTTAGAAACAAATCCAATCCAAAAAAACACCCCGACCCTAAAATTACACGTAACTCAGCTTCTAAACTGAAAGCTATCAAGTATATTATTGATGTCAGCCAGCAATCGCTTGAATAAACTAATGCACCATGACTTAATGACCGGGCTTTATATGTTTAGCCTCCTTCTTTTGATCTTTTATTTTTGCTCTTTTGACTTTGACTGTACTCACTACATAGCGTCATTCAATGCGTGAAAGACTTTAAAACCCATTCAGTTGAAACAGTGAGTGAGGTGAGTCAGAAATCTAACGTGAAAATCGTGACTTATGTAAAACGAAAAACGTGATCAGAAGATAACGCGAAGTAAAAAAACATAGGAGAAGCCCTGACGTACAGTTCCAAGAATTTTCAATTAATAAACAAAAACTAGACCTAGAACGGACTATGAGTAAATTGGAAAAACCATTTCCAATAAAAAATCAGAAAAATTTTTTTAAAACTGAAAATCTATATCAAGATGCCGCATGTGAAGAAAAAACCACTAACTGGAAAAAAATTTGGTTTAAAAAAAAAAAACTAGGTCTAGAATGAACAATGAATGGACATATACGACGCCATTGCGGCACAGACGAATAATTCCCCTAGCAGTTCTTGAGATGAGTTCTGCCCGGTTTGTGAAGAATATAAACGACTATCGCAAATACAACACTTTGCTGACCAGTTACTTCAAGAATCAAATCTGGAAATAAATATAGTAAACTCTTCAAATGTTTGGAAATACGATTACTGATAGCTAACATGATTCAAAACTAATACCCATCTGAACAGAAACTCAAAGTGACAAAAAAGCTGAAAAACAAACATTTGGGGGTCAAAAACTACCGAAAACGACCTTATTACCTTGAAATTACGCCCTCACAGCAGGTCCAACAATCGAAGCCCTTGACGGACTACCAAAGCCAGCTTAGGGCCTCTAATGGAGCTTGATGGGCACTGGACGATACCTGGGTCGCGTTTTCAAAGCTTTGAGTGACGAAAAAATGTGTGAAAGCATCAAGGAAAAATAAAGAGCACCAAAACATTCAACATTATAAAAAATAGGAGCGCCATGAAAGCCGGCTGAGGAGAGAAGGGCTGCTATAGTTCATCAACTTAATATTGAAAAATTTAGACTAAATTTAGCAAAATCTTACTTTAATCAGCTGAAATTAATCAAAAATTAAAAAGGCAGGCTATGCGAAAAAAAACTGACAACCTAAGCAGAGTGAACGAAAATCAATTTTCCTTCGCAATAAAACCAGACAACTTGTAATTCAAGATTTCTCGTCTGGATGATGAAAGCTCATGTCATTCGCAGTATATTAGTTAGGTTGATGACGCAGTTTACATGCGAGTTTTTCCACAATTGATCAATATCTGCAGATTTTATCGAAATGACTAATTAAGCAAGAAAATAGCCAGATTTTTGAGCAAGGTATGCATTCCGAGACCATCCAAATTCTCTGGAGCTCAAGGTTTAGAGCAGTTGTTTCGACATAAACCGCGCCCTCAAAGCACTCAAAAATGTTGATATTTATTGCGAAATACCAAGAAGGACTAAAGGGTGAAAAAATTGCTGCTGGACTTAAGGTTGTAAAACATACTTAAAGTGTAGCAAATGATGTTGGACTTTAAGGGCGCAACAAACATACAAATTCATTCAAACAAATTACGAAAACGATTGCATAAATCGAAACTAACAAACAAACATTGAAAAAAACAGCAAAATGGATAAGAAAAACTAATACGAACCAAAAAATTGCTGAAAAAACAAGCATATGAAACTTTTCCTGTATAACTCATAATTATAGTATAAAAATTTATTGAGGTTAAAACAATTACAACAAAAAAATAACAACAATTAGAACACTCGTTTTACAAATCTTCAAAAAAATGCTTACCCATAAACATACGCGGCAGACTGCCAGCTCATCTCCGCCTTTTATTACCGTAAACCCCCAATGTGAATTAAAGAACGAAAAAAAACAATTGTACAAAAAACCTTTTTAAAGATAGTACTTTGATTGGATTTCGTAGTTACAATACTCCTGCTTCTTAATGAGAGGACACAGGGAGTGGTATTCATACCAATAAATATTAGACCCGGTAACTAAGACTAATAAGAACAATGTCCAAATACCGGGCATCTAAAAATGGGCTGCAAGGATTTATCGAGTTTTTTTTCGAATTCAAGATTCGATACAGAATCTTTTCTGCTGAGCATCTGCTTTTTCCAAGCACTTAGAGTTGAATCAAAAACGAGTGACATTAGCCCAGAGAAGAAAAGATTTCACGCAAAATTTAATCTATCTAGTACTCCATCCAGACAAAAAGTTACATATTGCAAAAGTGAAAAAAATTGCGAACAAAAAAACCAAAAATGTTCAGCTTCAGAACTCGATAAATCCTCCAAAAACCAAAGTTCGAAAATCATTCTAATTAAACTATCCGATACTCGCCAGGCTTTCTAGTGGTAAAACCCACGTCTCTACATAAAAAAAGAGGAGCATGGAGTTCCTTCCACCAACCTAAGTCGAGTCAGAGAAAACACCGGGCTGTCTCTATAGCTACTGATTTTGCTCCTTTGAACGGCTCTGAACTTATCCAATAAAGAGCATGACTTTGTTAAATAGAACATAGCCGTAAAATTAACGGAAAAAGCTGCCGCTGACGCACTTGACGAACATCGTGATTGACAGAGGAAAAAAAAGAAATTGACAGGATTTTTTCCAAGCTGCCACGTATGTACTAAGTTGATGGGCAATTTCAGTTCGATTCTATTTCTAAACCTAAGTCAGTTAGTAAAGCGAGACTACTAAGCTCAATACTGCTGTCAGCTAGCAATCCCTCTAACGAACATTGATAGCCTAATGCACTACGACTTAATGACCAGGCTTTATCGGTTTTTCCCTTTATTGATTTTGCTCCTTTGATAATGATCGCGCAAAAAAACCTGCCAAAAAATGTTTTTTGTACACAATTTAAAAGTGCGATCTATTTTGATGTCATTTTGGAGCTGAACGTAATCTTGTTCGTAGTGAGACAACACAGGGGCTAGTATCAATACCAATAAGCATAAGAGATGGTAACTAAGAACAAAGTTCGAGCAACTGGCATCTTAAATTAGTCTTTATGGGTTTATCTCGCTTCTATTTCGTTTTTCTGATATCGTTTTTTGATACTGACTCTGTTCACTTTGTATTGCTTTGCTAAGTAACTGCTGTCTAAAAAAATTTGTAGCCGAATGAGAGAAGAGTAAAACTAGCCCAGAATGAAACTAGCCAAGTCAAAAAGATTTCATGCAAAATGTTGAACAAGCTGTGAAATAAGGTAAAGCAAATTTTTATTCGACGAAAAAAAATTAGGAGCGCTAAATAGCCGGCTGAGAAGCTGAGGCAACTGTTAATTATATAAACAAAACAAACTCAGAATTATAATCAACTCAACCGAGAGGCAGCCAAAGAAGATAGAAAAACTAATTTGAAGCATAGAACTCCAAATTCAACAAAGATTTGAAGACCGAAAAAACTTAAAAACAAAAAAGCGTCCAATATGGCAAAAGTTAAAAAATAGCTCAAAATCTAATACAGCCCACAAATTGCCGGAAAAAAGCAGCCGTTGACCCACTTGACGCACATTGGGAATGAAAATGAGGAAAAAAGAGACAGAAATTGACAGAGTTTTTCTAAGTGCCATTTTTTTAAATGGTGCGCAAATTCTGCAAATTTGCTTAGATTCTAAAATAACACTTAATTCAGCTTCCAAAACGATTCTAAACCTAAAACACTGACTTAATGACCAGGCTTTATATTTTTATCCTCTTTCTTTTGATCTTTCAAATTTGCTCTTTTGACTTTGACTGTATTCACTACATAGCGTAATTCAATGCGTGAAAGCCTTTAAAACCCATTCAGTTGAAACAGTGATTGGAGTAAGTCAGAAGTCAAACGTGAAAATCGTGAATTATGTAAAGCAAAAAACGTGATCAATAGGTAAAGCGAAATTAAAAACATAGCAGGACGAATCCTGACGTACAATTCAAAGAATTTTCACTGGCTACACAAACACTAGACCTAGAAAGGGCTATGAGTGAATTGGAAAAACAGAAAATCAAAGTAAAAACGCCGTATGTGAGAAAAAAACCAGCGAGAAACAAATTTGGTTCAAACAAAAAACTGGGCCTAAATTAAACTATGAATGGATTGGGAAAACCACTTAGAAAACAATCCAATCCGAAAAGTCAAAAAACAGTAAAGATTAAAGTGAAAGTGCCACATGTGAACAAAAAACCAATTTTTCAAACACGGCAAACCCAACTTTAGTTGAAACACCATTTTCCCACTATACTTGAAAAGTAGAGCGAAAGAGTTTCACGCCGGAACACCACTCGCTTTTTCGCTCCACTTCCTGTTTCGGCGTGATCAAAATAACTACTCCCATTTGACTTCAAAAATCATGAAAATGTGAAAACAGATCTTTATGATAAAGCCAGCGCCCCAATACAATTCAAACTCTTTAATTAAAGAGCCTAAATAATAGCCGTTTAAGAGGCTAACGCCGACAATTCAAAACAGTAAAAATCAAAGTGAAATTGCCGCATGTGAACAAAACCACTAGCGAGAAAGCGAACTTTTGTTCAAACACAGTTTCCTCGCTCTACTTTAGAATTGAGTGAAAACTCCACGCCACAAAACCACTCGCTTCTTCGCTCCACTTCCTATTTCGGTGAGACAAAAATCACTACTCGAAATTGACTTCGAAAATCAGGACGGTAGCCGGCAGATTGCCGGACAATAGCCGCCGTTGATCCGCTTAACGCACAATGGGATCGAAACAGTAAGATATCAGACAGAAATTTACAGAACTTATCTAAATGTCACAATTTTTTATTTAATAAGCAATTTCTGCATATTCGGTTAGACTCTAAAATTACACGTAATTCAGCTTCTAAACTGAAAGCTATCAAGCATAATACTGATGTCAGCCAGCAACCGCTTGAATAAACTAATGCAAAATGATTTAATGACCGGGCTTTATATGTTTAGCCTCCTTCTTTTGATATTTTAATTTTGCTCTTTTGACTTTGACTGTATCCACTACATAGCGTAATTCAATGCGTGAAAGACTTTAAAACTCATTCAGTTGAAACAGTGAGCGAGGTGAGTGAGAAGTCAAACGTGAAAATCGTGACTTATGTAAAACGAAAAACGTGATCAGAAGGTAACGCGAATTAAAAAAAACATAGGACAAGTCCTGACGTACAGTTGAAATAGTTTTCAATGAATAAACAAAAACTAGACCTAGAACAGACTATGAGTAAATTGGAAAAACCATTTCGAAATCAGAAAATTTTGAAAACTGAAAATCTTGTTTGTAGTGAGACAACACAGGGGCTAGTATCAATAACAATAAGCATAAGAGATGGTAACTAGGAACAAAGTTCGAGTAACTGGCATCTTAAATTGGTCTTTATGGGTTTATCTCGCTTCTATATCGTTTTTCTGATATCGTTTTTTGATACTGACTCTCTTCACCTTGTATTGCTTTGCTGAGTAACTGCTGTCTAAAAAAATTTGCAGCCGAATGAGAGAAGAGTAAAACTAGCCCAGAGTGAAACTAGCCAAGTCAAAAAGATTTCATGCAAAATGTTGAACAAGCTGTGAAATAAGGTAAAGCAAACTTTTATTCGACGAAAAAAATTAGGAGCGCTAAAAAGCCGGCTGAGAAGCTGAGGCAGCTGTTAATTATATAAACAAAACAAACTCAGAATTATAATCAACTCAACCGAGAGGCAGCCAAAGAAGATAGAACAACTAATTTGAAGCATAGAACTCCAAACTCAACAAAGATTTGAAGACCGAAAAAACTTAACATAAAAAGCGTCTAATATGGCAAATGTTGAAAAATAGCTCAAAATCTAATACAGTCCGCAAATTGCCGGAAAGAAGCAGCCGTTGGCCCACTTGACGCACATTGGGACAGAAACTGAAGCAAAAAGGAGAAAGAAATTGACAGAGCTTTTCTAAGTGCAAAACTTTTTTTTAAATGTTGTGGAAATACTGCAAATTTGTTTAGATTCTAAAATAACACTTAATTCACTTGCTAAAACGATTCTAAACCTAATGCACTATGACTTAATGACCTGGCTTTATACGTTTAGCCTTTCTTTTGATCTTTTAAAATGGCTCTTTTGACTTTGACTGTATTCACTTTATAGCGCAATTCAATGCGTGAAAGACTTTAAAACCCATTCAGTTGAAACAGAGTAAATCAGAAGTCAAACGTGAAAATCGTGCCTTATGTAAAACGAAAAACGTGATCAAAAGGTAAAGCGAACTTAAAAACATTTACAAATTGTTACTGGCTACACAAGAACTAGACCTAGAAAGGGCTATGAGGGAATGAAAAACCATTTCCAGAAAGAAATCAGATCAAAAACAGAAAATCAGAGAAAAAACGCCGTATGTGAGAAAATCAACGAGAAAAAAATTTGGTTCAAACTAAAAACTGGGCCTAAATTGAACTATGAATGGATTGGGAAAACCACTTAGAAAACAATCCAATCCGAAAAATCAAAAAACAGTAAAAGTTAAAGTAAAAGTGCCGCATGTGAACACAACAAAAACGATTTTTCAAACACCGCAAACCCAACTTTAGTTCAAACACCGTTTTCTCAAAAAGTTTCACGCCGGAAAACCACTTGCTTCTTCGCTCCAATTCCTGTTTCGGTGTGACAAAAATCACTACTTGAGTTTGACTTCAAAAATCAACACCATAGCCGTCAAATTGCCGGACAATAGCCACCGTTGATCCGCTTAACGCACAATGGGATTGAATCAGAAAAAAATGAGATTTAAATTAACAGAACTTTTCTAAGTGTCACATCTTTTATTTGATAAGCGATTTCTGCATATTCGGTAAGACTCTAAAATTACAAGTAATTCAGCTTCTAAACTGAAAGCTATGAAGCATAATACTGATGTCAGCCAGCAATCGCTTGAATAAACTAATGCACAATGAATTAATTACCGGGCTTTATATGTTTAGCCTCTTTCTTTCGATCTTTTAATTTTGCTCTTTTGACTTTGACTGTAATCACTACATTCACACAAGAATTTTCAATTAATAAACAAAAACTAGACCTAGAACGTACTATGAGTGAATGGGAAAAACCATTTCCAAAAAAAACCAGAAAAAAACTTTTAAAAATTGAAAATCAAAGTCAAAATGCCGCATGTGAAGAAAAACCACAAGCTAGAACAAAAATTTGGTTCAAACAAAAAACTAGGCCTAGAATGAACTACGAACGGATTGATAAAACCATTCAGAAAAAAGAACCAATCCAAGAAACCGAAAACAATAAAAATCAAAGTGAAATTGCCGCAAGTGAACAAAAAACCAATTTCTTCGAACACCGCAAAGCAAATTTTTGTTTGAACACCGTTTTCTCACTCTACTTAGAGCAACGTTTTCTACTCTAAATTAGAGCGAAAAATTTTCACGCCGCAAAGCCACACGATTTTCCGCTCCACTTCCTGTTTCTGCGTGACCAAAATCCCTACTCCAATCTGCCTTCGAAAATCATGAATATGTGTCAACAGATCTTAAGACAATACAATACAATTAAATTCTATGATTTGTAAAAAACAGAAAGCCTACAAAATAGCAGTTTACAGGCTAACGGCGGCTATTAATAAACTTCAAACAGTTGGAAAGCGAACGAGGTGAGTAAGAAGTCAAGCATCTGAGCGTCGTTCAGAGACATGAACGGAAAAGCAAATTAAAAAACAGGTTCGACCGAATCATAATTGAAAAAACATTCCTTCACAAGCAGAAACATACCCCGCAAATTGCCGCAAAACAGCCGCCGTTGATTCCCATTGCCACGATTTGGATTGAAAAGGCAAAATTCAAAAAAATGAAATTTTGTAGTTGAATATACTCCTGTTTCATAGTGAGACAAAACAGGAGATAGTATCAATACCAATAGGCATTAGAGACAGTAACTAAGACTTATAAGAATCAAGTTCGTGTAACGGGCATCTAAAACTCAGCTCTATGCGCATATCCCGTTTCCATTTCTGATTTCGTTTTTTGATACTGACTAGGTTCATTTTGAACTGCTTTGCTGAACAACTGTTGTCTAAAAACACTTATCAGAATGAGAAGAGTGCAACTAGCCCAGAGAAGTCAAAAAGATTTCACGCTAAGTGTTAAACAAGCTGTCAACAAAGGTAAAGCAAAAAATTTTTATTCGACGAAGTAAAAATTATATAACAGGACAAGCCCTGAAATACAATTCAAAGAATTTTCATTGACTAAACAAAAAACTAGACCTAGATCGGACTATGAGTGTATTGGCAAAACCATTAAAAAAATGCAGGACAAAAAGAACAAAAAAACAATGTAAAAATGCCGCATGTGAAAAACAAACCACTAGCGGGAAATGACAATCAGGTTCAGACAAACTAGGCCAAGAATTAACTATGAATAAAATGGGAAAACCCATTTAGAAACAAATCCAATCCAAAAAAACACCCAGACTCTAAAATTACACGTAACTCAGCTTCTAAACTGAAAGCTATCAATTATATTATTGATGTCAGCCAGCAATCGCTTGAATAAACTAATGCACCATGACTTAATGACCGGGCTTTATATGTTTAGCCTCCTTCTTTTGATCTTTTATTTTTGCTCTTTTGACTTTGACTGTATTCACTACATAGCGTCATTCAATGCGTGAAAGACTTTAAAACCCATTCAGTTGAAACGGTGAGTGAGGTGAGTCAGAAGTCTAACGTGAAAATCGTGACTTATGTAAAACGAAAAACGTGATCAGAAGATAACGCGAAGTAAAAAAACATAGGAGAAGCCCTGACGTACAGTTCCAAGAATTTTCAATTAATAAACAAAAACTAGACCTAGAACGGACTATGAGTAAATTGGAAAAACCATTTCCAAAAAAAATCAGAAAAATTTTTTTTAAAACTGAAATCTATATCAAGATGCCGCATGTGAAGAAAAAACCACTAACTGGAAAAAAATTTGGTTTTTAAAAAAAACTAGGTCTAGAATGAACAATGAATGGATTGAGAAAACCATTCAGAAAAAAACCGATCCAAAAAACCAATAAATCGAAAAAACAATAAAAATGAAATTGCCGCAAGTGAACAAAAAACCGACTTTTTCAAACACAGCAAAACAAATTTTGTTCGAACACCGTTTTCTCACTCTATTTTAAAATTGGGTGAAAACATTTCACGCCGCATAACCACTCGCTTCGCTCCGCTTCCTGTTTCGGTGTGAAAAAATCACTACTCAAATTTTGACTTCAAAAATCAGGACCATAGCCGGCAGATTTCCGGAAAATAGCGGCCGTTGATCCGCTTAACGCACAATGGGATTGAAACAGTAAAAGATGAGACAGAAATTAACAGAACTTATCTAAGTGTCACAATTTTTTATTTGATAAGCGATTTCTGCATATTCGGCCAGACACTAAAATTACGCTTAACTCAGCTTCTAAACTGAAAGCTATCAAGCATAATACTGATGTCAGCCAGCAATCGCTTGAATAAACTAATGCACCATGACTTAATGACTGGGCTTTATATATTTAGCCTCGTTCTTTTGATCTTTTGATTTTGCTGTTTTGACTTTGACTGTATTCACTACATAGCGTAGTGTGAAAATCGTGACTGATGTAAAACATGATCAGAAGGTAACGCGAATTAAAAAACATAGGACAAGTCCTGACGTACAATGGAAAAACCATTTCCAAAAAAACAAAAAAAAATGAAAACTAAAAATCAATGTCAAAATGCCGCCTGTGAAGAAAAACCACAAACTAGAAAAAACTTGGTTCAAACAAAAAAACTAGGTCTGAAACTTGGTTCAAACAAAAAAACGAAGGTAAAGCAAAAAAACCATTTCTAAAAAAGATCAGTTAAAAAAAACAGAAAATCGATGTCAAAATGCCGCACGTGAACAAAAATTCACTAACGAGAAATGGAAATTTGGTTCAAAAAATTTTGGCCTAGAATTAGCTATGAAAGGATTGGGAAAACCATTTAGAAACAATTCCAATCCAAAAAATCGAAAAAAACAGTAAAATCAAAGTGAAATGCCGCATGTGAACAAAAAACCACTTGCGAGAAAGCGAATTTTTGTTCAAAAACCGTTTTCTAACTCTAGTTTAAAACTAGAGCGGACTAATTTCACACCGCAAACCCACTCGCTTTTGAAAAAAAAATCGAGTGAGAAAAAAATCGAGTGAGAAAAAATCGAGTGAGAAAATCGAGTGAGAAAATCGAGTGAGAAAATGTTCCAGTTCTATCCTCAGATTGTTAAAAAAAAGAATTAATTTTCTCAAACAGAGCATTAATCGCATTTTTGTGCATGCTCCGTGAAAATTTCAAGTATAAAAGAGCAATAGAAAAAGAGGTTCTTATAGTAAGAAGCTCATACTATCATTTGAATATATTTTAAATTATATATATTAACAAAACACAGTTCATTTGGCATCCACTTCGTAGTTTTTGACCAGAAACGACTTGGAGAGACTCTTAAACATCTTGAACATTGGGTGAGTGGCACTAACGGTCAGCGAGAGACTCTGAAACAACAAGCAACCTTGAAAACAAAAGACTGACTGACTGAGGAAGGTATCATCACGTGTACTGATGAAGGCTTGAACGTTGGGGTATTGGGGGGACTGTACTGTTACTTTGTGGTCGTTATTTTAATATTCAAAAAATTGTTGAAGTAATGTCTTTTGTTCTACGAATTATTCTTTTCAAGGATTTGTTGTAGAAGTACCTCCGGAGCAGGGCCAACAGCTTTTATAAGAATTCTAGATGAAGAGATTTAAACCTAAGACTGAATTTGTCTGACTGCTGATCTTTAGCTTGACAAAATTGGTTGTGTACTTCAGCTTACTAATTTTCAAGACCCAGTGGCCGTATTTACATTTGAGTAAGCATAAAACAAATACATCGAGATTAACTCAAGGTAAATAAAGGTGGTGACACGTGCCGGAGAAATAAAGTTGACATAGAAAGGTGTACAATGTAAATATAAATACCGGTTATCACTAACACAAATTCCTTTTCTAGGAGTAGATCAAATACACAAAAGATAATTAGGAGTTTTTTAGCATATATACTTGAAACATATATACTTGAAATACTTGAGTTTACGGGATATTAATTAAAAAATATATACATTTTCTCCTCTGAATAAGGCCGCAGAATCAAGTCTGTATATGGCGTTGGAAATACAGTGTTAAATAAAAGGACAATAGAAAATAAAAGATGAAAATTATTCATTATCATATGAAGCGTACTTTAGGACGTTAGAGACGTTTTACAACATGATTCAACGCATCAGCAGTTTCGATTAAACGCACAAGTAATACCCTAAAGGCTGACAGGGAGGTGATTGAGAGAGGGGTCCAAACTATCAAAAACTGCCCTTTACACCATGATTTTGTCTTCTTAGCAGCTTCGGTTAATTGAACGATTGAGAGACAATAGGAGCTCTGAGAAAACTGCTTAGCGACTTAATGCCCTATGGGCTTTGCTTCTTTATCCCGTTTTTTGAGATATTTTGAGACATAGCACTTTAACTTCATGCCTGACAATAGTTTAACAAAAATCAAAAAGAAACAAATTCGTGACAGTTGTTCTGATACCGTTGCTAAATTTTTAAAAAATTTTTCAACCAATCATTACCTCACAAAAAAACCGAAGACAATTGTTTGTCATAATTAACTTTACATAACTAACTCAAAACTAAAACTACATAACGGAGTTCTGCTTAATAACTCGAGAGTTCCTTTTCAACATCAGAAACCTGTCCTTTTTAATCCTCTTCACTGAGATTTCAATAAATACTGTGAGCTGTGTATTTCGAAAACTACTGAAGCCACAAACGAAACCGACTAACGCCTGGAGAACTGCTTTCAAACGACCGACAAGCGGTTGGCTTCGGTAGTAGACAGCTGGGGCTTAGGGATGCCAGCATCAGGAGGGAGCGGAGTGGGGAGCGTTGAAGTCAAGCGATGGGAGGGGGTGAATTGAGAGGGCTGAACGAGATGGGTGTTCAAATCGCCAGTTGGAGCAGGGTTGAACGTTGGAGCAGGGGTGGGGTTTCGGTTGCAGGGAAGGGTGAGGGTGGAGACTGAGGGGTCTCAAACTTTTAAGAATTAGAGCCGCCCTTCACACCATTAAATTCTCAAAACAGTTTTAGTGAATCGTATACTGCCAGTAAAGCGTGGGGCACTAATATAATTGCTATGAACTTTGAGCAATTAATAACTGAACCTCTACTTGGGTTTGATCGTTTTACTCTTTCCAATTACTCGCCCTCTAGGCAACCATGTTATTGAAAAACAGCAATTTAGGGACATTCAAATTCTCTGCAGCTCATGGTTTAGAGTAGTTGATTCGATAGATAACTCGCCGTGAAAGCACTCAAATATGTTGATAACTGGAAACTTGATAAATTTAATGCTATAAACAAAAAAGAATTAAGGGTTTAAAATTGATGTTGGACTTAAGGGTGTAAAAAACACAATAAATTCTTAAAAAAAACAAATGACGAAAAGATTGAGAAAACCACAAGTTACAAACAAAAAAGTGAAAAAAAACATAGCTGGCAGATTGCCAGAAAATAGCCGCAATAGATTCGTAGATCGGCAGTCTTAAAAAAACAGTAAAAAGACAGACCAAAAAAATTCGTCTTTTCATTGAAGGCTGATCTGTTAAATTTTGATTAAAAATCTGTATAAGTTATTGCTGCCTCTATTAGCTGATCTCAAATAACCTTCATTTAGAGTGACACACACCCATTTGACCTTATCTCTTTGAATCAAAGTAAATAAAAGTCAATTTCAAAGTGAGGAAGTCATTTTTGAGAGTGAGGTAAGTCAAGTGTGACCAAAAATTTAATCAGGCGCATGAACAAAAAAACTCGCTCCACTAAGAGCGAAAAATGACGTCACACATGCAATTCAGTTAAAATTGCATGAACGAATGAACAAAAAGTGGCTGTGACGTCATATGGTCGTAACAAAAATCATGACGACGAAATAAAAAAAACCAAGAGAAGGCCAATAATAGCCCCAGCTATCGCTGTGCGGCTATTAAACAGTACAATGGATAAAAGAAACAAAACGAACCGACAAATTGCTCAGAAAAAGCATATGAAACTTCTATATATACCTCGTAAATTAGTTGTATAAAATTTTATTGAGATTAAAATAATTAAGCCAAAAAATACACTCGGTTTAGCACCCTTCAAAAATATGCTTACTCTTAACATACCCGGCAGATTTTCAGCTCATAGCCGCCATTGATTCCCGTAAACCCCCAATGTGATTTAAAGAACCGAAAAAAGGATTGAACAAAAAACGTTTTTAAAGTGATTGGATTGTATTTCGATTAGATTTCGTAGTTAGAAATACCCCTGCTTCTTAACGAGAGGATACAGAGATTGGTGCTCATACCAATAAACATTAGACAAGGTAACTAAGACTAATAGGAGCAATGTCCAAATACCGGGCATCTAGAAATGAGCTTTATGGATTTATCACGTCTTATTTTCGAATTCATGATTCGATATACACTTTTTAGTCCCGATTCTTTGGCTGAGCATTTGCTAGTTAAACAGAATCTGCAACTTGATCAGAATACATACATCTGCCACTTGAACAGAATCAGAGAACAGTCAAAACTAAAATAAGTAAAAGGCGACAATCAGGTAAAGCAAAATCAGATTGTTCGAGGAAGTAAAAACATACCCGGCAGATTGCCGGAAAATAGTCGCCGTTGATTCCAATAAGCATGATTGGGATTGAAATAACAGAAGATATTGAAAAAAAAAGATTTTTGTACAAAAACATTTTTTTAAGTCCGATATGTTTTGATGGCATTTCGTAGTTGAACATACTTCTGTTTCTTAGAGAGAGGCTACAGGGGCTACTATCAATAACAATAAGCATTAGAGATGGTAAATAAGACTTATAGAAACGACGTTCAAATAGCGGGCATCTAAAATTGGGCTTTATGGGTTTATCCCGATTCTATTTCTGACATCTATTTTTGTACTAACTCTGTTCATTTTGAATTGCTTTGCTGAGCAACTGATGTTCAAAATCACTTTTCGCAGAATGAGAGAAGAGAGAAACTAGCCTAGAGAAGTCGAAAAGATTTCACGCAAAATGTTGAAAAGGCGGCAAAATGAGGTAAAGCGAAACATTTTTTTATTCGACGAAGTAAAAAAACATAGCAGGACAAGTCCTGACGTACAATTCAAAGAATTTTCATTGAATAAACAGAAAAACTAGACCTAAAATGGACTATGAGTGAATTGAAAAAACCATTTTAAAAAAAAATCAGATAAAAAAAAAGAAAAAACAAAAAATCAATGTTAAAATACCGCATGTGAACAAAAAACCACTAGCGAGAATTGAAAATTTAATTCAAACAAAAAACTAGGCTTAGAATGAGCTGTGAGTGGATTGGGAAAACCATTTAGAAAAAAATCCGATCCAAAAAATCGAAAAAACAGTAAAAATCAGAGTGAAATTGCCGCATGTGAACAAAAACCACTATCGAGAAACCGAATTTTTGTTCAAATACCATTTTCGCACTCTACTTTAAAATTAGAGCGAAAAAATTTCACGCCGCAAAACCACTCGCTTTTTCGCTCCATTTCCTGTTTCGGCGTGACCAAAATCACTACTCCAATTTGACTTCAAAAATCATGAAAATGTGTGAACAGATCTTAAAAAAAAAGACAGCGCCCCAATACAATTCAAATTCTTTGAATTGTAAAAAATAGGAGCGCTATAATAGCCGGCTGAGAAGATGAGGGCGGCTATTAAAAAAAACAATAGAACAAATCCAGAACAAAAATCCAAAGAAATGAAGGAAAATATAAACACTGCTTGACCTGAGCAGGAGACCAATTGAAAATCACGAACCAAATCGACAAAAACGGTTCAAAAAAGATAAACATAGCAATCAAAATCTTAGGTATTTTTGGGTTCAAAGTGATGACTGACCACCATGTTCTTCAATCAAACATAGGAATGCAAATACACAAACTTCCAAACTGCAATCGATTATGCTGTATATAACTGAGGGCAGATAGTGTCCAAAAAATTATTTAACCAAAATAGTTGATTGCAAATAATACTTAGAACGCGATAGATCTTCTTGGTTTTAAAGTCTCCAAAACAAAAATTATAAGGTCAAAATTTACGGATGAACAGAGCCGTGACCAAAACGACAAATTTTACCACCAAAAAACAGTCAGAATAAATTCCAAACATCATAGTAAAATTGGTTAATTTTTCCACATGTCTTCAAAAATTAATCGCTTCCTGCAAAAAACAAATCATTTGCAGGAAAACTGATCGCAAACATAGCCCACAGATTGACGGAAACAGCCGCGAGAGACGCTTGTGGCCTTCCATGAAAAAAAAACAACTAAAGAAATAAGATAGACAGATCAACTACCACTCCTTTAATAGACCACTACTTTTTGAGTTAGATTCGGACTGTCATTTTAATGACACATACGGTCTATAAGGAAAAAGCCTTAAAAGAGCTTTTTCAAAATTGATATTCGAAATCAAAAACTCAAGACTCTAATACTCAAGAATTAGGGCAGATACTTTTGGTACTACTTAGATTCACACAATTGACCTTCAACTAGTAAATTTTCATAAAAATTTAAGTTCATTAAGCGGGTTCAGAAGTCAATTTTTTTGAGTGAGGTAAGTCACGCAATAGACTTAAAAGCAGAACAAATGACGTCACGCACAAATTTTAACTGCAAAGCAGTAGAAATTACTGAACTTGAAAAGTCAATTCCAAGAAATCAGGTCGCAAGAATAATCGATGGAGACGACGAATTAAAAAACATAGCAAGACAAGTCCTGACGTACAATTCAAAGAATTTTCATTGACTCAACGAAAAACTAGAACGGCTATGAGTGACTTGGGTAAACCATTTCTGAAAAATCAGATAGAATATAAAAACAAAATCATTGTCAAACTGCCGCATGTGAACAAAAAATCATTAGCGAGCAATGGAAATTTGGTTCAAACAAAAAACTATGCCTAGAATAAACTCTGAATGGATTGGGAAGACCATTTAGAAAAAAATCCGATCCAAAAACTCGAAAAAACAGTAAAAATCTAAGCGAAATTGCCGCATGTAAACAAGAATCACTACAATCTTTGAATTGTAAAAAGCCACGATGTCCCCAATAATAGCCGCTATCGCTTCGCGGCTATTAAAAAGCTAAGAAAAAACAGAAAAAAAAATCAAATAACTGGCAAAATTACGAAAGGTGACTGAATTTCTTGATGCAAACATACTGAAAAGCAAATAGGTGCTGCTTAAATCTTCACATTAACCCTCAAATGAACATTGAAAAATACCTGAAAAACAACGTTTTCAAAAAACTAAAAATTGAAAAACTTCAGCATTAATTTTGTTTAACTGCGCGAAACCAATACAAATAAATCAAAAAAATAAAAGCAAAGAAAATCAGGCATACACAAGTTCTCTATGCACAAGGCCGCAAATGTCAATTCTAGGCCGACTTAACAAAAAAATAAAACATAGAAAAGTGCACAATTTTGGGCACAAAGACATTAGGAAAACCCGTTTTCACCTTGAATTTAGACCTTTTCTACAGTCTTAGCACACTATGCACTTAAACCAGCTGAAGACCTCTAAAGAAATCTAAGCTTTACCTGGTTTCCAAAGAAACTTAAGCATTACCTGGTTTGCGCATCATGGGAACGTCTAAAAACAATCCTTTCCCACAGACTTCCCGAAAGGACACGCAGAGTCCTTTTCCCGCAAAAAAACCATTGTAATAACTAAACATCCCAGAACGAAACAAAAGAAAGCTAGACTCAATCTGAAGCCAAATAACAGTAAAAAAAAATTAGAAAAAGACAAACTCTAAAATGAAATATTTTTTTCCTAAGGTTATAAAAAATGCACATGAAAAAAAGATCTTTCGTACACTTTATATCATTCAACGCTTGACCATATAATAGGCCACGTGTACTAGGCTAACAAAATTCCTTTTTTAAAAAAAGAACTGCAGGAAAATTAAAACTGGTTCACATTTACTGCATTTTTTTGAGATTTTTGTCTCACAGTAAATGTTTGCTTTATGTCTGTAACAATCATTTGATTGGAAGGGCCAACAAGCAAAATGTGTCTATTCAGTTACGAGGAGATGAAATAAAACGGAACAAAATGACAAAAATGCTAAAACAGCCCAAAAATTGAAAATTTTATTTACGGTAAGACTTCAAAACGCATTTAAAGCACCCCTAATGTTAAAAGTATAGCATATTCACCCTTTAAAGGCAGAAAACAGCCTGGAAAGCAGCACTGTGTGTTAGTGTGGGTGGGGGTCATTTGTGTGGGGTTCAAGTGGGGGGGGGGGGGGGCTTCTTAGAACTGCCATTCACGCAATGAATTTATGTCTCCAGAAACGTTTCGGTGAATCGCGAAGAGAACTTATGCCCTCCACGAGTTACCTTTTTATCCCGTTTGACGAAAAGTCAAAAGGGTCAGACGAAAAACCGGTCAAGCCAAGAATCGCAAAAGATCGATTACAGAACTAACAAAATTGCTGTTTGAGAGCAATGAATTATAGACGACTAAGAAGGTCCCGCGGCTATTAAGAACGTAACGAAAAATGCGCGCGAGACGACGATGCATGAACAAGAAAGCACACAGCCCCAAACACGCAGCGATAATACCAGAATAACATCAAAGAATTGTTCCCATAATAACAATCTGACTAACGTCGGATGAATTGCTCTCGAACGACAGACGGGGCACTTTAATTTAGCTTAGAAATATTTTATGGGTGATCCCCAATGGCTTTTCTTTCCTTTCGCTCACAATCGCTTCAACCAACGAACCTTATTTGAGAGCGAGAGTAATTTATATCACACAAAAATGAAAAACTAGTGTGAAAAGTTCGCTCAAGAATTCAAAGAATATCCTAGAAAAGCGTCAAGGGAAAATATTGCATAAAAAGAGACAGTTTACAATATTTACTTCAAATTTTGTTTCAGAGCAATAAATAAACATACCCGGCAGATTGCCGAAAAATAGCCGCCGTTGATTCCTATAAATCTATTTGGATTGAAAGAAAAGAAAATATCAACAAAAATTGATTTTTGTACAAAAACATTTTTGAGTTCGATTTATTTTGATGTCATTTCGTAGTTGAACATACTCCTGTCTCTCAGTGAGAGGCTACAGGGTCCAATATCAATACCAATAATCATTATAGATAATAAGTAAAACTTATGAGCACAAAGTTCAAGTACCGGGCATCTAAAAATAGGCTTTATGGGTTTAACCCGTTTCTATTTCTGACTTCGATTTTTTTTAATACTGGATCTCTTAATTTTGAATTGCTTTGCTGAGCAGCTGCTGTTTAAAAGGACTTTGAACAGAATGACAGACGAGTGAAACTAGCCTAACGAAGTCAAAAAGATTTCACGCAAAATGTCGAAAAAGCGGCAAAATGGGTACAGCGAAAAAGTTCGACGAAGTATAAAAAAACATAGCAGGACAAGTCCTGACGTACAATTCAAAGAATTTTCATTGACTAAACAGAAAACTAGACAAAGAACGGACTATGAATGAATTTCGAAAACCATTTAGAAAAAAAATCCGATTCAAAACACTATTATCTCACTCTAATTTAAATTTAGAGAAAAAATTTCACGTCCCAAAACCACTCGCTTTTTCGCTCCACTTCCTGTTTCGGCGTGACCAAAATAACTACTCCAATTTGACTTCAAAAATCATGAAAAAAGGGCGAATAGATCTTTTAAAAAACATTGCCGGAAGAATTCCGGAGACGACTCGAATGAGAAAATTGTCTATCCTTATGACTAAACAACTGAACAACTATTAAGAACCCTGAATCTCCACAAATGCCATTAAAAATTAAGGAAGAATAGAAACAGCATTAAAAAACAAATAGAACCAAAAAACTATAAAAACTAAGTTTTTTTTTAACTATAGTTTTTTTTTATAGTACAAGGAAACGTAAAGCCGAATAAAATTCCTTTGCAATTAGAGCAATGAAAAGCTCGCAAAACAATGGGCTAGTCATAATAGGCTACGAAACTTGTCTAAGATTTTAAAAAAAGAAAAACTTCAAATAAATAAGGAAAATGGTTTTAAAATTTCTCAATTTTTGTGTCAATTTTCCTAAGAAAAAAAATGAGTTATACCAAGAAAACTTTAGTCAATTGGTATCTGAATATTTCTTAAGTAACAGGCTTCTATCCAAATCCCACTTAAAGCATTAAAACAAAAAAACAGGCAAAAAATCATTAAATTTCGTCTAAAAATCAGCAAAACTGATCAAAAATCTCCAAATTAGCATTAAGCTCAAATTTACTACTTGAAAGCTTCAATTCCTACCAGAACAAGCCTAAAACTAATACAATATCATAATCAAACCTCATAACCATCAAAAGTTTCAAAAACTGCTTTTAAAAGCCGCACGTGAACAAAAAAAATTCGCTCGCTTAGTGAAAATTTTTTAACACATCAATTTTTCGCTCTCTCAAAAACAGCGGTATGAACAAAAACCACTCTCTTTTTGCTCCTCACTTAACTTTTGTTCAGCCCCAAAATAACTCCAAATTTTTTCACGCTCTTCATTTCCCGCTTCAAAAATCACTCCAATAAAATTGATTTAAAAAAAGGACTTCTCCAATACTCCTCTTCGAGTCATATTAAAAAAAACAGCGCCCCAATACAATTCAAATTCTTTGAATTGTAAAAAAATAGGAGCGCTATAATAGCCGGCTGAGATGAGGGCGGCTATTAATTACCATTAATAACTGTTAGGCAGTTCACAATTCACTTACAGAGCAATTCTGAATTTCCTCCCTCAATTTGAGATCTGCCTTGGATCCAGTCGCAAACTCACTACAACTCAAGTCATGCAGAAGATTGTTGAGGCCACGAAATTTGTCATAACTGCTAGTAAGGACAGAAGCACCGCTGCTACCACTACTCACTAAAACTGACCATTTTTTGGTTAACATTTACAAGGTACTGCAAGCCACTTAGATGTCTCTCGCCCAGGCAGTTTGAAAAATTAATTTTCATCAGTCTGCTTCAAAACCTAATGCAAATTGCCTTGTTGATATGACCTATATATGACATGTAAGAAAACAGATCATCCATTAAAAGTAAAAAAATACTGAATTTAATGCGGCAAGTGGCGTTAATTAATAGATCACATACGCGTGGAAGCGGATAGGTTCTTCTTAAGATTGTATTTGGACATGATCGCTTCGGCAGAGAATGCTTCCTTCTGAGACTTATGTTGACTAGTGGCACCAGATGATGACAAACCTCGCACCCCTCCCAAGTTCCTTTCGTCTCTCAAACGCGGCCAGCCAAACTGCTTAGGCAAATCTAAAGAACGGCAATATTTGTTGTTTCTCTTCAAGAGGATCGATAATTAGAGACTAAAA
Organism: Convolutriloba macropyga; assembly: GCF_964194025.1. Classification (NCBI taxonomy): domain Eukaryota; kingdom Metazoa; phylum Xenacoelomorpha; order Acoela; family Convolutidae; genus Convolutriloba; species Convolutriloba macropyga. Next base: position 24,497,119 of record NC_134478.1, on the reverse strand, counting down.
TTTCTGGCAGATTAACAAGATAGCTGCGATAGCTTCATAGACCTGTAGTCTCAATTTGCCAATGATGTCTGCATTAATATGATTAGTATAATTAGTCGATTAAAAAACGTTTGTATGATAACTTTGGTACAATTTCTCCAGGGCTGCAAAACAGAACGGTCGAGCAATTCCTCAAACAACTCTCCTGTCAAACATTGGAAGCATTAAATGGAACCAGGAGTAGCTTTTTTGACCAGTCAATTTGCGATTGAAGAACCAACTAGTTTGCAAGTGCTCACGCCGGTCAGGTTTATTCCACAACAATTTTTTCTCTTTAGTAAAAAACATAGCCGGCAGATTGCCGGAATAGCTGCGAAAGAATAGACCTGCGTGCCATATAATAGAGATAGAAACAGATACAGATCTAAATTGAAAAAAAAATCGACGCCGCTCAAAAAAACTAGGCAAAAAACATTCAGCGATAAATTAATAAAGCTTGTTAAAATTCATTCCGCAGAAGCCTCTTATTAGGGACCTTTACTGCACAAATGAGTTCCTTTGACCTTAACAAATTCAAACTAAACTTAAGTTTTAAAAAGCAAAAGTCATTTTCTTGAGTGAGGTAAGTCACGTATTATCAAAATCTAATCACGCAAATAACCTAAAAACTTTTGCTAAAGCGAGTGAGAAATGACGTCACGCGCGCAAATGCCGTTAGTGAGAGGAAAAAGTAATTCAGAAAATTTGACTTTTTCAGCTTTGCTGTGTGAACAAATTTAAAACGAAAAAAGAGCGTCAGACGACGAAACAAAAAAACATAGCAGGACAAGTCCTGACGCACAATTCAAAGAATTTTCATTGACTAAACAGAAAACTAGACCTTGAACGGACTATGAATGGATTGGAAAAACCATATAGAAAAAAATCCGATCCAAAAAAATTGAAAAAACAGTAAAAAATCAAAGTGAAATTGCCGCATGTGAACAAAAAGCCACTAGCGAGAAAGCGAATTTTTGTTCAAACACCGTTTTCTCATTCTATTGTAAAACTGGAGCGGACTTATTTCACACCGCAAAACCACTCGCTTTTTCGCTCTTCTTCGTGTTTCGGCGTGAGCAAAATCACTACTCCAATTTGACTTCAAAAATCATGAAAATGTGTGAACAGATGTTAAAAAAAAGACAGCGCCCCAATACAATTCAAATTCTTTGAATGGTAAAAAACCAAGAGCACCGCAATATAGCTTCGCTCATCTTACAGCTTCGCAGCTATAAAAATAGATTAGCAGCGCAGCTTGGTATTAGAATAATTTACTAACGTGCAAATTCAGACATTTTCATAGGTGTGCTGTTAGTTGGGTAGATAGAAGATGAGGATGGGTTCGGGACATCAATGTCAGCATCGTCTGGACTCCTGTCTCGCTTCCTACCTCCAGCTGCACCAATCCTGCTTCCATCTTCATTCACGCCTCCGAAGTCCTTCAGCTCAGACTCCAATTTTTCTAGGTCTCCCTGTGGATAAAAAAAACAATGAGACAAACATTATTGAACTCAGGCACGGCAGTACACGTAAGAACTCTACAATATGTTGATTTAGATATTTAGCAGGTGCAAACAAACGTTGCTGACAAAGATACCAATGCTGTCCAAGAAAAGGACAGAAAATGAAAAAAAAAACACAAAATTTTTAAAGAGCAAACTTTTTTATAACATTCCGTAGTTAGACATACTCCTGTTCTTTGATGAGCGATACAGAGGAGCACCAGAGATGGTACCTAAGACAAAGAACAAAGTTCAAGTAGCGGGCATCTAAAATTGGGCTTCATGCGTTTATCCCGTTTCTATTCCTCATTTCGTTTTTATGACTCCATTCATTTTACATTGCTTTGCTGAGCAACTGCTTTGAGCAGAATGATCGCGGAATAAAAGTAGCCTACAGAAGTCAAACAGATTTCACAGCTTTGAGAACACAGCTAAGGATACATTTCAAAAACGGAGAAAAACCAAAAAGAATTAATCTAGAAAATAATCTAGAAAATTTTTTTAAACTTTTAAAATATTCGAAAAACTGCAAAGTCTGAACAGACTCTGGAAAACAGTTCCCTCTAATTCGATGAGCAACCACACGACACCCAAACGCACTGGAAAACACTTAAAACTTGAGCAAGAAGTAAAAAAAAACTGGAGAATCGATTAAATTACTATATGAAAACAATTATTACCAAAACTTTAATCCTTTTCACTTAGGAACAATAACCCTACAAACAACCCTACTTGAACACTTGAATATTACAAAATTTCTGAAGAGATCCTGAAAAACTTCAAAAACGGAAAAATTATGCAAGATTGTTTTAATTTAGCCTATTTTCTTCAACTGAAAGAAACATAAATTGATATCATCGAAAACAAAAAGGCCAAGATTAACATAAAAACTAACTTCAACACCTGACACTAAAAACACGAAAGAGAGTGCAACCCGGCAAAAAACGTCAAAAACGGAGCTAACAAAGATAACCGACCAATGTCTCAAACGATTGGCGAGCGTTTGGGTTCGACAGGAGCTAGCTAGGACTTAGGGAAGTCAACCCTCTCCGCGCAGGGTTTAGCTTTATTGCGCTGACATAGAAAGCGTGGCGGGGTTGGGGAGAGTGCACTGTGGGTCCAGCGGGTGGAGAGATGTGCAGGGTAGGATTGGATAGGAAGGGGCTGAAGTGGGAATGGGGAAGGTAGAAGTGGGGGGCTGGTCAAACTCTTAGAACCGAACTGCACACCATGCAATCATATCTCCAAAACAGTTCCGGGCGATTGCATATTTAGTCTTGTAAGCCGAAAAGCTCTACAATTCCTTAATGAAAACTCCTGTTTATCCCGTTCTCGAGGACAAAATCAAAAGGGTGAAAAAGTCACCCATGTTTTTTGATCTGAAATTCTCAAGAGACTTTAATGCCCTCCGTACATCAACGCAGCCCAAAAACATTCCATGCTAATTCAATGAGCACCTACGAGACACCAAAACAAACTGAAAAACCCTTTAAACATAAACAAGGAAATAAAAACGCAAAAACTGGAGAATTGATTAGATTATTATATGAAACCATGCACTACCAAAACTTTATTTATAACACTAACCCAGTGGGTCGAGCGCTGAGTTAAAGGTAAAAAGATGTGCGGGGTGGGATTGGGAGAAGGGTGTTGATCTGGGAGTGGGGCCGGGGGTCAAACTTCAAGAACTGAATTTCACATCATGCAATCATGTCTCCAAAACGGTTCCGGTGGATTGCATATTTAGTCTCGTAAGCAGAAATGTTCTAAGATACCTTAATGCTCTCCGGGCGACCTGTTTATACCGTTCTTGAGGACAAAAGTCAAACTGCATACTTTAGTTTTTAGAGCTGAAATGCTCTTCGAGCCTTTAATGCCCGCCGGGAAAAACCTGTTTATCCCGTTTTTGAGGACAAAAACCAAAAGGGTGAAGTCAAACTGCCCACGTAGTTTTTTTGAGCTGAAATTCTCAAAGAGACTTTAATGCACTCCGTGCATCAACACAGCCCAAAAAACATTTCCTGCTACTTCAGTGAGCCTACGAGAACCAAAACGCACTGGAAAACCCTTTAAACATCAGCAAAAGAACAAAAACGCAAAAACTGGAGAACTGGTTAGATTATTAAATGAAACAATGAACTACCAAAACTTTAATTATTTTAACTTAGTAACACTAATCCGGTAGGTCGAGCACTGGGTTAAAGGCAGAAAGATGTGCCGGGTGGGATTGGGAGAAGGGGGCTGATGTGGGAGTGGGGGAAGAGAAGTGGGGCCGGGGTCAAACTTTTAGAACCGGATTTCTTATCATGCAGTCATGTCTCCAAAACGGTTCCAGTGGATTGCATATTTAGTATCGTAAGCAGAAATGTTCTAAGATACCTTAATGCTCTCCGGACGGTACCTGTTTATATCTTGAGGACAAAAATCATACTGCATACTTGAGTTTTTTCGAGCTGAAATCTTAGAGCCTTTAACGCCATCCGGGAATCAATACACTCTAAAAAAATATTTCCCTCTCATTCATTGAGCAACCACAAGACAACCAAACGCACTGGGAAACACCTCAAACAATAGCAAGAAGTAAAAATAAAAAAAATGGAGAATTATTTCAATAATTTAAGATAATATGTACCACAAAACCTTGTTTTCACCTAGCAACGATAACCCTACAAACAACCATGACTGAACAGTTGAACATTGAAAAATTTCTGAAAGCCTGAAAACCATTTAAAAAAAGTTAGCGAAAATTGTTTAGCATTATGCTAACATTAGCCTCCATTTTCAACTGGAAAAAAAAACCTAATCAAAAAAATCACCCAAGGCATTGAAAATATGAATAGTACAAAACCTGCTAAAAAACGACTAAAACAAACATAATCGACTTATGTCGGGCAACTGCTCTCAAACGACTACCGAACAGTTGGCGTGGTCATTAGCTAGCTAAGGTTTAGTGAGGCTAGCTTTAGCACTGAGCGGGCGTGGAGTGAGCACGGCCGGGGTGGAGGGAGGGCGCACATTGGGTCGAACGCGCTGGGTTACAGGTGCACTGCAGTGAAGTGTGGAATTGGGTAGGGGTGAGGGGGGCTGAAATGGGATTGGTTAGGGAGAAGTGGGGGTACGCGGTGAAGAGGTGGCGGTCAAACTCTTCGCCCTTCACACCATGAAATTATGTCTCTAAAACATTTTTGATGAATTTCATACTCAGACTTGTAAGCGGAAATGCTCTAGGAGTCAATATTGCCCTCCGTGCGGTAACTTTTGACCCTGTTTTCGAGGAAGAAATGTCAAAAGGGTCACACGAACAACCATCCTAGCAGAAAATCGCAGTTTAAAAAACCAAAGGACTAATACAACTGTAAAAAACTTCGTTTGAGAGCAATTAAAATAATAGCCAATGAGATGCTGACGGCAACCGAAAAAGGCAACCAAAATAGCCGACCAAAAAAAGCTCCCGCGGCTATTAAAATGTGTGAAACGAAAAATGCGTGTGAGACAACGGCAACGAAAACCAACATACAGACTAATTTCAGGATAAAAACACCCCAGACACTAAACACAGAAAAAAGCGTACAAAAACCGCTTAAAAGCATATGTCGGCTAAAACCCGCTAAAAACGTAAAACCGCTAAAAACCGTAAAACCGCTAAAAACCGTAAAACGGCGATATATAAACATAACCGACTAAAAGTCGGAAGAATTGCTCTCGAACGACTAGTTGGAGCTCTAATCAATTGCAGCCTAAATCAGTCGGGGGGAGCCTAAATGGGACTAAGAAGTTCAATAGTGGGCTTCAAACAACCACAATAGAGGTTAACATATACCACTATTAAGATTTAATGTAAAAATGGCAACAGTTTCGGCGCTCTTTTCATTTGACTTTTAGTATTAACTTGCCGCCAATTGAGTTCAGCTGCTTGAAATTGTGATTGAGAGAGAATTTTAGATCACGCGAAATGCAAAAAGTCAAGAGCGTAAAAGTCAAAACCGTCAGGCGAAAATTTTGCATAAAAAAGACACACGTTTACAACAATTGCTATGAACTTCGTTCAAGACCAATTAAAAAAGCAAATCTGAATCCAATGTCAGCGCCAACATTTATAGTGCTAGTCCGAAAACTGACAGCGTTACTTGAAACTAAAATCTAAATCATAACCGACTAGCGAATTTGTCGGGTCATTGACTTTAGCAAGAGGAGTAAAACAATTTTTTCACTATGAAAGAAAAATGAAATTCACAATAATGAGAGAAAAGCCAGAATTTTTAAAGCAAAACTTAGATATAAGGGATCTCATTAATAGATCAAGATGGTGAATTGGATAAATGAGATCAAAAAGCTCCAAAATCTGTCCATTTATATACACCAATTACAACGAGAAAACATAACCGACTAAACGTTGGGAGAATTGCTCTCGAACGACTAGTGGGAGCTCTCATCAATTGCAGCCTGCTTCAGTCGGGGGGGGGGGGGGGCTAAATGGGATTAAGAAGTTCAATAATGGGCTTCAAAGCTTCGGCGCACTTTTCATTTGACTTTTAAAATTAAATTGCTGCCAATTGAGTTCAGCTGCTGGAAATTTTGATTGAGAGACAATTTTAGATCACGCGAAACGCAAAAAGTCAAGGGCGTAAAAGTCACTCGAAAAGTCAAAATTGTCAAGCGAAAATGTTGCATAAAAAAGACACACGTTTACAATAATTGCTATGGACTTCGTTCAAGAGCAATTAAAAATAGCTGGCAGATTGCCAGAAAAGAGCCGCAATAGCTTCGTAGATCTGCAGTCTAAAAAAGCAGAAAAAAAGACAGACCAAAAAATACTCTTTTCATTAAAAGATGAGGCGTTATATTTTGATTAAGAATCTGAATAAGGTATTACTGCTTCTATTAGCTGCTGTCAGATAGTATTCATTTAGAGTGGCACACAGTCACTTTTATCTTTTTGAATTAAAGTAAAAAAAGTCGATTTCAAAGTGAGTAAGTCATTTTTGAGAGTGAGGAGGTAAGTCACGTGTGACCAAAAACTTAATCAAGCGAAAGAACAAAAAACTCGCTCTACTATATAAACACGCATATACTACTAACACATATACGAATATACTATTTAAAACACGCACATAAAACTCGAAACATACCCGGCAGATTGCCGGAAAATAGCCGCCGTTGATTCCAATAAGCATGATTGGGATTGAACGAATAGAATATATTGAAAAAAAAAATTTTTTCTACAAAAATATTTTTTAAGTCCGATTTATTTTGATTGCATTTCGTAGTTGAACATACTTCTGTTTCTTAGAGAGAGGCTACAGGGGCTACTATCAACACCAATAAGCATTAGAGGTGGTAACTAAGACTTATAGGAACGACGTTGAAATAGCGGGCATCTAAAATTGGGCTTTATGGGTTTAATCCCGTTTCTATTTCTGACTTCAATTTTTTATACCGACTCTGTTCATTTTGAATTGCTTTGCTTAGCAACTGATGTTTTAGCAGAATGAGAGCAAATGTTTTAGCAAATTCACTTTTAGCAGAATGAGAGAAGAGAGAAACTAGCCTAAAGAAGTCAAAAAGATTTCACGCAAAATGTCGAAAAAGCGGCAAAATGGTAAAGCGAAAAATTGAACAAAAAGCAGAAATGACGTCACCCAATCAAATTTTAACTGCAAAGCAGTAGAAGTCACAGAAAGCATCGAAAAAGTCAATTCCAAGAAGTCACAGTAAGACAAAAATCTGTTACACGAAGTAAAAAAACATAGCGAGACGAGTCCTGAAATACAATCCAAAGAATTGAATGAAAAACAGACCTAATGTACCTGACCAGCAGATCAATTGAACAATCCCAGCCAAAAAGACAAAATCTCAAAAGTTGACAACCTAAAAGAATCAAGCAAAAAAAAACAAAAAAATAACCATTGCTAAAACTCTTGAGACTATTTACCTGAAGACCATAAATGACACAATTCAAAATAATCATTAGATTACGCACATGCTTTGAAAGAGAATTTTTTGCCACTAAAAGTAGATAAAATCGAGAGATATGACAACGGCTTCAAAAAAACTGAGAAAAACAAAACTTAAAACTTTCTAAATCTCGCTGGAACCAATCTTTAACTCTGGAGTTCTGTCATTTGACCCATCTGCAAGACTTAGAAAAGCTTCGTGGGCCAGTCAGATCGTTAAATTCAGAAAATGTCAAAATAAATTCAAAACATTTTAAAACAATCAAAAATTTTAACAAAAATCTTGCAAAAATTGTAATGTTATTATCTTCAGAACATTTTCATTGTCTCCAGAGACCATCCATTATACCGATTGCGAGCCTTGAATAGTTTCATTGGCTCATAAAGATCCACAAACTTGTAACATGATAATAATTTTCAGAAAATTTAGAAAAATTTTAAATTTTATCAAGATATTGCTGAAGTGCAGAGCATGATTATAAGCTACTGCATGACTGCTAGCGGTAATGGAATGGTTATCAATATAACCATTCCATTACCTCCAGCAACCATGCAGTGCAGTAGCTTATAATCAAACTCTGGATGAGGTTCCTGGGCCCCTGGTCAAGGAAAAATTTTCTAAACACTTTCAAAAAAAATTTTAAAAAATCAATTTAAAAAACCTGCAAACATTTGTGATATTAAAAAGTTGACAACCAATCTTTTGCCACTAGAAACTATGCAGTAACATACTTGCAAACCATATAGGAGGTTACCTCGCTAGTGATGAACAAATAATAAATTTACAGAAATTAAAAAAAAAATTACAATTTCTCTTTTAAAAAGTCGTTTAATTCGAAATATTAAAATCTTGAAACACATTCCCCATTACCAATAAAAGTATGCAGTAAACTATTACCAAAACCTAGAGGAGATTCTTTCGCCCTTGAGGTTAGAGAAACCTAAAAATTGACAAAAATATTCAAAAACTTGAAAAATACAAGTTTTATTAAAAAAATTGCTTAAACTTTTGTTAAAATATTGGAAACCATTCCATTATCACTTGAAATTCTAGAAATTATGCAATAACCTCTATTAAACCCAAGAGGAAGCTTCTTGAAACGAGGGGCTGAAAAACCTCAAAAAATGACAAATTTTTTCACAAAAACCTTAAAAAATTTGTTAAAAATTTGCGTGCTTATGTTTGGAGCACCAAAACATCTAGCTCCTAAAATGGCCATAAAACGTAATGAACTCATGCCAAACACCATAATCAAACTTCACAAAGCTCAATTTCAGACTGGTCTAACAAAAATTTGCAAAAACGACGAAAAAATGCGAAAAATTGCAACATTTTGGGCCGAAAAACTCCTAAAAATGACCCTTTAACCTTGAATTACGGCCTTCCCAGTAGCTTCACCACTTTAAGCATTTGAAGGACTACGAAACGCGGTTAAGGGCCTCTAATGAAACTTGATGCCCGCTGAGCTTTACCTGTTTATCCCGTTTTGAAAGTCATGAAAAGGTGTGAAAACATCTTACAAAAATAAAAAAAGACAGAGCACCAATACAATCCAATTCTTGGATTGTAAAAAAAAATACGAGCGCAATAATAGCCGGCTGAGAAGATGAGGGCGGCTATTAATAAAGACTTAATGTTTAAAAATCCTCCTGAAGGTACAGTTACTTGTTAATATGGTTCACAAAAACCAATTTACCAGAAAAAGAAGTAAAAAGCCGGACGAGATAAAAATTTGCTCGCCTAGCGAAAATTTTTCTGTAAGTATTTTTTCGCTCGGTCTCTCTCTCTCTCTCTCTCAAAGATACGGCATGAACAGAAAATCACTCTCTTCTTTTTGCTCTTCAATTTTTTCAGCACACTAGTATCACGCAGGGCTCTGACTTTTACATCTTGTTTTAAATACACTCCAAAAATATATCGCTAAAAAAAGTAGCTCCACTAATACTCTTCGATCCACAAAAAAGGGCCGCCATAATAGCCGTCTGAGAAATAACTCAACAAATATGGCACGTCGATCCCGACCATTCATGTGGACTCCGCGAATTCTAATTTACAGATAAAAATTTTAATTGAAAGATCAAATTTCAGTTTATAGTTCGAAAATTGTACCGTTTCCTCTTCTGTGTCACGTGAAGATGACATCCTTGTAGGACTCACATCACGATAATGCCTACTCCCACTGCTACTGCGTGGTCCCTCCTCTGTCGAGGGTGGTGGTCGATACCCTACGACTTCCACTGCTTCATGTCGGCTGTCTTGTCTGTAGTGATAACTTGATGAAGAGTATCTCCGACCACCACTTCCGTTGGCTTCGTCAGGTGGTCTGCTACCGCCGCTGTCTGAGCTTCGGTCTCTGTAGTGTTTCGAATCGCTGTTAGATTGCTGGTGCTCGTACGAGTCACGGTGAGATCTGCGTCTTAAATGGAAGGAACACGTAGATTGTGGCCGGTGAATAGTTAATAATAAGAACTTTAATGGGATCGAGATTCCGTCAAAAAGAAGAGAAGTATGAGAAGTTTCAAAAATATGGACGGTAGATTGCTGGAATAGCTGCAAAATAGACTTGCGTGCACTAGAATACAAATAGAAACATATAGAAATAAGTAGCAGAAGCTATCGACGCCGCTAAAAAATTAAGTAAACGAAAAAAACAGCAAGACACGTCCGGCTTTACAATTCGAATCTTTTCAAAAAAATGATTGATGAAAAAAAAAACATTTTTAGAGTGCGAACTATTTTGTTTTCATTTTGTTATTCCTGTAACAATACGCATTAGAGATGGTAATTAAGAGTTATAGGAACAAACTTCACGTAGCGCGCATCTAAAATTGAGCATTAAAGGTTTATCCCGTTTCTATGGTTGCTTCCATTTTTGATTCTGATTCTGTTCATTTTAGATTGCTTTGCTGAGCAACTGCAGTTCAAAAGCAATTAGAGCAGAATGGGCAAACAATGAAACTAGACTAGAGAAGTCAAAAAGATTTCACGTACAATCGTTTCACTCTTTTTAATAATGTTAAATTTGATTTAAAACTGTACAAATTGTGGCTGATTCTATTAGCTGCTCTCTAGTAACCTTTAATTAGAAAAACAAACACTCTGGATCTCCTGAAATTAGAATTAGAAGTTATTTTGAGTGAGGAAGTCAATTTTGAGAGTGAAGCAAGCCGCGTGTGACCAAAAAATTAATCCCGCAAAAGTCAAACAAAAACCTTGACGAAAATTAATCCCGCAAAAGTCAAACAAACACCTTGACGAAAATTAATCCCGCAAAAGTCAAACAAAAACCTTGACGAAAGTCAATCAAAAACCTTGACGAAAAAAGGCCAGTACATAGCCCCAGCTACCAATATTAAGAAACAATTGAACATCAAGACCATTTTAAAAGCAGATTATACGCAAAAAAATACCCAACTGTTAAAAAACATAGCCGGCAGATTGCCCGAAAATAGCCGCGATAGACGCTTGGGGCCTTCCATGAATTGAAACAACTAAAGAGATTAGATAGACAGATCGACCACCAGTCCTTTAATAGACCACTAGACTTTTTGGGTTAGCTTTGGACTGTCATTTTTATGAGACAAATAAGCTCTATAAGGAGAAAGCCTTAATAGGGCTTTTCAAAATTAGGATCTCTTCCGTTTGTGCCCCCTCAGCTTAGTGGGCGTATATTATTTGCACCCCTCGGATGCACGTGCAATATTTTTACATAATGACTTACTATATAATGGCACCTGCTCTGCAACTGGGGGTCGCATATCGTATTGGGGGGCACAAACGGAGAAGATCCCAAAATTAATATTCGAAATCAAAACTCAAACCTCTAATAATCAAGAATTAGGGCATATATGTTTGGCACTACTTAGATGCACACTATTGACCTTTAATTAGTAAATGTTCATAAAATTTAAAGTTCCATAAGTGAGTTCAGAAGTCATTTTTTGAAGCAAAATTTTGGAGCGCTATAATAGCCGCCTGGAATTGAGGACGCGGCTATTAAAAACAAACAGCCAAGAAAAACGTCAAAAAAGCCGCTCGCTTTTTACACCTAGTGTGAAAATTTTTTTCACACCAACTTCCTCCCTCTCAAAAATGCGGTATGATCAGAAAGTAACCACCATCTTTTTCTGCTCAACAAATCACTCAGCGGTTTGGCCAAAACCCTAGTTTTCACGTGCAACAAATCTTGTTTTAATTGTATTCCGAAAAATTCTTGATTAAAACATAGCCGGAAGAATTTTAGGTAAAACTCGAAAAGCCATCTACCAAAAATAGGCATTGGATTGACTCAAATATCCTAGATCTACGCAAGAGAACTAGAATCAACCTTACGCCAATTAACAATACAAAATATAAACCGACTAATGTCGGAAGTGCTCTTGAACGACAAGCGAGGCAATTTAATTCAGGGGCTGTAGCCTAGTTCTATGATCATTTTGGGTACAAAAACAGTTGAAAACGTCGGGATTCAAACCATGGAACTCCCGATTCCTCACCAGAAGCACTGCTCACTCGGCTATCAGTCCCTGCTTGTTGCTAGGCTGCAATCGTTCTAATTTTAGCAACAAGCTTTACTTCGGAGTGGGAACAATAGAGATCACTCAAAAAAAAGAACGAAAACGTGAAAAGGTCACCTGAGAAGTCAAAGAATGATCAAAGAACGTCAAAGAAAAAAACGCAAAAAAAATCAAGCCGAAAATTTGCATAAAAAGACCAACATGTGTACAATAATTGCTATGAAATTCGTTCAAGAGCAATTAATTAGCCAAATATCTGTTGCTGCTTCTATTGGCCGATCTCATAAAACTTTTAATTAGAGTGGCACAGAATTCAATGGACCTTCTCTTTGAATTAAAAAAAGTCAACTTCAGAGTGATGAAGTCATTTTTGAGTATGAGGTAAGTCAAGCTTGACCAAAAAATTAACCACGCGAAAGAACAAAACTCGCTTCACTAAGAGTGAAACACGGAAAATTGGTTATTCTATTTATATTAAAGCGTGCACGTGGTATCGTTCAATGCTTCACCAATTAATAAGCAAGTCATCATACGCAGAAAACTGCGCAAAATTGACAAAAAATTTAATGTTAATTTCTGTCAAAATGTGTTGATGTGATTTCTGTCAAAAAAATATTTGGTTTAAAACTACCAAAATTGTAATAAACCATTATTGAAAATGTCTGACAGCATAAGGCGTCTATTCAATTCCGTGAAGGAAAAGAAAAAAGAAGAAATATTGATGAAATAACTAAAAATTTAAAAACTGGTTGAAAAACCTGCAAATTTGCTCAAAACTCATACCAAAAAAATTTAAAACGAAGTTAAAGCATACCTAATATTATTACAATATTCAATTCAAATCTTTATAGCAGAAAACATTATTTAAAACCCAGAAAACTGTTATAAAAACGCCGAAAGTGAACAGAAAACTTTGATCGCTCAGAAAATTTTCTCAGATGTTGGATCTCTAAAAACTCACGATATGAACAAAAACCAACTCCCTTTTCGTTCAACTCTTCAGTTGATCAGCAGCAAAAGAACGTTTTTTAAGCGTTTAAATTCCTGTATCAATTTGACTCCAGAGAAATATTGAACATACCCAGCAGATTGCCGGAAAATAGCCGCAAAGGATTCCCATAACCCCGATTGGGACAAACAAAAAATTGAAACTGATGTAAGACAAATTTTCAAAAGGTGCGAACTGTTCATTTTAGATTGCTTTGCAGAGCAACTGCCGTTTAAAAGACCCTTGAGCAGAAACATAGCCAGCAGATTGCCGGACAGTAGCCGCAAGAGACGCTTGAGGCCTTCCATGGAATTGAAACAACTAAAGAAATAATATAGAGATTGCCCACTAGTTCTTTAATACACCACTAGAATTTTTAGGTTAGATTTGGACTCAATTTTATGAGACGCATATGCTTTATAAGGAAAAAAAACTCCAAGAGCTTTTTCCGAATTTTTATTCAAATCAAAAACTCAAGACTCTAATACTCAAGAATGAGGGCATATACGTTTGGCACTACTTAGATGCACTCTATTGATCTTTAACTAAAAAGTTTCATAAAATTCAAAGTCCACTAAGTGAGTTTAGAAGTCATTTTTTGAATGAGGAAAGTCGCGCAATTGACATAAAGGCAGAACAAATTACGTCAAGTGCACAAATTTTAAATGCAAAGCAGTAGAAGTTACCGAAATTTAAAAGATGAATGGTAGCAAGAATCAACGATGAGACGAGTTAAAAAAAACTCCTGACCTAAAATTCAAAACATATTCATTGACTAAACAAAAAATCTAGACATAGAATGTACTAATACTTGATTGGGAAAACCGCTTAGAAAAAAATCCCAGCAAAAATCGAAACAGTAAAAATCAAAGCGAAAATGCCGCATGTGAACAAAAAAACCAGAAGAGAGAAAGCAATTTTTTCATACACCTTTTCCTCACTCTACTTTAAAATTAGAGCAAAAAAATATTACGCCGCAAAACCACTCGCTTTTTCACTCCACTTCCTGTTTCGGCGTGATCAAAATCACTACTCCAATTTGAATTAAAAAATCATGAAACTGTGTGAACAATCTTAAAAAAAGACAGCGCCCTAAGTCAAATTCTATGAATTGTAAAACAGAGCCGGCGGATTGCCGGAACAACTGCGAAAGAATAGACTTGTGTATGATATAATATAGATAGAAACAGATAGAGATAAGTCGAAAAATGTAACGACGCCGCTCAAAAAGCTGTCTTAAAATTTTTAGCGAAAAATTAATAAAGCTTGTTAAAATTCATTGCGCAGAAGGCCTTATTGCTTTCATTAGGGGCCTTTATTACACAAATGATTTCCTTTGACCTGAAACTAATTCAAATTCAACTTGGTTTTTAATGTGCAAAAGTCATTTTATTGAGTGAGTTAAGTCACGTATGATCTAAATCTATTCACGCAAAACTTTTTGCGAGACACAGAGAGAGAAAGAGAGAGAAATTATGTCACCCGCGCAAAAGCCGTTAGTGAGAGGAAGAAGTCATTAAGAAAATTTGACTTTTTCAGCTTTGCTGTGTGAGCAAGTGTAGAACAAAAAAGAGCGTCAGACGACGAAACAAAAAGATAGCCAGAAGAATTCCGGAAACGACTCGAAGAGTCGTGTTCGTGAACTAAATACCTTAAAAAACAACTCGTTCCTACTGCGGTGACCACTAAAAACAAAAAAAATCAGTCAAAAATGAAGATAGCCCAAAAACCAACTGAACTAAAAAAAATTAGATTACTCCTATTAAGCCAATATATTTGTACGCAATTAAAAACATTGAAGTACGCGAGCAGCAACAGTCAAGCCTTTTTAGGCTTCCAAAACTTCCTTTCGGAAAAAATGATTATTGCAAGAGATGGCCAACAATTGTTACCAAATTTGTCAATTTCCGTAAGTTCTCAACCGAAACACTATATTACAAAAAAAAGACAGTAATCAATTAGTAATTATATAAACTTTGCCGCATTAACTATAATATTATTTGTCGCTTTAGATGACAATGAACGCGTTAAAGCTAAAAAAATGACCAAATAATTAATCAAATGGAAATTAACCATGAAAAAGATTGAAGAGACAGAACAATATTCAAACGCAAAAATTCTTATGTTAACAAAACCAAGACCCAAGAAAATTTGTTGAAAAAGAACGTTGTTCAAACTTAGTAGTTTTAGTAGCAAAACTTTAGTGCCATATTATGTTGAATAAAATCGATTGCAAGCATAAAAACATTACAAAATTCAAAGGAAAAAGACAAAAAAAATAGTTCAAATTGATATATTTCAATTTAATAAAGGCAGGTCGAAACAAACTATAGCTGTTAGTAGAATAATAAAACGAAACACGCAAGAATGTGGATAAAGAGAAAAACTAATGCAAGATCGAAAAAACTAATTCGCAATTTCTGAAAAACAAATTAAAATCGGAAATAAAAAATAAAACGAAAATCAGGTAAAAAAAACAAGGAGTTTTGTTATTAAGCAATTGAGGTTGAGGAGAATTACATAGCCATCTTACTATGTCAGAAAGAAGTGAAAACAGCGCAATTGCGACACAGTAAAACAATTTGAAAAAAAATGTTTAAAATATGGTAGAAGTTTTCACAGAATTTTAAACGGTTATAGCCAAAAACAATTTTAATTAGCAACAAAACAATACCAAAATCGTCGATGGTGCACCAGAAAACATTTTGTGGCTGAAAAACTCAACAAACAAAAAAATTAGAAAACTGACAAAAACCGCCAAAGTCAGATTAGTATGTGTACAATTTTATAAAACAAAAACACCTCAAGTCAAAAAGAGGCATCCGATTCAAGGAATTATCAGAAAAACGTTGACATATTTAATTTCGTTTAAAAAACGTCCGCTCAAAGAGCAAAAAACGAAAAATTACTGAAAAGAGCCGAAAATTGACAAAAAATTTGAGTAATATGGTCAAATTTTGCACTCGAAACGCATTATTAAGCTCTCAAACATTGTGGTATCAATTTCAGATGGTTGCATATTCATGGGGCTTCGATCAAAATTTTTTCTACAAAAAACAGTTACGATAAAAAAATCCGACCAAATGGACGAAAACACGGCTAAAACTGTCATCTAAATGTGTCGATCTCTCAAAAACTCTTTTTAAAATCAAAGTCATTCACTGAACGCAGCGCATGAACAAAAAACTTCTCTAAACGCAGCGCATGGACAAAAATCTTCATAAAAAAAGTAGTTCACCCGGCAATTTTACTCACTTTCACTTCTAGGTCAAACCGCCGCCTGAACAAACAGTACTTCCGGTAAAAACAAAACCTTATGAAAACCAATACTCCTCTTCGAGTCGTAAAAACCAAGGACACCGCAATATAGCTCCGCTCAGCTTACAGCTTCAAAGCTACAAAAACCACCTTCGCGGCTAATAAACATAACGGGCAAATTGCCGGAAAATAGCCGCGATAGACGCTTGGGGCTTTTCATGAATTGAAACAACTAGGGAGATTAGATAGACAGATCGACCACCAGTCCTTTAATAGACCACTAGATTTTTTATGTTAGCTTGGGATTGTCATTTTTATGAGACACAAGCTCTATAAGGAGAAAGCCCTAATAGGGCTTTTCAAAATCAGGATCTCTTCCGTTTGTGCCCCCTCAGCTTAGTGTGCGCATATTATTTGCACCCCTCGGATGCACGTGCAAAGATTTCACATAATGACTTACTATGTAGTGGCACGTGCTCTGTAACTGGGGGTCGCATATCGTACTGGGGGGCACAAACGGAGAAGATCCCAAAATTAATATTCGAAATCAAAAACTCAAGACTCTAATAATCAAGAATTAGGGCGATTATATTTGGCACTACTTAGATGCACACTATTGATCTTTCACAAGTAAATGTTCACAAAAATTAAAGCTCCATAATTGAGTTCAGAAGTAATTTTTTTGAGGTAAATCATTGAAAAAGTCAATTCCAAGAAGTCAGGGTAAGACGAAACAAAAAACTGTTAGACGAAGTAAAAAAGCATAGCAGGACAAGTCCTGAAATACAATTGGAAGAATTGAACCAAACACTTAGAAGTAATCTACTTGACCAGAAGCTCAATTGATCAAGGCCAGCCAAAACACAAAATCATCTAAAAAAATGAAGAACTAAAAAGATTAAACATACTAAACAAAAATATACTCATGGCTAAAACTAATGAAGCTTTTACCCCTAAAGCAAAATTTGACCCCTTTAAATATACCTATTCCAAAAACATGTTCAGAACCAAATTTTTCTTTTTGAAATCGGCCCAGTATTATATCTGTAAGACCTGAAAAAAATTCATTGGCCAAAAATTTAAAATGAAATCAATTGCAAAATTTAATGAAATGTTGCAAATACTGAAGATATTATTATCTTCAGAATCATTTCTGTGTCTCCAGAAGCTACATAGTAATCCAATTCCAAACCTTAAAACACAATCTTAGGCTCAATAGGCAATAATTTTTAGAAAAACTTTCAAATTTCAAAAAATAGAAATTTGTTCTATTAAAATACTGAAAACCTTTCAAATACCGCCTAGCAACCATTTAATAAACCTGGATGCTATCAAAACCTGGATGAGGTTACCTGGCTACTGAGGCAAGAAAAACTGAAAAAAAAATGTTTTGAAAAAATTGCAAATATTATCAAAATATTTCTAAGATTCGAAAAGTTAAATTGTGGACAACAAATCCATTGAAACTAATCACCATGCAGTAGCATTCTATAAGACCGTGGAATAAGTTTTATGGCACTTGAGAATGGACAAATGTCAAAAATAGACGAAAACTTTAGAAAACCTTAAAATTGCAGCTTTTATCGAAAAAATGGTAAAATTCGAGACATCAAAATATTGAAAACCAATCCATTGTTGCTAGAAAATATGGAGTGCTCTATTATTAAACAATAAAGGAGATTTCATGGCCCCTGAAGCTGAAGAAACTCAAAAAAGATAAAATTTGTCCAAAAAAAATTTGTCAATTAGTATCATTTTGCGTGTTTGTGTTTGTATTACCAAAACATAAGCTCATAAAATGGTCATAACGAGTAATTTGGTTTCGCGCAAGGCCTTCATCAACTTTTAAAAATTTCAAACTGAGACTAATCAAACAAAAAACTCAAAAAATAACAAAAAACATGAAACATAAACCGACAAATGCCGGAAGTCTTTGTGGGTGCAAAAAACTTTGACCCCACCGAGATTCGAACCACTGACCTCTCGATCCATGGCCACACTCACTTACCACTGCGCTACGAGTCACTTAATTTTTTTCTAAGCTGCAACCGATTTCATATTAGCAACTTCGGAGCACTAGAGCTCACTCAAAAATGATGAATGAAAGCGTAAACAAGTCACATGAGAAGTCAAAGAATGTTCTAGAAGAAAAGCGCAAAATTGTCAAGCGAAAGATTTGCATAAAAAGACACACACGTTTACAATAATTGCTATGAACTGCATTCAAGATCAATTAAAAATTGCACCATTTTGAGCCCAAAAACTCCTAAAAGTGACCCTGTAACCTTAATTTAAGGGCATCTCAGCAGCTGCACCACTCTATGCACTTAAAGGACTACTAAAGTCCACTATGGGCCTCCAATGAAACTTAATGACCGCTGAGCTTTACCTGTTTATCCCGTCTTGAAAGATCAAAGTCGTGGAAAAATGTGTGAACACATGTTAAAAAAAACACAGCGCCCCAATACAATTCAAATTCTTTGAATTGTAAAAAAAAAATTAGGAGCGCTATAATAGCCGCCTGGAATCGAAGACGCGGTTATTAATAAGAAAACAATGAAAATAGCCCAGACAATTCAAAACGATTTCACAAAATAAAAATTAATTCGACGAAGTAAAAAAAATTGAAGCGCAATAATAGTTATTTTAAAACCTTCGACGGTTCCGGATGGCAGACCTTTCTTCAATTCCACATTTTAACCCTGACTATAATTATTTACCCCTCAATATTAAACATAGCCCGCAGATTGCCGGAAAATAGCCGCGATAGACCCTACTGGCCCACCATGAATTGAAACAACTAAAGAAATAAGATTGACAGATCGACCACCAGCTTTTTAATAGACCACTAGACTCCTTGGGTTAGATTCGGACTGTCATTTTTATGAGACACATTTGCTCTACAAGGAAAAAGCCCTAATGGAGCTTTTTCAAAATTAATATTCGATATTAAAACTCAAGACCCTTTTACTCAGGAATTAGGGCATATAAGTTTGGCACTACTTACATGCACACTATTGACCTTTAACTAGTAAAATGTTCAAAATTTTAAGTTCATTAAGCAGGTTCAGAAGTCATTTTTTTATAAGGTAAGTCACGCAATTGGCCTAAAAGCAGAAATGACATCACCAACACAAATTCAATGACGTCAGAAGTAACTGAAGTCATTGAAATAGTCAATTCCAAGTCAGGGTAAAACAAAACAAAAATCTGTTAGACGATTAAAAAAAATTAGGAGCGCAATAATAGCCGCATCGACTGCATCAGGCAAGATCTAACATCCCTCGGTGGAAACATGCAACTGTGCCTGGGCCAGAAATGTGGCATAGAACATGCCATACATTCGCTTCGCCACAGTTTTGATGATCCCGAAAACGAAGCAATTCTTCTAATTGATGCCAAAAACGCTTTTAACGTGCTCAATAGACGAACAGCTTTAGAGAACGTGAAAGCCTTATGCCCATCTTTGCATGTTGCCTTACAGAATTCCTATAGCCACCCGTCTCATCTCTACATCGGTAAGTCGACCATACTGTCTCAGGAAGGTACGACACAAGGCGATCCCCTTGCGATGGCAATGTATGGAATCGCAATCCT
Source organism: Convolutriloba macropyga (assembly GCF_964194025.1). Classification (NCBI taxonomy): domain Eukaryota; kingdom Metazoa; phylum Xenacoelomorpha; order Acoela; family Convolutidae; genus Convolutriloba; species Convolutriloba macropyga. The sequence continues at coordinate 24,477,284 of NC_134478.1, read as the reverse complement.
ACCCCTAATAACAAGACTTCATAATGACTCTTTGACCCAAAAATGGTATGCTGATGATGGTAGCGTCGTCGGTAAGTTAGAAGATATCAGGGCACTCTTCGACAAGCTCACTGAGCTCGGTCCCAAGTATGGATATCTTGTCAATCCTCCGAAGTGTCAGTTGATAATTAAGCCAGGAGGCGAGCGCCAAGCGTCAACTGTGTTTGCAGGCACAAATGTGGAAATCACGCAGGGCGCTCGAGTCCTGGGATCAGTTATCGGAAGCTCTGAGGCCAGTAAAAATTTCCTGAAAGATGCAGAAAATAAATACACAAAAAGTTTAGACAGACTTGGTCAATTTGCTCTCACCTCTCCCCAGAATGCCTATGCATGTTTGACGAAGGGGGTTCAACAGAAGTTGAGCTTCCTTTCGCGTACTACACCTTCCATGGAGGGGGTTCTGGACAAGGTGGAGGAGCGGCTTGGCCGAGTCATACCGAACATCGTCGGCAAAGAAGTAATCCAAGAGGAAAGAGAACTTTTTTCTCTCCCTCTCAGAATGGGTGGGCTTAACATCGCCCTCCCACAAGATCTTCACAAAAATCTTGATCAATCAGTTGAACTCTCAAGACCATTGGCGTCATTCAATAATATTCAACAATGTGAAGTAGAACAAACCAAGATCAGTCTCAGACAGAAAGCAGACAATCAACGTGAACTCATCTCGAAAAAATCCAGAATTGAAAGCAATCTACCAGAAATGAAGTATACCATCCAGCTGGCCTCGGAGAAAGGAGCATCAAGCTGGCTTAACGCGCTTCCGTTGTCAAAACATGGTTTTGACCTCACGAAAACTGAGTTCCGTGATGGAATAGCACTTCGCTACACCTAGGAAGCGAAGAACACGCCAGCCATATGCCCATGCGGGAAAGAATTCAGCCTCACCCATGCCCTCCATTGCGCCAAAGGCGGTTATACGCACCTACGACACAACGAAATTAGAGATGTGTTTGCAAACCTGATGGATGACGTTTGCCACGATGTACAGATAGAGCCAAAACTTCAGTCGCTCGATGGAGAAATTTTCTCGAGTAATTCCACCACCACTGATGATGACGCTCGACTGGACATCAAGGCAAACGGTCTGTGGGGCTCCCGCTTTAATCGCACTTTCAACCCTCATGCGAAGAGCTGCCCTAACACCATAAAAGATGCATACAAATATCACGAGAGCATCAAGCGAAATAAGTACGAAGAGCGAATCCGCGAAACCGAACACAGCAGCTTCAATGCACTGGTTTTTGCTTGTTCGGGTGGTCCAGGTCCATCAGCATCGCGCGTTATGAAACAACTCGCAACCAAGATCAGCGAAAAACGCGGAGAGCCGTACGCCGACACTATAAGCTACATCCGAACGAAAACCAGCTTCGCACTTCTGAGGAGCTGTGTTCTCTGCTTGAGGGGATGTCGTGCCCTCAAGCCTCGTGTTCTCAGTGAGACTTCGATTAGCGCCGTCGTGGAGGAGGGAAGGCTGCACTGAGTGTTTGGCTGCTTATCTTTATTCATTTGCTGATTCCTTGATGATCCATTTTTATTATAATCCTTCCATTCTAGTTCCCTATGTGTGCTATATATATAGGTGCTTTCCTCTCCACTTGTTATTTATTTTTGTGACTGGGCCGTCTTTACACTGTCTGGAGGGGAACAGCTTGGAGTGCAGCATCCGGCTACTAAGTGCTACTCATCATACCCTATTTTTCGACCTACATCCATCGATGCCGGATGGTGTACACGGCCCTTTTTTTATTTTTTTTAAGAAAAAAGAATTAAACAAAAGAAAAAAAAGAAGAAAGTAGGAGAATATAAATAAAAAGAAAAAAATATATAGTTAGGAGAGGGAACAAGAAAGATTTACACTCCACTCCACCCAACACATAATTATAGGTTCCTTACTTGTATTGCGGATCCACGGGACTTCCAGGGTGCTTGAATTTATCATCTGCAGAGATATCAGCACCTCGAATTCCCACCGATTCCCTTCTCTCTCGATCATCATCGCCCCTTCTACTTGACGACTGCTGACTGCGCTCATCCGAAACCTGCTCCCCATTTCTGCTTCTTCGACTCGCATGCGAGTAGTCATCACGACCTCCTCGACTATCTTCTAATGGATATCGTTCGTCTCTACGTGACTCCTCACCAGAACCTCGTCTATAAGAATAGCTGTGATAGTCTTTATAATCGTTTCGTGATTGAGCCGCGTCTCGGTCTCTCGATTCATGACTTCGGTCCCCTTTGGAACTCCGGTGGCTGTCACGCGATGGAGAACTCCGCCGACTTCTCGAGTTATCTTTTGACCTGAAAATCATTAGCAATCTCAGCTTTTGTACTCTCAATTGACAATAAGCTTCATAATTAAATGATGCATTGTGCTGAACAACAATCTGACTGAATAAAAGAATTGTTCAATACTTCAGACCATCAATTTCTTGTTTAATTTAGGCAGAATAGCTAAATTTAAATTTTAGCTTGCCTGGAGGAGTCACGCCTTGAAAAATCGCCCTCGTACTCAGGTGAGAAGGGTTCATTCTCGTAGAGATTATCGTCCAACACTTTGTCTTTCTCCTTTCTACGTGAACTTGAATGTCGCGAGTCTTCCTTTTCCCTCTCTTCTTTGTATCGCTCTTTCCTCTCCTCGCTTCTCTTGCGTCTCTTCCTATCAGAGGAGGAATCACCATGTCTCGACTCCCCGGGTGCTTCGTCTACGCCATCGTACAAGTCTGCACGAGACGACCTAAAAAACATCAACTAAACTTGCCTCGATATTCATCAACGCACTTCAAGTAGATTCGAGATAGAGTCTTTTTCCTTCCTTTTTCAGCTGCTCGATAAAAATAGCCGGTAGATTACCTGATAATAGCTGGGTGAGAGATCTGCTCTTGAATAAACTACCAAATAAATCAAATCAGAGAAAACACTAAGCGCAAAAGTAATACCATTTCTATCTTTAAATTCAGGTATAAGTAGAAAAAATTAAAAACCATTAAGTATTCGAGTAAATATATTTCGGACTCTGTTCAGCCGAACTCTATTGACTTCCAATTAGTTTGTTTTAATTTAATCCGTCAAATGAGCACACGTGATTCTTCGAGTTAAAAATTATCATGAAATTGAAATTAAAATTCAAACTATGTCGAGCAGTAAATGATATCAAGCAAAGAAACTCAACTACAGAAACATAACCGACGAAAGTTATGCAAATTGCACTCAAACGACTGACGAGTTAGTAGTAATTTGGTTAGTAGCTAGCTTTCATTTAGTGAGGCTAGCGTAAGTTTAAGAGGGGGAAAAGGGAGTAGAAAAGATGGAGCATTTCGGGATGGTGGCAATCGTAAGGGGTGTGTGACTGTAAAAAAACTACCCTAAACAGCATTAACTTATGCCTTCTCAGCCGATTCCGTAACGTTTGCACCTAAAGAATACAAGAAAAGCTCTGAAATAGCTGCTCGATGACTTAAAGTCATCCGGGCTTTTCCTGTATTACGTTTTTGAGGTCAAAAGCGTCCAACAGAAAATCAATGAAGCGAAAAATCGCGTAAAAACCACAGGACTAGCATAATTGCTACGAACTTTGTTTTACAGCATTTAGCCAAATAACTTTTGTGGATTTCTCTCAAACGACTCAGGTAAAACTCTCTAAGGTAGAACTTGAAATAAAAAGGCATTCAGATGAAAATCGCGCTATATTTAAAAATGCATTCAGATGACAATCGCGCTAAATTAAAAAAGGATAATTAAAACACACAAATCATTATCAGAATCAAAAAGAATTGCAGAGCATTCCTTTTGAGAGATAGAAATATGGCAGAAATATTTGAACCAGCACAAACATCTCCAATGAAAAAAAAATGAAAACATAGCTGGCAGATTTCCGGAAAATAGCCGCCGTTGACGCGCTTGACGCACATCGGGATTGAAACAGAAAACGAACAGAAGAGATAAATTGAATGAATTTTTGTCTGTTTTTTTCAGTGCCAAAAAGTGTTCTTATTTGGCGTGCAGTTTCAGTTGAATTCTAAAACTATAATTAATTCAGCTTCTATCCTGAAAGCTAATAAGCTTAATACCAAAGACTGCTAGCAAACACTCTAATGAACTTTGATAACTTAATTCTCAATGATTTAATGACTGAGCTTTATCACTTTATCTCGTCTCTTTTTATTTTGATCTTTTGACAGTATTCAAACTAAAATTGCAACAATCAAGACTGCATCCTTAGGTCTAATATATGTTCGAGAGACAAAAGGCTCCCAAATACACAGTTACCTGTTAATACAATTTAGAAACCAACAAATACCCAAAAACAACAAAAAATGCTTCGAAAAAGCCGCGCTTGGTCAAAAAATCTCACGCTTAGCGAAAAGTTTTAGCATTTACTTGCACTCTCAAAAATGCGGTAAGATCAGAAAACCACCATCTTTCACATTGACGCGCGGCATTGACTTTCACATCGAAAAGTCATCTCACAAAAATAGCCATTCGAATAACTCAAATATCCTAGAACTACGCAAGACAATTAGAATCAACCTCAAGCCAAAGCATAGCCAGTAGATTGCCGGAAAATAGCTGCCGTTGATGCAGTTGATGCACATTGGGATTGAAACAGAAAAAGAAAAGCATAGAAAAACTGACCCAATTTTTTTCTATTTTTGGATCTTTTCCGTTTGTGCCCCCCCCCCCCACAGTGGGCGCATATTAATTGCAGACCCCAGACGCACGTGCCATAATTTTATATAATGATTCACTATGTAATGGCACGTGCTCTGTAACTCGGGGCGCATAAAGTACTTAGGGGGGGGCACAAAGGGAAAAGATCCTATTTTTTATGGTCAAAAAGTCTTCTAATTCGGCGCTCAGTTTCAGTTGAATTCTAAAACTATACTTAATTCAGCTTCTAACCTGACAGCTAATAAGCTTAATACCAAAGACTGCTTGCAAACACTCTAAGGAACTTTGATAACTTAATTCTCAATGATTTAATCACTGAGCTTTATCGCTTTATCCCGTCTCTTTTTATTTTGATCTTTTGACAGTATTCAAACTAAAATTGCAACAATCAAGACTGCATCCTTAAGTCTAATATATGATCGAGATAGACAAAAGGCTCCCAAATACACAGTTACCTGTTAATACAATTTAGAAACCAACAAATACCCAAAAACAACAAAAAATGCTTAGAAAAAGCCGCGCTTGTTAAAAAAACTCACGCTTAGCGAAAAGTTTTAGCATTTACTTGCACTCTCTCAAAAATGCGCTAAGATCAGAAAACCACCATCTTTCACATTGACGCGCGGCATTGACTTTCACATCGAAAAGTCATCTCACAAATATAGACATTCGAATAACTCAAATATCCTAGAACTACGCCAGACAATTAGAATCAACCTCAAGCCAAAACATAGCCGGTAGACTGCCAGAAAATAGCTGCCGTTAACGCAGTTGATGCACATTGGGATTGAAACAGAAAAAGAAAAGCATAGAAAAACTGACCCAATTTTTTTCTATTTTTGGATCTTTTCCGTTTGTGCCCCCCCCCACATAGTGGGCGCATATTAATTGCACGCCCCAGACGCACGTGCCATAATTTTATATAATGAGTTACTATGTAATGGCACGTGCTCTGTAACTGGGGGCGCATAAAGTACTTAGGGGCACAAACGGAAAAGCTATTTCTTATTGTCAAAAAGTCTTCTAATTCGGCTTGCAGTTTCAGTTGAATTCTAAAACTATACTTAATTTAGCTTCTAACCTGAAAACTAATAGGCTTAATACCAAAGACTGCTAGCAAACGCTCTAAGGAACTTTGATAACTTAATTCTCAATGATTTAATCACTGAGCTTTATCGCTTAATCCGTCTCTTTTTATTTTGATCTTTTGACAGTATTCAAACTAAAATTGCAACAATCAAGGCTGCATCCTTAAGTCTAATATATGATCGAGATAGACAAAAGGCTCCCAAATACACAGTTACCTGTTAATACAATTTAGAAAAAAACAAATACCCAAAAACAACAAAAAATGCATAGAAAAAGCCGCGCTTGTTAAAAAAACTCACGCTTAGCGAAAAGTTTTAGCATTTACTTGCACTCTCTCAAAAATGCGCTAAGATCAGAAAACCACCATCTTTCACATTGACGCGCGGCATTGACTTTCACATCGAAAAGTCATCTCTCAAATATAGCCATTCGAATAACTCAAATACCCTAGAACTACGCCAGACAATTAGAATCAACCTCAAGCCAAAACATAGCCGGTAGATTGCCAGAAAATAGCTGCCGTTAACGCAGTTGATGCACATTGGGATTGAAACAGAAAAAGAAAAGCATAGAAAAACTGACCCAATTTTTTTCTATTTTTGGACCTTTTCCGTTTGTGCCCCCCCCCCCCCCACATAGTGGGCGCATATTAATTGCACGCCCCAGACGCACGTGCCATAATTTTATATAATGAGTTACTATGTAATGGCACGTGCTCTGTAACTGGGGGCGCATAAAGTACTTAGGGGGCACAAACGGAAAAGATCCTATTTTTTATTGTCAAAAAGTCTTCTAATTCGGCTTGCAGTTTCAGTTGAATTCTAAAACTCTACTTAATTTAGCTTCTAACCTGAAAACTAATAAGCTTAATACCAAAGACTGCTAGCAAACACTCTAATGAACTTTGATAACTTAATTCTCAATGATTTAATGACTGAGCATTATCGCTTTATCCCGTCTCTTTTTATTTTGATCTTTTGACAGTATTCACCATATTGCGTAATTGAGTGCGTGAAAGAATTTAAAATCCATTCAGTTGAAACAGTGAGTGAAGTAAGTCAGAAGTCAAACGTGAAAAACGCGACTTATGTGAAACAAAAAATGTGATCAAAAGGTAAAGCGAATTGAAAAAAAGGAGAGCGCCTAAATAATAGCCGTTGAGAAGCTGACAGCGGCTATTAACGAAAAAAATTTTAAATTATCAATCGACTAACGTCGGAAGAAGTGATCTTAAACGACTAGTGGGAGCTCAAATTTATTAAAGCAAATTTTCATAAAAAATCATAAAAAAAACTTTCTACATTATTGTACAATTGAAGTCGGACAAAATCTGAAAACTGATAATTTTCATTAATTCGCCACAATTTCTTTTATAAAAATCATAACCATTAAACAATATTTTCTTTCAAAATCTAACTCCCCGCAAGTCAGGACGGCCCAAAAACTGCTCTCAAAATACCTAATCGACAATCAATACATATGAGACACCACAAAAACAGGCAGAGATCGAGAATAAAACGCACAAAAGTAAACATAACCCACTAACGTCGGAAGAATTGCTCTCGAACAACTAGTGGGAGCTCAAATCTATTGTAGTTTGCTTCAGTCGCGGGTGGGGGAGTAACTAAATTAGCAAAGACCGCTTCAATTGGAGTCATTAGAAGTTATTATACAACTATAACCACCAAAAAAAAAATTGAAGTGAAAAAATACACCAATGGCGCACTGTTCATTTGACGCAATACACCAATTCTGGCGCACTTGTCATTTGACGCAATACACTAATTTCGACGCACTCGTCATTGATTTCAGTTGCTGACACTTGTGAAAGGGAGAAATTGAGAGCACGCAAAATGAAAAAGTCAAGGGCGCGAAAGTCGCTCAAAAAGGTCAAACGATCAATCAAAAATTTTAACATAAAAAAGACCAATACATTTACAAAAATTGCTTCAAACTTCGTTCGGGAGCAATTTTAAAGGAAGAAAGAAACACAGACTGAAACACCAAAACTTTTGGGATGTATTAGTTAGCGCAAAAATACAGCAGTATTGCGCAGTACAAAAAAACTATTCGCAACGTTTGCTTGAACGGCAGTTCTTAACATTAATTGAATTCTAAAGTTTGCTAAGGTTTTAAATATTTTTAAATACACAATTCAATAAAACTCAACCACTAGGACAAAAACAGGCGGCAATACTCGAAAAATAGACACCAGAGACCATCCAGACGCACATCGGATTGAAACAGAAAAAGATCGAAATTGGCATAATTCGTTTCTAATTGTCATTACGCGTTCTCATTTTTCTGTGCATTTTCAGTACGCTTCTTAAATTCTACTGATGTCAGACTCTTAATGGAAGGCAATTAAGGTTAATACTAATGACGACCATCAATCGCTCTATTAAACTTGGATAATGACTAGGCGTTATCGGTTTATCCAATTTTTGCTCCTTGGAACTTGACCGTATTCACTATATTGCGTCAGTCATTGTGAGAATGGATTTAAAAACCCTTCGTAGAATAAAAATTCTAAACTATCCCTACCTATTTCAGGCAGAAATCCAAGAATCCTCTCGGCCTTTCCACAAAAAGCAGCAAAGCTTGCCATGGAAAAAAAACCAGCTGAGGAAGCGAGATCAGTCTGCAAAACGGATTGCAGATCTGAACTCAGATATCAGGCATCTGGTGAACCAACATCGGCGAGAAAAACGGACAAAGCACCTGGACGAATGTGACCTCCGGAAAGGGTGTAAAAAGCTTTGGAACACCATTAAAGGTCTCGCCAAGAAAGAAGAAAGGCACAACAACATCACCCTGAAGTTCAGTGCTGATAGCAAGGCCACCTTTGGTGCCAAAGCTTGTGCCAATAGGTTCAACCAGATGTACTCTCCGGCCGAGCCATGCGAAAAGGAGAAAGGGCATCGCGAAAAGTCAAGCGGAAGCTCTCCAAGGCTAGCAGTGAGTTCCGACTTCTGAATGTAGAGGTGCAGCAGGCGATAGCGCGGACAAAGAACTCAAAAGCCTTGGGTCCCGACCAACTTGCTTCCCTGATGCTGAAAAAGCTTGGCCCTTTAGCAGTCGCGTACATCACCAAGATGTTCAATTGCAGCTTCGCGAATGCGACCATACCCAGCATCCGGAACAAATCAAGAGTGATTCCTCTCCTTAAAGCCGGAAAGTCCCCGAAAGAGGCCAAGAGCTACCGGCCAGTCTCACTACTGTCGCCAATGATCAAGCTGATGAAAATGGCACTACTTCCGACAGTAATGGATGGCGCTGTCTATGTCGAACATCAGCATGGTTTCAGAAAAGGAAGATCGACGACCTCAGCACTCTGTGAGATTGATGGGCATATCCGCGCAGGTTTCAACAAGAAGACACCGGTGGATCGAACCATAATGGTTGCTCTCGATCTCCGTGCGGCTTCTGATACGGTCAGTATCGACAAGCTGCTTTGCAAAGTCAATGAGCTAGAGATCGACCCCGTAGTGAAAAGATGGCTGACACGGCAGAAAAGCTACCTTCACGGCAGACAAGCAATAGTAGAGTTTGGAAATGCGACAGGATGCCTGAAGATGACTATGCAGGATGACCTACACAGAGAATCCAAAGTCATGCCAGTCGAACATCATTGTCAACTACTATCAAAGCAGTATTTACTTATGTTTCAATCATCGCACCATCCTAACCATGGCCTTATGTTTCAACAAGGAGAAAAAGAGATGAGAAGAACTTTAGCCATGGAGCACTCGGAGGAAGTAATTGATGCAACAGAACTTGAGCACCCAAAGTGGATGAAACGCGGCAACCTTATTCTCCACACAAGAACCGTACGACAGATGATCACAAGATGAGGACAAAATTAGCACAACTCAGAGCGGGCTACTCAAGAATGCTAAACTCGTACCAAAATCGCCTCGACCCAAATGTGAAAGATGAGTGTCCAGATTGCAAGGAAAGCCCGCACGACACTCGACATCTTTTCAATTGCAAGAAGTAGCCAACGAGTCTACGACGTAACAGCCCTGTGGACAGATCCGGTCACTGCTGCAGCGTTCCTTGGAATCTAGAAGCCAATGCGTTCTCCCTGGGCTACAACAGCAACAACAACAACCTATTTCAGAAATAACGAAAAAAACAAACCTACGAATGTTAGAAGAATTGCTCTTGAACGACAGGCGAGGCTATTTAATTCAGGGGCTGTACCCTAGATCAATTTTTCTTCATGGGTGCAAAAACCTTTCCCCCGCCGTGGTTCGCACCACTGACCTCCCGAACGGTGTCCCCAAGCACTTTCAACTGCGACATCAGAACCTTAATCTTGATTCTGCTGCAACCAATTTTTATTAGCAACAAGCTTTACTTCGGAGTGAGAGCAATAGAGATTACTCAAAAATGAAGAATGAAAGCGTGAAAAAGTCACTTGAGAAGTCAAAAATGTTCTAGGTGGGGTTAGGTAGGTGTAGGTGGGGGGCTGTTGGTAAGTGGGGGGTTTGGGATGTTCAGCAAAATGGGGAGAGGAAAAGTGGATAGAGGGCATTAGGTAGGGGTAGGGGGGTTGTTGGGATGGGGGTCAGGTTCAGAGGTAGGTGAAGAGATAGGTACATGGGTAGGTGTGGGGAGAGGTGGTAGTGAGGGTTTGATAAGTAGATGGTTGGTCTGTAGTTTAGATAGGTAGGACTTATACGGGATCAAAACCCTCAAAATGCCCTTTTCAACTTGAATATTACCAGCAGTTCATATTTACTATACAATGAAAACTACGCTACCGTTAGAATCCGTTGTTCAAAAGGGAAGAAGCCCAAAGTCAAGTTATGAACAAGCTTGCTTCAGTTTTTAAAATCTTGTGTAACAACAGTACTAATAAAGTAAAAACTCGTACTCAAAGAGTCGTAAAAAGATCACAGGACTACTATAATTGTCAAATTTGGGGGAAAGACTCGAACCTAAGGATTCAAAAATTGTTCGGGAACAAAAACACAGAAACGCTCAAGCCAAAAATTTGCATCAACATAGCTCGCAGATTGCCAGAAAATAGCCAACAGCTTCGTTGATTTTCAGTCTCAAAACCATGGTAAAAAAGAACCAAAAAAGAAAATTAGTTTCATTAAATACTAAGATACGTTTTTATATTTTAATTAAGAATCTGTATAACTTTTTCATGCTTCTATTAGCTACTCTTAAACTAACTCCACTTTGAAGTCAACTTTAAAAAACTCGACAAAAAAGCCAATACCCAGCCAGAAATTACGCCAAGAAACAACCAACAATTAAGAAAAACGCGAACACCTTAAAAAACGCATCTAAAGAGGCAAACTAAAATTGCAACAATCAAGACTGCATCCTTAAGTCTAATATGATCGAGATAGACAAAAGGCTCCCAAATACACAGTTACCTGTTACAATTTAAAAACCAACAAATACCCAAAAACAACAAAAAATGCTTCGAAAAAGCAGCGCTTGGTCAAAAAACTCTATTTTGGATCTTTTCCGTTTGTGCCTCCCCACATAGTGGGCGCATATTAATTGCACGCCCCAGACGCACGTGCCATAATTTTATATAATGATTTACTATGTAATGGCACGTGCTCTGTAACTGGGGACGCATAAAGTACTTGGGGGGGGGGGGCACAAACGGAAAAGATCCTATTTTTGATTGTCAAAAAGTCTTCTAATTCGGCGTGCAGTTTCAGTTGGATTCTAAAACTATACTACTTAATTCAGCTTGGAAACTGAAATCTAATGAGCTTAATACCAATGTCAGCTAGCAAACACTCTAATGAACTTTGATAACCTCATTCTAAATGACTTGATGACCGGGCTTTATCACTTTATCCCGTCTCATTTGATTTTGCTCTTTTGAACTTGACTGTATTAACTATCTTGCCCATCATTTTAAAAAACCATTCAGTTGAAACAGTGATTGAGTAAAGTCAGAAGTCAAACGTGAAATTCGTAACTTATGTAAAACGAAAAACGTGATCAAAAAGAAAAAGTGAATTAAAAAAAAGGAGAGCGCCTAAATAATAACCGTTGAGAGGCTGACGACGGCTATTAATAACAATACAAAATAGCCAACTATCTGTTTAACATAATGCTGTTAAAAACACCTTCAGTTAGAGTGACACACATTCACTTAACCTAATCTTGAATTAAAGAAAAGTCTATTTGAGAGTGATGAAGTCATTTTTGAGAGTGAGTAAGTCAAGTGTGACCAAAAAGTTAACCATGCGAATGAAAAAAATTCGCTTCACTAAGAGCGAAACATGACGTCACGCACGCAATTTAGTTGAAATTGCATGAGCGAATGAACAAAAAGCACGATTGTGACGACAAATGCGCGTAACATAAATCTTGACGAAAAAAACGGACAAAAAATCTATCCACAAATATGCCCGCCAGAAAAAACCGCTGTTGATTCTCATAACCTAGATTGTGATTGAAAGGAGAAATTACTAAAAATGATTTTTGTACACTAACAATTTAGAAGCGCGAACAATTTTGCTGTCATTTTGGATCAAAAGCGGTTTTTTGTGAGTGAGACGTGTTTGGTAGTGAGACGACACAGGGGCTAGTGTCAATACCAATAAGCATAAAAGATGGTAACTAAGAACAAAGTTCGAGTAACTGGCATCTTAAATTGGGCTCTTAGGGTTTATCTGGCTTCTATTTCGTTTTTCTGATATCATTTTTTGATACTGACGCTGCTCATTTTGTATTGCTTTGCCGAGCAACTGCTGTCTAAAACAATTTGTAGCAGAATGGGAGAAGAGTGAAACTAGCCTAGAGTGAAACAAGCCAAGTCAAAAAGGTTTCATGCAAAATTTTGAATAAGCTGTGAACTAAGGTAAAGCGGAAAAAAATTAGTACAACGAAGGAAGAAAATCAGAGTGCTATAATCGCCGGTTGAGTAGCTGAGGCGGCTATTAATCAGAAAATGTGATAGACGGACAATAGAACAAATGAAGGCAAGATTCGCAAAATGATAAACTTTTCGAAAACAAATGGTAATAAAATGACTAAAAATACACAGCATTAGAAGGTCAATAAGAGTTAATTGTAATTTTTGAGACAAAGCGATAACACAAGAAAAACGAAAACACGAAAGACCAAAAAATCAAATTTTATTTCTCGAAAACCAGATGTCGATATCAAAACACTTAACTAGGTTCTTTATGCCTCATCAGCAAACAATAATACTGTCATTAATGATATTAGGTGATAAGACGAGAAAAAAGGGCAAAAATCAAATTCTGAAAAATACTCTATGACAAATAGTACCATTTTTTAAAAAAAAGCATTAGCTGCCCGTCAATGAGTTCAATCAATAACAAAGATGCGCCATTAGAACACATATATATCATAATAATAACACTCAGAAGAAACACTGAAAACAGCAGTCAGATTGCCGCACGTGAAAAAAATTGCTTTCAAAAACCTAAAATTTGTTCATGGGAAAATATCACGCTCCAAACCTCCCTTTTTACTCCCTTTACTACTCCAACGTGATCACCACTCTAATTTGACTTCTCACTGACGTAAAAAAAGCGGAAGTGTGAACAGATCTTTAAAAGCCAGCACGCCAATACAATTGAAATACTTTGGATTGTAGTGCAAAAAAACCATAAGGACATTAATAGCACCAGCTATCGCTTTGCAGCTATTAAAAAAGAACGACATTTACAATAATTGCTTCATACTGTGTTTGAGAGCAATTAAACAGAAAAACTATCAAGCAACATCAATCATGGGTTGGCTTTGGTTAATGCAGCCGTCCTGAAAAGAAACAAGTGGTTGGGGTGCGAAAGAGGCCGGAGATCAATAGTTAGAAGGGGTTCAAACCAAATAAAATTGCAGTCACACCTTGAATTTACGCATGCACAGCAAATCCCGTTGGGGCATGGAGAGGGGTATTTCAACGGAGAACTCTTACTTTTCTTCTGTCTTCTTCTTTTCAGATGATTTTGGAGGGGTCTTCGCCCTTTTGTCCTCAGGAACGTCATAGTCATCAGTTGGCAAGGTGGGATCATATATCTCATCATCCCTGTCATCGTCAACTTTTGCAGCGGAAGCAGCTCTCACTTTAGCCTCATCACTCTTTTTGGATTTGGACGAAGAAGAGGATTGTGGTAAAACTCTATCGTTGACAACCTAAAGAACATGACTATTGACCATTGCTACCGAACCATTACTAGCTCAGTCGCATCAGCAAACAAACCGACCAAGGTCGGATGAATTGCTCTGGAACGACAGATGGGGGCATTTTAATTTAGAGGGGATGTAGCTTAGAAATATTTTGTAGGTGCGGAAAACCAACCCCGCTCGAGTTCGAACTCCGGACCTCCAGATTGTCAGCCTGACATCTTGACCACTCACAATTGCTTCGAATTTCTTCAGCTCACAATCGCTTTTATATTAGCAACAAACTATTTCAGAATAGAGTAACTTAGATCACTCAAAAAGAAAAGCTAAAGCATAAAAAAATCACCCATGAAGTCAAACAAAAAAGAAGTGGGACAAAAAAGGTGGGGTCCCAACATACCGAATTGCCCTTCACGAGTTCTGCTTCCTCAGCAGCTTCATTTAATGGGTTAACTAGAACCTACAAAGGCCCAGAGGGAGTTACAAAGAGACATAATACCCTCAGTCTTTACCAGTTTATCCCTTTTTGGGAGGTTTGGTTAGAAACAATAAAAACTTGAAAGTACCTTCTAAAACTAGCCTTTTCTCCCTCAATAGTTTTGTGATTGCACTCACATTCACGTGTCTCAAATTTAAAACTGTAAACATAAACCGACAAATGTCGGAAGAATTGCTCTTGAACGACAGGCGAGGCTATTTAATTCAGGGGCTGTAGCCTAGATCAATTTTTCTTCATGGGTGCGAAAACCTTTCCCCCGCCGGGGTTCGCACTACTGACCTCCCGAACGGTGACCCCAAGCACTTCCAACTGCGCCATCAGATTCTTATTTTTGATTGTGCTGCAACCCATTTTTATTAGCAACAAACTTTACTTCGGAGTGAGAGCAATAGAGATTACTAAAAAATGAAGAAGCGTGAAAAAGTCACTTGAGAAGTCAAAAAATGTTCTAGAAGAAAAGTGCAAAATTGTCAAGCGAAAAATTTGCATTAAAAACATAGCCGGTAGAATACCGGAAACGACTCGAATCGTCGTGCATTATAATCTCTGACCTAACCTTACCGAAATCAGAACCTCAAAAAAGACAAAAAAAAACGAAAATAGCCCAACAAACCACATTAAAATGTTTTAAAAATGCCGACAATTTTTTAGTTGCAGGGGGGGCTAGGTGGGGTGGGTGGGTAGTTGGGGGGAGGTTGTTAGGTGAAGGGAGGGGGTAGCTTGGAGGGTAGGGGTAGGTGGTGGGGGGGGGGGGGGGGTAAATAGGTGGTGGGCGGGTTTGTGCGGTGTAGTTTAGATAATTAGGGGTGACTTATATGGGAACAAAAAATCTCAAAATGACCTCTTCACCTTGAACATTACCAGCAGTTCCTAATTACTATACATTACAAACGAAGCTACTGTTAAAGTCCAATGTTCGAAAACAGAAGTCAACATTTAAAAACGGAGGTAAATGCTCGAACAGAAAGAAGTCAAAATTCAAGTCATGAACAAATTTGCTTTCTGCTAAAAAAACCTGTAGAATCTCAATACTCCTCTTCGAGTCGTAAAAACCTGTAGTATCTCAATACTCCTCTTCGAGTCGTAAAAAGACATACACGTTTACAATAATTATTATGAACTTCATTCAAGAGCAATTAAAAATACTGTTAGGGGGTCTATTCAGGCGCAACTACTGTGAAAATGGACCCCCTAACAAGTTATGGGCCCAGACCCTAGTCTCTGAGCTTAACCGCAAAAGAGAGAAATCAATCCAGTACTGGCTCATTTTCACAGTACTAGCACCTGCATAGACCCCCTAACAAATACTAACTCAAATTGGAGACCCATCGGAGAATATGAAAAAGGAAACAACTGAAGTTCTAATGACTGAAATTTGCAGGCAAAAAAACAATTTCTCAAGACTAAAAGACAAATCTGAGAAACAAAGCTAAATTTCTTTTTCTTCAGATAGTTGCTTACTTGGTTGTTGCTGAGTTAGAGACAACAAAAATCAATAATTTTTAAATGGGATGAGTATACGGGAAAAGATTGATGTAGGGCCTTGTAGATGTGCGCAGATGTAGGGGGCCAATTTTCGGATATAAAAATTTTATTTCTGCGTTATCACCGCGGAGCAGTATTAAGCTTTTAGTCTGCAGTGCATTAACATCAGCCTGTTGTCCTTTTCTATTATTCTGCACATTTCGGACTTCATTTAGTGCCCATTAATGCTTTCTTTGGTTACTATGGCCGTTTTTTTGCGTCTAAAACTTTCACGTGGCACCATTATTGGAGCCAAGAGTGGTCAGGCTATGTTCAACTCGAAGCAATGATTAATTGAGGGCTCATCATCAAAAAGGGTGTACGTGGTAAATATAGTTGTGTAACGGAGGTACGTCAGACACGGATAAGAACCGAAAATAAAGCTTGAACATGTCAAAAACCTTCCCAAATATACTGCTCGCCTTCAATAAAACTGATTTTAAGTCCTGAGTCAAACTTAACTTAATGAGTACAAAAAACAGTTTTCCGAAAGAGTTCAGTATGTGACTTCTTCTGCTTCTATGTCAACTAGTAAAAACACAAATATAGCCGGAAGACTTCAAACGCGCATCGAACAAAAGTTGAGGTAACACACAACTATTGATTAATCCATAAAACAAACTGTTTTACAAAATCTCAAACCCATAATTTTCAAAAATTCTCCACAATTGCTTTTCTAAAAAATCATAACCACTAATCATTATTTTTTTCCAAAATTCTCTAACTCCCCGCAAATCGCGACGTCCCAACAACTGTTTTCAAAAAACAATCGTTAATCCATACATAAGACAAACCACAAACAAAACAAAGGCAGAGAGCGAGAATAAACATAGGCGGCAGACTGCCGGAAAACAGCTGCGATAGACGCTTGTGGCCTTCCATGAGTTGAAACATGATAAGATAAACAGATTGACAAGACTCTAATACTCAAGAGTTAGGGCATATACTTTTGGCACTACTTCGATGCAGACTTTTTGATCTTTAACTAGTAAAGGCTCAAAAAATTTAAGTTCATTAAGTGATTTCAGAACTCATTTTTTAGTGAGGTAAGTCACGCAATTAACATAAAAGCAGAAACGACGTCACGAACACAAATTTCAACTGCAAAGCAGTAGAAGTCACAGAAAGCATTGAAAAAGTCAATTCCAAGAAGTCACAGTAAGACAAAAATCTGTTACACGAAATAAAAAAACATAGCAGGACAAGTCCTGAAATACAATTCAAAGAAATGAATGAAAAACTAAGAAGTACTCTACCTGACCAGCAGATCAATTGAACAATGCCAGCCAAAAGACAAACAAAAGCATTTCAAAAAATTGAGGAACTAAAACAAACAGCCGGCAGATTGCCGGAAACTAGCCGCGATAGACGCTTGTGGCCTTCCATGAAATGAAACAACTAAAGAAATAAGATAGACAGATCAACCACCACTCCTTTAATAGACCACTAGTCTTTGTGGGTTAGATTCGGACTGTCATTTTTATGACACATACGGTCTATAGTGAAAAAGCACTATAAGAACTTTTTCAAAATTGATATTCGAAATCAAAAACTCAAGACTAACACTCAAGAATTAGGTCATATAAGTTTTGCACTACTTAGATGCACATTATTGATCTTCAACTAGTAAATGTTCATAAAAATTAGAGTTCCATAAGTGAGTTCAGAAGTCATTTTTTTGAGTGAGGTAAGTCACGCAATTGAACAAAAAGCAGAAATGACGTCACCCAATCAAATTTTAACTGCAGAGCAGTAGAAGTCACTGAAGTCATTGAAAAACTCAATTCCAAGAAGTGAGGTTGTAGGAATCATCGATGGAGACGACGAAAAAAAAAACACGATGTCCGCAATAATATCCGCTATCGCTTCGCGGCTAAACTAAACAAACTAAACAAAAATATACATATTGCAAAAACTCTTGAAGCTTTTACCCCATAAGGCAAAATTTGATCCTTTTAAACACACCTACTTCGAAAATATATTCAAAACCAATTTTTGTTTCTCAAATCGGTCCAATATTATATCTGCAAAACCTGAAAAAAATTTATTGGTGCTTGAAAATCGATTTACTCGAAAATGACCGGAAAACAAAAGTGAAATCAATTGCAAATTTTAATGGAATGTTGCTGAAAATCGCGATATTAATATCTTCAAAATCGTTTCTGTGTCTCTAGAGGCTATCAAGCAACCCAATTTCAAGCCTTAAAAATTTCATTGGCTCAAAGATCAATAGGCAATAATTTCTTTAAAAAATTTAAAATTTCAAAAAAAATGTTATATTAAAATGTTGAAAACCATTCCATTGCCCCCTAGCAACTATGTAATAACACACTATCAAACCCTGCAGGAGGTTACTGGCAACTGAGGCAAGAAAAACAATAGACTCAATCTTTTGAAAAAAATTTGAAAAAATTTGCAAATTTTTATCAAAAAATTTCAAAAAAAACGAAAGGTTAAATCGTTGAAAGCATTGAAACTAACAACAATGCAGTAGCTTTTCATCAGACCGTGGAAAAGGTTTTTCTGGCTTTTGAAAATGGACAAATATCAAAAATTGACAAAAACTTTAAGAAACCTTAGAACTGCACACTCAAAAAAAACGCTTAAATTCGAGACACTATTGCTACTAGAAACTATGCGGTGCCCCATTATCAAACCTTAAAAGAGATTCCCTGGCCCCTGATTCTGGAAAAACTCAAAAAATGGCAAAAATTGTCAAAACACTTAAAAATTGCAGAAATTAGTATCATTTTTGTGTTTGTAGTACCAAAACATAAACCGACAAATGTCGGAAGAATTGCTCTTGAACGACAGGCGAGGCAATTTAATTCAGGGGCTGTAGCCTAGATCAAATTATGGGTGCAAAAAATTTTTTCCCCGCCAGGATTCGAGCCACTGCCCTCCCGATCCACAGCCACAACTACTAACCACTGCGCTACATATCACATACCTCACTTATTCTGCAACCGAATTTATATTAGCTTTACTTCAGAGCAATAGAGATCACTCAAAAATGAAGAACGAAAGCGTGAAAAAGTCACTTGAGAAGTCAAAGAATGTTCTAGAAGAAAAGCGCAAAACTGTCAAGCGAAAAATTTGCATGAAAAAAAAGACACACACGTTTACAATAATTGCTATGAACTGCGTGCAAGAGCAATTAAAAACATATAGCTCATAAAATGGAGACGACGAATTAAAAAAAAACACGATGTCCGCAATAATATCCGCTATCGCTTCGCGGCTATTAATCAAACAAACTAAACAAAAATATACATATTGCAAAAACTCTTGAAGCTTTTACCCCATAAGGCAAAATTTGATCCTTTTAAACACACCTACTTCAAAAATATATTCAAAACCAATTTTTGTTTCTCAAATCGGTCCATAATTATATCTGCAAAACCTGAAAAAAAATTTATTGGTGCTTGAAAATCGATTTACTCGAAAATGACCGGAAAACAAAAGTGAAATCAATTGCAAATTTTAATGGAATGTTGCTGAAAATCGCGATATTAAAGTGTTCAGAATCATTTCTGTGTCTCTAGAGGCTATCCAGTAGCCCAATTCCAAGCCTTAAAATTCATTGGCTCAAAGATCAATAGGCAATAATTTCTTGAAAAAAATTCAAAAATCAAAAAAAATCGTTATTAAGATGTTGAAAACCATTCTATTGCCCCCTAGGGAGGTTACCAGGCAACTGAGGCAAGAAAAACTCAAGACTCAATCTTTGGAAAAAAATTTGAAATTTGCAAATTTTATCAAAAAATTTCATAAAATTCGAAAAGTTAAATCGTTAAAAACAAATCCAATGAAATTAGCAGCAATGCAGTAGCTTTTCATCAGACCGTGGAATAGGTCTTCTGGCTTTTGAAAATGGACAAAGATCAAAAACTGACAAAAACTTTAAGAAACCTTAGAACTGCACACTCAAAAAAACGCTTAAATTCGAGACACTATTGCTACTAGAAACTATGCGGTGCCCCATTATCAAACCTTAAAAGAGATTCCCTGGCCCCTGATTCTGGAAAAACTCAAAAAATGGCAAAAATTGTCAAAACACTTAAAAATTGCAGAAATTAGTATCATTTTTGTGTTTGTAGTACCAAAACATAAACCGACAAATGTCGGAAGAATTGCTCTTGAACAACAGGCGAGGCAATTTAATTCAGGGGCTGTAGCCTAGATCAAATTATGGGTGCAAAAAATTTTTCCCCCGCCGGGATTCGAGCCACTGCCCTCCCGATCCACAGCCACAACTACTAACCACTGCGCTACATATCACATACCTCACTTATTCTGCAACCGAATTTATATTAGCTTTACTTCAGAGCAATAGAGATCACTCAAAAATGAAGAACGAAAGCGTGAAAAAGTCACTTGAGAAGTCAAAGAATGTTCTAGAAGAAAAGCGCAAAACTGTCAAGCGAAAAATTTGCATGAAAAAAAGACACACACGTTTACAATAATTGCTATGAACTGCGTGCAAGAGCAATTAAAAACATATAGCTCATAAAATGGTCATAACAAGTAATTTTTTCTCGCAAAAGGTCATCAACTTTTAAAAACTTCAACCTAAGACTAATCAAACAAAAAACTCAAAAAATCACTAAAAACATGAAAAATTACACCATTTTCAGCCCAAAAACTTCTAAAAATGACCTTTTGACCTTAAATTAAGGCCATCCCAGCAGCTGCACCACTCCACGCATTTGAAGAACAACTAAAACCCACTTTGGGCCTCTAATGAAACTTAATGCCCGCTGGGCTTTTCCTGTTTATCCCGTTTTGAAAGATCAAAGTCATTGAAAAATTGTGTGAACACATCTTAAAAAAAACACAGCGCCCCAATACAATTCAAATTCTTTGAATTGTAAAAAATTAGGACAGCAATAATAAGCGGCTGGAATTGCTGACGCGGCTATTAAAAACCCAAAAGGTAAACATAACCGACTAACGTCGGAAGAAATGCTCTCGAACGACTAGTGGGAGCTCAATTCTATTGCAGCCTGCTTCAGTCGCGGGTGGGGAACTAAATTCACTAAGAGTGAGTATTAATGTTATGGTCTCGCCCGATTAAAGGTCCGAATGGAATTTGGGAATCTCTAATTCACAATGAGGTGTTGGTCTTTCTCTGCCCTAGATGATATTCTCTAGATTGATGTATTGTTCTCTGACAATATTTCCTCTATTCATTGATAAAACCAGTTGGAATTAATTTTAAGGATGACTCACTAGGTGTAAAATTGTACGTCACAATCTAATCTGGCCACGAAACACTGCTTTTAGATGTTTTATTTCGTGTGCACTTATGTGCAGTGTAGCTTGCTGGGCGTTAAAGTGCCTGCTTTAATGGAGTGCATGATGTTCCGGTATCTCAGATGTCATTAGAGGTCAATTAAACTACAACCACTACGGAAAATTAAATTGAAAAAAGTACTTCAATTTTGGCGCGTTTTTCATTTTTACTATTGAACTGCCGCCACTTGAGTTCAGCTGCTGACACTTGTGAAAGAGAGAAAAATTAGATCACGCAAAACGAAAAAGTCAAGGGCACAAAGGTTACGCAAAAAGGCAAAATGGTCAAGCAATATTTTGCACAAAAAAGACCAACGCGTTTATACTTATTGCTTCAAACTTCGTTCCCATCAAAACTTCAAAAATCGCTTCCTGGTAATATAAACCAAAGAATAACTTAAGATTAATGACTACAGAAATGAAAAAATATCTGGAAAGCACACACTTCAAAAAAAGCACAACTTTAGAATAATAGAATAATTGAATTGACAGGGCAAAAAATGAGTTAACTCAATAAATGCAACTGAAACCACAACCAATCTCCAAACCTACAACTGAAACCACAAAAGCAATCTCCAAACCTTCAAAATCTAACAAAATGAGCGTAAAATCTAAACATGGCCTGCAAATTGCTTGAAAACAGCTGCCGTTGATCCGGTTGACGCACATTGGGATTGAAACAGAAAAAGAAAAAAATTAAGAGAGAAATTGACCGAATTTTTCTAAGTTTCAAATTGTTCTTATTTGGTCTGTAAATTCTGTATATTCGGTTAGACTCCAAAATTACACTCAATTCAGCTTCTAAACTGAAGTATAATAAGAATAATACAATGGCAATCTAGCAATCGCTTTAATGAACATTGATAACCTACTGCACTATGACTTAATGACCGGTATTTATCGGTTTATCCCGTCTCTTTTGATTTTGCTCTTTTGACCTTGACTGTAATCACTATCTTGCGTAATTAATTGAGTGAATGGATTTAAAAACCATTCAATTGAAACAGTGAGTGAGGTAAGTCAGAAGTCAAACTTGAAAGTCGTGACTTACATAAAACGAAAAACGTGGTCAAAAGGAAAGCGAATTAAATAAAAAACATAGCAGGACAAGTCCTCACGTACAATTCAAAGAAATTTAATTGACGAAACCAAAAACTAAACCTAGAAAGGACAATAAGAGAATTGGGAAAACCATTTTCAAATTAAAAAAAATCAGAACAAAAATTAAAATAAACTGAAAATCAATTTCTAAATGCCGCATGTCAACAAAAACCACTAACGAGACAGAGAAATTTGGTTCAAACAAAAAACTAGGCCTAGAATGAACTATGAATGGATTGGAGAAACCATTTCGAAAAAATCCGATTAAACAAATCGAAAAAACAGAAAAAATCAACGTAAAATTGCCGCATGTGAAGAAAAAACCACCAGCGAGAAAGCGAATTTTTGTTCAAACACCCTTTTCTCACTCTATTTTTAAATTAAAGTAAAAAAAAATTCACGCCGCAAAATCACTCGCTTTTTCGATCCACTTCCTGTTTAACGTGATCAAAATCACTTCTGCAATTTGACTTCAAAAATCATATATATGAACAGATATTAAAAAAAACATAGCCGGAAGAATTCCGAAAACGACTCGAAAAGTCAAAACTTCACAAAAAACCGTAATTGCATTTGAAGCCATTACTCATTTTTGTATTCAACCATTAATTCATGACCTCCCGAGGTCTTATGTAAAAATTAGTGAAGTTTTAACCACTGTCACCAAGAGAAACAAAAGGCAGCAAAACTTTTTATCGACAACGTTTGGTAACGTTAAAAAAGTCCGAAATATATCAAATGGTCAAAATACTGATAGGCTGAGAAACCTGACAGGGCTATCAATTGCCCTCAAATAACTCATGATTCTAATCTCAAAAAGATCGCAAAAGCAAACGGCAGATAATGATCTTAGAAACTACGTTAGATTTTTAAAAGAATGCTCAAATTTAAGAAACCGAAAACCACTACAAGACTTCTAATCACTGCAATTAAGAGAAAAACGACACATACGTTTCCTTTTGTTGTATATATGCTCGAGAAAATTATTTCATATTTATTCAAAAACTAAACTAATAATAGAAAAGACATAAGCAACTAAATAAATAGTCGTTTAAAAACAATACCAAGGTCGGAAGAAAATTGCAATAAATACTAATAAGTTGAAATTTTGGAAAAGGCTTTCTAGCAAACTCTCAATACTGCCTTATGTTGAATGAAACCAATTGCAAACCAAATAAATGGCGAAATAATAATAAAAAGCTGAAATCATTCAAATTTTCTAACAACTGAAAAAAAGCGGATATAAATGTGGGTGCCAGAACAAAGCTAGAATGATACAAACTAGAATGTGAACAATATGGACACAATGTAAGGAACCCCGTAACTAAAAAGACAAGCTTTTTTTGAAAGTTAAAAATCAAATTGAAAAACCAAGAAAAACGAATACATTTCATTGTTCAGCATTCGAGACCTAAAAAAGACAATCAGTCATTCGAGACAAAGATACACCCTCCTAAACAGAACAAAAAAGAAAAGAAGAATTCAAACATACAAAACATTGAAACATTTTGCAAAAAAAGGTCAAAAAAATTTTAAGACTGCATTTATGAAAAAAAGTAACTGTTTTTCAAAAAGTTAACGCTAAAAATGATTGATTTTTTTAAACGAAATTAAAGTCTCTCATGTTGCCCAAAAAGACTATTTCTAGTAATTAAAACCAAAATACAAAAACAGAAAAATTGGAAAAAAAAATTGGAGAAGCACATGTACAATTTCGGGGTAGAGAGAGGCGTTGAGTACATTTATCAAAAGGAAGTTGCCATATTAACTGATTTTTGACATAAAGACGGCTGAAAGATCCAAAAATGAAGAAATTAATAGAAAAGGCAAAAAAAAACCTAAAAATAAAAATATGTGCCAACTTTGAACTTGAAACGCATCTTCAGGCTCTGCAAAGCACTGTGGAATCAATTTTCGAGGTTTACATTTCAATATAGCATCAAATAAAAATTATTTCTGCAAAAAATCCAAATTGCAAGCAAAAACTGGGCCACTTAGACGAAAAACGGCTAAAAACGATTACCTATGTACCATTCAGTCAAAAAACTACTTTTCAAAGTCACAAAGTCATTCACTAAACGCAGCGCATGATCAAAAAACTTCTCTCGCTCAGAAAAAATTAGTTCACACGGCAATTTTACTCACTTTCGCTTTTAGGTTAAAACAACGTCTGAACGAATAGTACTTCCGGTCAAAAAAACCTTAAGAAAAACAATACTCTCCGAGTCGTAAAAAGACAGCGCCCCAATACAATTCAAATTCTTTGAATAGTAAAGGAGAGCACCTAAGTAAAAGCCGTTGAGAGGCTGACGGCGGCTATTAATAAACACGTTAGGGAGTTTAAAATTCTCTCACAATCACAATTAAATGTTAGCATGTGGTACTGAAAGGATTTTCAATTCAAAATTATTTTAAATTTTTTCGAAATTTAATTTTATCGAAATTATTTTACAACTGATTTTTTTGCTCTCTCTCAGGACAATGTTTGAGCAAAACTAAATCTTTTTCATTTGCTTTTGACTTTTGTTCAAGAGATTCACCTAATCAATTGTTTTCACGCCCGGTCTTGACATTTCTGCGCTTCGAATCGTAACAACCAATCGAACACCAATACTTGCCTTCAGTTCGTAAAAAGACATACGACCACAATAATTGATTCGAACGTCGCTCGAGAGAAATTAAGAGCGCTGACTGATTACTCTTTTCTAAGTCAAACTAACCAATTTTTTTGAAAAGAACTTTCACAAATGATGAGTTTTACATAAAACTTTTAACAGATGCATTCATCAATGCTGCAATTATAACCAATCAGATTTCCTCATAACCAAAAGATGCATGGTGAGTATCACTCAAGAAATTGTCTGGCTCATACTCTATGGTTTACTACACACTAGCGGGAAAAAAAACCCTCCTCATCTCCTGAGATAGTTTCCTAGCTTGAGGTCCTTTTGTTAAAGAAGATTCGCATAACAAATTTTTAATTCCAAGTTAAACGGGATTTTCTGTTTTCCTGTAGGATTAAATGGGTCTTTTCCATTATAGATTATGACCACCCCCAACCCCACCGCCACCAGATAAATAACTTATAGCAACCCTCATGCGGGTATAATTATACGGGGGTGGGAGGCTAACATAAGAAAACTCGATTAACCACCTGTTTGGTAAAGAGGTGCTCTGTGTCCGTTGTAACAGCCACCCACTGAGAAGCGAGATTAGCATCGTTAGTTGAGGTGGCGGAAGCATCGACTGGATCTACAGCCATTGACTTCTTTTGTTCGGTGCTGATGGCACTCACCGCCAAGTCCGCAGAAGACAGCTTCGACACGCCCACATCACCACTAAGCAACAATACCATTTATACTACTTGACTGATCATATTTCCTCTCGTCGGATTATAACCACCCTGCACCATTATAATAGTATTTTACCTGAAATGGTTAGCCCTAAATCTTATTAGGCTACTCAAATTCCAACGCAAACACGCGTTATTTTCAGCACACAAGTTCACGTATAAAAAATTATAATACAAAGCATATACTCAAATTCTACGCAAATTTATTTTTCCAGTGAACAAAACTTTTTTTAATAACGAGGCCATAACTGTGTATGTTTGACTGAGATGGTCATACTTTGAAGCTAAAGTCTCTCCGTCCTCTGTAAAACAGCTTCCTATAGATCAATTGAGGGCAATGTTAATTGAAAACTACATCGGATAAGATAAGGTTATAATGGGAATCCAAACACCACAATCACAATTTGAAAGGTTCAAACAGATAATAATTTCAGAACTCAATCAAACCCCCAAAACTTAGTAAGCACTTTCAAAGAGTCAGCACTGGAGAAATAATAAATCACTGACACAGTAGGTTAAGCGGAGGTGAGTGAACGGCAACGGCAGGGTTAGATTAAATAACAAATGTAATCAGAACTTCCTTACAATTGAAATACAATAGATGGCGACTCTTCCCTAAACAAAATCATGAATTTAGAGTAGAATCTATATTTAAAGTAAACATACCAGTTTTTGTATATTTGTCATATGCAAAAAATAGCGAAGTAATATCATTTGGGTTAGCGAACAAAATGCTTAATTTTTGGCAAACTCCGGATCTGATTAAATTGACTGAAAAGATAAAACCCCAATGAATGCGAGGATCGCAGATTGCTGCTCAATTTTCTAAAACCAACGCTCATTCCAGAACTATGCTCTGCCATCTTTAGGTCTCATTCATGAAGAATTCGATTGGTCTTCATTAAGTGTGTGCGTCACAAAACAGCAATCATTAATTTTGCACATGTCAAATTTTTCGTAACCTTGAAATAGACTTATTAAAAAACATTGCAGAAAAAACATACCCCACAGATTTCCGGAAAAAAGTCACCAGGGATTCCCATAACTCCAATTGTGTTTGAAATAACAAAAAAAATTGTACAAAAACACTTTTAAAGTGCAAACTATTTTGATTTCATTCCGTAGTTAGAATGAGGGAATACAGGTGTTGATACAAATACCGAAGAGCACTAAATATGGTAACTAAGACTTATAAGAACAAAGTTCAAGTTGCGGGCATGTAAAATTGGCTCTATCCCTTTTCTATTCGTGATTTCGTTTTTACGACTTCACTCAATTTAGATTACTTTGCTGAGCAAGTGCTGTTGCTCAGCAAAAGATGCTTTGATCAGAAAGAGCGAAGAATGAAACTCTATTTGACAAAGCAAAGACTTAGGTCCCAAGTAAACGTTACTAAACGTAATAAAACTTTTAAAAAAATGGAGAAAAGCGCTACTGATAACTTTTTCCTGATAACTTTTCACAAGTTGGGACAAACCACTTGTTAACAAATCTTCCATTAGTTTATGTTTCTGATACTGTGATGCTTAATGGAAAATCAGAATTATCCTAAAAACTGTAAAAAAAGAAAAGAAACGAAGATACTTCGAAGATTGCCCGATAATAACAGCCACTGATTACCATAACCCCGACTGGGCTTTAAAGAACAAAAACAACAACAAAACTGATTGATGTAAGAAAACATTTTTTTTTTCAAGTGCTAACTATTTTGATTTCATTTTGTTGTTACAAAGACTCCTATTTCTTCATGAGAGCATACAGGGGCTAGTATCAATATCAATAAGCATTAGAGATGCAAACTAAGACTTATAAAAAATTCAAGTAGCGGGCATCTGAAATTGACCTTTATGGGTTTATCCCGTTTCTATTTTTGATGCTGTTTTTTGATACTGATTCTATTCATTTTAGATTGCTTTGCTAATAGCCTACTGAAATACGGGCTGCTATTAAACAAAATATATACAAAATCTGACTACAAAATCTTTCGCACAGAATACTGTACCAGCTGTGATATCACCAAGTTTGGTCAAGAGAAATTTCAAACTTTCGAAATTTCCCTGTTAATTTAGCCTATATAACTATGCAACTAGCCTAAAGAAAACAAGAAGATTTCAAGCAAAATGTCGAAAAAGCGGCAAAATGAGGTAAAACGAAACAAGCTTTTGTTCAACGAATTAAAAACGAATTAAGGGCGCAATAATAGCCTGCTGAGATGCGGGCGGCTATTAAACAAAATATATGCAAAATCTGACTACAATTTTTTTGCACAGAATACTGTGCAAGCTGTGATATCAGCAAGTTTGGTCAAGAACAATTTCAAACTTTCACAATTTCCCTGCTAATTTAGCCTATATTCTAATTCGAAATAAGCACACGATAAAAAATTAAACTCAAAAAAGTATTAGATCATAAAAACAAAAAAAGAGAAAAATTCAAAAAACACCAAATTTTGACAAACATTATTCAATTTTCTTTTACCAAAACCAAATCAAAAAAGACATCAAGGAACTGTTAAGGTAATCAAAATAGCTGAACAAACTGACATCAA
Source organism: Convolutriloba macropyga (assembly GCF_964194025.1). Taxonomy (NCBI): domain Eukaryota; kingdom Metazoa; phylum Xenacoelomorpha; order Acoela; family Convolutidae; genus Convolutriloba; species Convolutriloba macropyga. The sequence continues at coordinate 24,449,027 of NC_134478.1, read as the reverse complement.
CAAAACAACTACCACAAAACCCAAAAAAAGTATACAAAAATCTAAAAATGACAGAAAAAGCTAAAAATTGCGTCTTAAGTCTAATATTAGCTTCTGATGGTAAAAACAATTCAAACGGTACAACAATTAAATAAAAACTACTTCGGCTCAAAAAGTCCACACGAGATCAAAAAATTCCTTGTTTAGAGATTACACATACACCACATTTACTTTTCTCGCTTCTTCCGAAAACCGGTATGAACAAAGCCACCACTCACGCACGCACACTCTCACTCACACGCACAACACTCACTATCACACACACACACCACTTTAATTCTGTTCAACAACAAATGAAAAGCAAAGTTTCAACACGTGCGGCATTGACTTTTAGCTACTTATTCAGAACAACCCGACCGATTTAAAAAATATAAAAAACCCACTAACATCGCGCGAATTGCTCTCAAACAACCACCAAGCGGTTGGATTTGGCGGTTGACAGCTGTGACTTGAGGATGCTAGCATTTGGGGGGTGAGCAGAAAAGGGGGTAGGGTTAAGAGGAATGGACGAGAGTGCGTCCAAATTGCCAGGGGGAGTGGGAGGGGGTAACTAAGGAGGTCAAAAAATTAAGAACCGCCCTTCATATGTGAAACTGTTTGCTCAAAACAGTTTCGCTGAATCAAATTCGTCGAGACTAGCAATGCGTACGGCTCCAAAAAAACTTAATGCCCTCCAGCGTTACCTCTTAATCCCGTTTTTGAGGACAAAAAGTCAAGGTTCAGACGAAAAATCGGTCAAGAGGACAATCGTATTAAAAATACCACATCACTACTACAATTGCTAGCAATTAATCACGATAACTCGAGTATTAAAAATAGGGCAGCTATAATAGTCTGCCCAGAAGAGGAGGGCGGCTATTAACAACTATAACGCCAAAAAACTACTCAAATTGCTGTACAAATTGTAACTCACAAACTTCCCTACTCTGCTTTAAATAAAGCCAGAACAACAAATTTAAACTCACAAATCACGTCTATCAAACATGCTCGCCTCTTCGTTACTTTTATGGCTTTAGTGGAACTAAAATATGAACTCAAATTTGACCTCTAGCTGACTAAAAAAATAAGAACAATCTTTAAAAATACGTGTCCCCGATACAACTCAAACTCTTTGAATCGTCATAAGCAAATAAATAGGCTTGCATATAAATATGTGGGATGAACTCTCCCATATTGAAAGATACAAGCAAAAAACCTTGACAAGAATAAAACAGCGAACAAACGGAAACCATCTTTGATCGCTATGATCAGAGGAAACCATAGCCAACTCAAAGAACAAAGATATTCGGGAAAAATTAAATTGTTTGGACCACTCTTAGTATCCTTTTTCAGACACATTTGTCAGCAACTAAATCCAAAGGCAAAAACTTAGGTTTAAGAAGAAACATAGCTGACATATTGTTAGGAGATTTATGCAATTGCTCTGCAGACCTAGAGTCTCATAACACAAAAAAACTGACTATCGGGCAAAATGATCTGACAGGCGGGGCAATTTAATTCAAGAGATGTAGTCGAGATAAATTTTTGTTTATGCGTTCAAAAACATTCGGCAAGGGTGGTTTTCGGAACCCGCGACCTACGGAGTCCTTGACAGAAGCATTCACCACTTGGTTATCAGTCCCTTGCAATTTACTACGCTATAATCGCATTTAGTTTAACAACAAACTTTAATTTACCTCGGATTTAAAGCAATTGAGATCAATCAAAAACGAAGAAGAAGGGTGAAAAAGTCACTTGAGAAGTCAAAGAATGTTCTAGAAGTGCAGAAAAATAGTCAAGCAAAATTTTTGCATAAAAAGACCACCACGTTTACAATAACTGCTTCATACTTCATTTGAGAGCAATTAAAAAGACCAACAAAACGAAGAAATTTTCAATTTAGATTTATGACGTTTTAACTTGATCAAATTTTTTGTATAGTTTCTTCTAGAAGCTTTCTCGAACTCGATTCGCGTCTTAGTGTTAAAGTTCATCGGTGACCAGCCAGCATTCGTAATACAAAAATACGTAAAAAGTTTTGGAGCAATTAAATCAATGAAACTACTGCTGTTATCATACCTCAATCTCTCGGTAAAATTCTTTGCTTTCTCTCTTCTGAGTTTTTGTTTTTCCTCTTCCGATGTTTCAGATGCAGGTCTCTCCCGTTCCCGTTTTGACGAGTCATCACGCTTCGATTTCTTTTCACGTGGAGACGACGATCGTTTCCGGGATGTCTTTTCTTCTACTTGCTCGTACTCTCTATCTTTCTTTGGTTTTTTAGCATCCTTCGGGACTTCTTTCTCGGAGGGCTGGTCCTCGGAGTCGTAAAAGACACGTCGTTTTGGAACTTCGGATGAACTAGGTTTGTCCTCGCGAGTTGACTTTTTCTTCTTGGAGTCACGTCTTTTCGAGTCATCATTGGACATCAAACCATCATTTTCATCTTCACTCACTGCTTCATAGACGTCATGGTTCTTCACAGTCCGCTTTGTTCTAGCAAGCTTATCTGTAAAATAGGCTACATTACCTTGTTCTAATCAGTAAAACGTCATTTCAAATTCAAATACATTATGTTATGCCCTCGGTTTTGCCTCTTGAAGTCAATACAAAAAATGATACTTGACCCACTTAAACAATTAGCGACAGAAGAGTTTTAAACGTGCATTCGGGATAGATTTAAAAGAACTTCTTTAGAAGATTTTAAAGCATGAATAGTTAGTGTTGACCAATACAACCAGTACATTTTTGACAAGCTCTCGGTTGGATAGCATCAGCTGCTAACCTTCCATTTTTCTTAGCATAATTATCAGTAGCAATGTATAATCTAACCATGATGGTAATCATTGTCAATGCGAACTGGAGACCCATGTCTGTCGCGCTTTCGACTTTTCGAAGATCCCTCGACGGTTTCTTCTGCAGTTCCCGATCTGTTATCACGATTGGAGCTGCTATTTTCATAGTCATCGTCTTTGTGATGCTTCGAATCTCTTTTGCTGGACTTAGAACCACTTTCATCTCCATGATAGTCATCTAAATTCCGAAAAAAGTCAAATAATTTTATGAGAAAATAAAGACATTATAAACAGTGAAACCTTTTAAAGCTAAAATGCTTGAACAACAAAATTTCGAAAACAAGTTTTTCATCAAATTTAACAAGCATTTTAGTTCAGGCACAATGTCTCAAAAAGTTTTGTTAGTTTAAATGGAAGTCGAAGCATAGCCAGGAAGAAACAGCTGAATGAAAAGGGAACGTCAACGAATCTCCTCTGTGCTTTCAAAAGAGTTCTACGATCAAATGTAACTATCAAAACTCATATGAAACTATGATAAAAAGCAGAGCAAACTTTGAGCTCGTGCCCTTACACAGACACTTTACACCGTCAAGATCCTTTAAAAGCATTTTGGAAAACAAGTTTTTGCCGTCCTTTTTGCTTGTTCTACGGAATTGCATATATGATTACGTACAAAATCTAGAAATGAGATTGCGGAGCAACCTCAAAAAATTATCAGAAAGACGACAAACAGCTAAGTTCAATTTATGAACACAAATTTGGGATTCTTGATGAGATCGAATGTCATATTTGCTCACTTTTGGCACCAACTACCCACAAGGAGATAAATTTGCGGAACTGCGTTTACTCACCGATGTTGATAATTTGGATAAAAAATCAGGATAACAGTGTTCCAGCGGAAACACTGTCTGAATTAATGTTATTCCAAAGAAATACCCTAAAAGCATCTGGGAAACACTATCAGACAAGCGTATCAAAATGCAAAATACTGAATACGCAAGATTTTCTGGCAATTTTCCCCACAAAGGCATTTCTCTAGGACGAAATAGAGCAACTAAGAAGAACAACTTAACAACGATACAATAGTGTGACTTTGTTAGTTAGGTTACTCGGCATAAAAACATTCTGCGGTTCGCTCCCACGCAAACGCACAAGTTGCGATAATGCAGCATGGATTCAATAAAAATCATCCGGAAGAGTCAATCAGCAAAAATCAGAGTTAATCAGAGAGAACAGAAACACATTGTGCAAACCGTTCAACCGACAACAGCAACACGAGACAGATGGCAAAAAAAATAATTTTTATTACAATTCGGGGGAATGAAAGACATATGACAAAATTAAACACATACTGTTTGAAGTCTTCACCACTCGCAATCTCGAGAGTTCTTTCATAGACCTTAAGTCAAGCATTGATAAAGATCTTCGATCGGGTTATGATTTTTTTTATTTATAATTAATGCATGATCCAGTGTTGAGAGAATAATAATAACACTTCATGGAGATATTGACCCTACGAATCTTTAGCATCAGTACACAAAACAACTACCTCAATCAATGGCAAAAAAGCCAAAAATAGGCAAAAACTAAGGAAATTGGAAATCAGTGGTGTCCAAGCAAAATAAACACAACTACATTCCAAATTCGTTAAACACAGCACACCATGAAACTTTAGAAGTTGTAAAATATCCTTTAGCAGTTCTAATGGCGGAAAAGGTGCAATACTTGATACGAATAAAGGCAGGAAACGAAATATCACTTAAACAATTCGAAAACAAACGTCAATGAAATCAGTCAATGAAAAAGTTTGCCAAAAAATTAAAGCAAAGAAAGTAACCCAACTCACTCCGCATAACAAGGATAATGAGAACTGTTCTTTTAAACAGTGAGCGACAACACAACAAAACAAAAAATGCAGGACAAGAATCAAATCAGTTCACCCCGCATAACAAGGATAATGAGAACTGTTTTTTAAACAGTGAGCGACAACACAAGAAAAACAAAAAATGCAGGACAAGAATCAAATCAAATCAATTCACCCCGCATAACAAGGATAATGAGAACTGTTTTTTTATACAGTGAGCGACAACACAAGAGAAATAAAAAATGCAGGACAAGAATCAAATCAATTTTCAATTTAAAGGAACTGTAAAAAAAAAATCGATTCCTATGACCTCAAGCAGCTAATTAGATTCACTTATTAATCACTAGCATTCAAAGCAACCTGTTATAAATCAGACTAAATAATAAGACAACACAAATTAAGCCAATTTCCGCATAAACTAAACTGACTTTTTGAATATGAACAGTATAAAGGTCACCGACATCATTAGCTACGCACTGAAAGGATATTACAATTAAATTTTAATTACCAAACGAAGAGACCTATCATTAAGAATAAGTGGTAAGACAGCGATAACTACAACAAATACATGCAAAACTCACTAAATTCAATAAATAATTTTGAAAACGGAAAGCATAGAAAGCACTAGCTATGAACGGAAACGTTTAGCTCGATTAATTGAAGCTTCTTTAGCAACTGATGAGACCTGCTATCATTGAGACTAAGAGATACGACAACGAAAAGACCAAACAGAACCGACAAACGTCGGGCGAATTGCCCTCGAACTGCCGGCGAGCGTTTGGCTGCATCAGTAGCTAGCCACGGTTTAGTGAGGCCAGCTTTAGCTTAATTGAAGGGGCGTAAGACAGAGGGTGAACTGAGGGCTGATGGGGTGGCAACAGTTGGGGGGGGGTCAATCTTTAAGAACCGCCCTTCGCACCATAAGTATAAGTCTCCGAAAGAGATTCTGTGAATCGCATACCTGAAGACTAGTGAGCTGAAAGGTTCTAAGAGCATTTGGTCAAACGAAAAATCGCATAAAAGACCGACAGGACTAATAAAATTGTTGCAAACTTCGTTTAAGAGCAATTAAAAAAAGCAGAGATCGAGAAACATAACCGACTAACGTCGGGCGAATTGCTCTCAAACGACCAGCTGCCTTCGTCAGTAGCTTGCCACGGTTTAGTGAGGCTAGCTTCAGCTTGATTCGACAGTGCAACTATTAGTTTTCTAGCCTTGTTAGTAAATAAATCAAATTAAAAACAGTTTCACCGGCTCGTAAACATCCATAAACTTGGAACATGATAATAATTTTCCGAAAATTTTGAAATTAAATTTTATCCAAAAATTGCTAAAGCTGTAGTCATTAAAAGATTGATAACAATTCCATTAACTCTAGAAACTATGCAACAGCTTATTATCAAACCTTGGAGGAGGTCCCCAGGACCCTGGTGCCGGAAAATTTTTTAAAAAATCAAAGATTCAAAACCCCCTGAAAAAATTGCAAACAATTTTCATAAAAATTGCTTAAATTCGTGATATTAAATTCATGAAAAACATTCCATTACATCTCAAAACTATGTAGTAACCTATTATCAAACCCTAGAGAAGGTTATGCGGCTCTTGAGGGTGGAGAAACCTAAAAAATGACAAAAAAATAAAACTTAAAAAAAATCGCAATAATTATTTAAAATTCTAATAATAAAAAGTTGAAAACTAATCCATGACAAAAAAATATTCGAGTAACTTATTATCGGACCTAAGCGGAAAGTTTTTTGACCCCTGAGGCTGAAAGAACCTCAATAATGACCATAAATGTAAAAAAATAAAAAAAAATTGCAAGTTTTGTAAAAAAAAAAGCTAGAATTCGTATGCTAAAATCTTGAAAAACATTCCATTATATCTAGAAACTTTATAGTTAACCTATTATCAAACCCTAGAGGACTTTCCTTGGCCCTTGAGGCTGGAGAAACCTGAAAAAACGACAAAAACTTACAGTAATTTTTCAGTAATTTACTATCAAACCCTTAAGGACTTTCTCAGGCCCCTGCGTCTGGAAAGACGTGAATATAAAAAAAAAATGTAAAAATTGAAAAATGCACGTTTTGTCAAAAAAATGCTTAAATTCGTGATCTTAAAAAGTTGAAACCATTCCACTAACAGTAGAAACTATGCAGTAACCTTTATCAAACCCTAGAGCAGGTTCATTGACACCAAAGGCTGATAAAACTCAAAAATGACAAATTTTCAAGAAGCTTGAAAAAAATTGTGAAAATTAGTATAAATTTGTTTTTAGCGAGCGGTTGTTGGCCAGTAGCTAGCCAGGGGGAGGGGTGCATCGGGGGGAGCAGGGCGCAACAGCGCGGTGCGGGCAACAGTGGGGTTGTGTTCCACCTCTAAGAACCACCCTTCACAACAATTATAAGTCGCCAAAACAATTTGAGCCGAAACAGAGCTGAAAGGCTCTAAGAGCACTTAATGCCCGCCTGGCGTTACCTGTTTATACCTTTTTTGAGGACAAAAATTCAAATGGGCTGGACGAATAAACGGTCAAACGAAAAATCGCATAAAAAAGACCGACAGGACTAATATAATTGCTACAAACTTCGTTTGAGAGCAATCAAAACCCTCAAAAATTTTTTTAATCGACAATACTTCTTGAAAACAATTGGTGTCAAAACCAAGGAATCAATAACCCTAACTGACAAAATAAAGCAATTAAATTGATCTCTAGTAGGAACCTATAAGCCCAGTCCCTCATGCGATTGAGGGATAAGCCAACAGAAAATTCAAACAAACAACAAAAACTCGTCAGAAATGATTGAGAACAAATAAAGTCAAAGACATGAAAAACACCAGCTATTAAGTGACCATCCTCGCTGAATTTATTCCCCTTCTACTTGATCATTCTGAAAACTTTGAAATAGAAAAAACTAAATCAGATATATAGCCGACAAAAACCAAAAAAGCATCTGAAAAAATCTACTTGTAAATGAAACCCCAAGAGAAGTTTCGGAAAAATACTCTTCATACAATAGAACAAGTAGCTCGCAACAACTTATGAACAAATGAAAGAAAATGTAACTGGTTCAACAATTTTAAAAAAAACGCGGATAGGGATTACGTTTGATGAAAGACAAACGTAATCCCTAAAATTGATGAAACACAAAAGTAATCCCTTAAAAAAAGCAAACAAAATTCTCTACAAAACAAATCTTCCCATTATTCAGAGAAAAATTTTAACTACATCTGATGTTAGATCAGTCACTCATTCAAAATTTAACAGAAAAAAAGTAAATAACTAGTTAAAAAGTTAAGAAAAACCAAGAAGTTAGAACTTTATATAAAACATTTCCGTCATAAGTGTTCTGTCTATTTTTCAAGTGTCACATGATAGTGATAACACCTATGTAATTACAGTTAATTAATCAGGAATAATAAAGACAAATTACAGCGAGAAATAGAAGACCTAAAGAAATAGTAAACTTAAACTGACAAACGTCGGAAAAATTGCTCTCAGATGACAGGCAGCGCAATTTTATTCAGGGGCTGTAGCCTAGCTAAATTTTTCTTTATGGATGCAAAACATCAACCGACTATAGGAGTCGATTTCCAACCTGACTCTACACCAATTCTACACCTTTACAGAGGCATTAACCACTCAGCTGTCAGGGACTTGTCATCGTAACTCTAACAACTTTATTTCAGATTGAGAGCAATTGAAATCACTCAAAAAGCAAGAAGTGCGTGAGAAAGTCACTATAGAATTCAAAGATTGTTCTAGAAGAAAGTCAAGCGAAAAGATTGCTCTAGCACAAGAAGCAAAAAAAAAATGCATAAAAGAGACGCTCACGTTTGCAATATATTGTAGTTATTTCTAGTTTTTCTGACAATGCATTATTAATCTTGACACACTGTTTCCTTTTATCTGGGTAGAATTCAATCAACTTTAAAAGATTTCGTCCAATTTCAGCTATAGTTTTTTTTAATTATTTTGTTGTTGGGGACATTGTTAAGGCGTTTGCAAAGTCTAAGTAGAGGACGGACAACTGTTCTTTTTTCGCATCCAGACCGCCTTTTTTCGTGTCCAATTGCTAATCGATTTCCGTTAGTGTGTTGCACAGCCCACATTTACATAAGATTCTCCTCGTGCCTTTATTTTTATAGTCGTATTTTGTTTGCACGAAATTGCAGTGGATGTAACTCAGTCTTTCGCTTAATGGTTGTGTTAAATAGGAAGGAACCGACGATAGGTTTCGAATTCCGACCTGACTCCTAAACCTTTACAGAGGCATTAACCACTCAGCTGTCAGGGACTTGTCATCGTAACTCTAACAATTTTATTTCAGATTGAGAGCAATTGAAATCATTCTAGAAGCAAGAAGAAGTGCGCGAGAAAGTCACTAGAGAAGTCAAAGCTCTAGTTCTAGAAAACATCAAGCGAAAAGATTGCTCTAGCACAAAAGATCAAGCAAAAAAATGCATAAGAAGATGCACACGTTTACAATAATTGCTTCTCATTCGAAAGCAAATAAAAAACCGACAAAGTGCCAAAAATTCGCTCAAATTGAGAGACAACCAAAGCTTCTAGAACTGAATTTAACCAAATGTTACCAAAAACTAAAGAATACAAAAACTTCTGAAAAAACTTGAAATAAGCAAAATGGTAAAACGCTAAAAATTGACACTGAAAGCGTAAAATTCCCTTTTGTTGTTCAAAAATGTTTCCAAACGCACTAGTACCGATTTGGATAAACGAGAGAAACACATTTAACTGAGAAATTTGGAGTAAAAATAGAACTGCTTGCAAAAAGCTGCATATCAAAAAATGCTCGCTTAGACAATTTTTCAAACCTACATTTCTCGCTTTCTCAAACAAGTGTCATGAACAGAAAAGCACACTCTCTTCTCTCTGCTCGTCAGCAATTTCACCTCAACACGCGTTGTTTTCACGCGTTGCACTTCCTTTTTAAATACGCTCCAACAAAATTACCGATCAAAAAGACGCTCCACCAATACTCCACATGGTCTTCCCAGGGGTGCTTCGACAGCCTTATTTTCGTGTCCAATTTCTAATCGATTTTCGTTAGTCGGTTGCACTTTACATAAGATTCTCCACGTGTATTTGTTGTTTAAGTCGTATTTTGTTTGCACGAAATTGCAGATGTCACTCAATTTTTCGCTTAATGGTTATGTTCAAAAGAAAGGAACTTTGAAAAAGATGTTGTAAATTAGTTTGTTTCTGTCCAGGAAGTTTTCGTCAGCTTACAATAAGCAATTTTTTGTTATTTTAATTCCCCTCTTGCACAATGTTCGGTCTTTTCAAATTCGATACTCAATTTGACGTTAAAATTATTGCAATGATAAAAAAGATGCATTTCGACATAGAGCCTTAGGGACAACAGTTTGTGCTATTAGTTTTTCCTTGCAGGTGCATTGCTTCAATTTAGTATACACGAAGTGACTCTTTTGTAGCTTTTCGCATTTCTCTATCTGCTATTTGTTTGGGAGCCATGCTTGAGAACAGTATTATAGTATGCGTACAACATAGCCACTGTATGTATTCAATTAAATTTTTGATGAGGCGCTGTCGCCCATGCTTCGTTATAATTGGTAGAAGGCTTTGGTTGCTTTCGAAGGTCGGTGACTACAGTTCCTGCTACATATAAGATTTTTTGGAAACAATCAGACCCCGATCCCGCTGAAAAGAAACCTCTCTTTGTTCCTGATTTTTAGTGCGGCTTTTTGTCCGCTTTTGAGAGGGAGAACTTTACATTTTGATGAGTTTGGTGCCATGTGATTTGATCGTACCAATTTTTGATTCCTCCCATGCTCTTTTTTAAGTCTTCATGATTTAGGCTAATCAGTTTGAAGTCTGCGAAACCAAGATTTTCAGTGAGAGGAGCTTCTGATGTGATGTCATTTATGAAGAAAAGGAATAGCAGAGGACCTAAGATAGAACCTTGTGGAACGGAACTAGTTATTTCTGTTTTTTCTGACAATGCATTATTAATCTTGACACACTGTTTCGTTTTATATCGGCAGCTTTCAATCAACTTTAAAAGATTTTATGCAATTTCGAATAGGTGTAGTTTTTAATTATTTTGTTGTGGGGGACTTTGACAACTGTTCTTTTTTCGCATCGTCAAATTCGCATCGGTGTATAAAGAATTTAGAAAAAGTAGTAGCCGAATTGTAGCGGATCTCCTCTGTCTAAATCAAAATTGGTTTTCAAAGAGGTGTAAAAAAAGACAGCACACCAATGCAATCCAAAAACTTTGGATTGTGAAATAGCCATTTAAAAAAAATAGCCAGGAGTCATGTTCGCCAAAAAACATCCCTCGAAATAGCTACTATTTACAAGCATAACTCATTCAAACAGCAAAAACAATCTTAAGTCGAAGAATAACAGAAAATTTCACTTGGTCATTATGCCAACTCAACTAAAAACTTAGACACATTGAATTATTTATCTGAAAATAAAACTGCGAATACAAAAAGGGGTGTTTTCGTGCGATTGAGACTATTTATAAATATCTACATTTTTCTCCATTTACAAAAATTTAGACAAAAGAATTCCGGACGCGTGTTAAAAGAGTCGTCTTCGCCAAAAAAATATATTCAAGTCGAAGAAGAAAAGACAATTTCACTTGGTCAAGATGCAAATTCAACTGGAAACTCAAGACATTCAATTATTTATTTGACGATAAAACTACAAATACAAAAAAGAGTGTTCTCGTGCGATTGAGACTATTTACAAATATATACACTTTTCTCAATCCTGTCTAATTACTTGACAAAAATGTTTGCCAATTGCCAACAAAAAACTCGAATAACAATTTTGAGCAATTGAAAGTTAAGTATCAGAAAATTATGAGTGGTACATGGTACCTTTGTGATATGATTTACTGGACTTGTTTTTCTTTTCGTACTCTTCATGAGGTGAATCTTTTCTAGAGCTCCTCTTCGGTTCTCTTTCTCTGTCCCTGCTGCGTTCTTTTTCTCGCTTCCTTTCTGGACTTGTATGACGAGGCATCACGTCTCACAAAATATCATTTATAACTACCTGAAAACAGTTGCGCTATCCCTAATTTGGAATATCAAAAATTATGATCTCAATCAACAAAATTAAAAATCTACTATTGCACTTGCTTGTTTTCGATAAAAATCTTTTATAATAATAATAATAAAGGATTTAGGATGAAGTAATCCACGGGTTCGCATAAAACCCGGTTATTGAGTTGTTCAAAATTTATTGTTATTTACGTAAAGATGAGTTTCTTCAAGTCTCTACAGTTATTGCAGCCACACAAGAGACGCCAAGTACAAGGGTCTGATTCGTTGTAGCGGGATATGAAGAACCGATTGTAGAGTTCCAGGAGTTTGCTCTTGTGCTCTCGATCAAGGAGGATATCATATTTGAAATAATCATTGAACAGATTTGCAAGGTGACAGGCTCGGTACCAAAAATCTGACACACTCTTCTGCAACCGCATTTGCTTACAGATAAAATTTCTAGTGACTTGGGCTCTCCGGGTTCCCACCTCAGCGAGAGTGACATGGCTTTGCCAGTCTATATCAACTTTTCCCCATAACATTTTTGCAAATAATAACACGACATGAAGTTCTTGATATATAGACAGTGGCAAGATGTTGATTTTCTGCAGGTTTTCCTTGTTTGACAGGACGCTGTTGCTGATCTTGAATATCCAGGCCATTGCTTTTCGTTGAACACTTTCAAGTAAAGTTAAATCGCCCTTTGATGGTTTCCACAAGGCCGCGCCATAGCTGACAATTGGCACGACGTAGCAAACATATGCATTTTTCCTGGTTGCAAAATTTGCCTTGCACAGGTTTCGTTTTAGCAGAAGGAATGCATTCAAGGCTTTTTCAGTTCTTTTCTTCGCGTGTAGTGTCCAGATTAAAGAGTCAGTAACAAAGACGACCAAATCTTTAATCGATTGAGTGGCTTCGAAGGTATAATTGGGCAGAGATATTTGGGCAGAGCCTTTAATACACAGCAGCTTGCTTTTCGTAAGGTTCATTGACATCAGATTATCATCGCACCACCTCCACAGTTTTCTGACATCTATGTTGAGCGTCACAGGATTGGTCCCTACAATTTTGTAATCATCCGCATAGCCAAAAAACTTTGACATAACACAGGACGGCAAATCGTTTATGAAGACTAGGAAGAACAGCGGGCCTGGAATGGAACCTTCGGGGACGCCGCTAAATACATCAAGTTCTTTTGAGGTTGTACTATTTATTCGCACAGTTTGTTTCCGATTTGACAGATAGCTTCGAAGCAGACTTAGGCAGTTTCCTCCGATGCCAAGCGCCGATAGTTTGTCTAAAAGTAGATCGTGAGCGAATTTGTCGAATGCCTTCTGGAAATCGATATAAAAGGTCGTGAGGTAGGAAGGGTTGGAGTCCAGGCAGCTGAAGATCTCATGCAAGTACTCTATTAGATTTGTTGTGGTCGATCGTTTAGGCCGAAAACCATGCTGTGCGAGGTTTAAGGTTGAGTAGACTACTGGAATCAGTTTGTTGAAGAAGAGCGTTTCTAGCAATTTCGACACTGCAGACAGAAGGCTGATTGGTCTGTATTTAGAGGCGTCCTGTTTGTCACCATCTTTATAGATTGGTACAATTTCAGCTACTTTCCATTTAGTTGGGAAATGAACTTTGCAAGCTATTAAATTGAAGAGTAGACAAAGCGATTTTGGCAATGACTTGTGGAGGTTTTTTAAGAGCGCAATCCCTATCCTGTCTGGTCCTTTGGCTTTGTTTACATCAAGTTGCAGCAGTGAGCTCTGGATTTCTTCGGTGGTGAAGTAGACGTGGCTCAACTGAATTACAACGTTCTTGTTGTCTGTTTTGACTCTGTAAGGGATCTGTGTGAACACTGACTGGAAGTAATCGTTGATCAAGTCGGCTTTAGCAACGTCAGTAGTAGCTGTTCGGTGATTCAGAAAGATTTCGGTGGGCACAGAACTTGACTTGGTGTCAGACTTGAGATAGCGTTGTATGTCAGAAAACTTGCCATCTTGGAAGGGTCGAAGTTCATGCTCTTGTTGGTCGTGTTGAAGTGCTAGAGCAAGATTCATTTGCACATGCTCGATTTTGAGGTTAGTTGTGGGCGTTGGTTTCCGTTGCTGCTTTAGTTGAAGGGTATTCAATTTTTTGATAAGGTGAGACGATCCATGACTGACTTAGGGCGCGAGTTCAGATCTGTGTTTTGTGATGATAGGTAAGAAATCTTGGAGGATTTCATAAAACCATTGGTACCAAAGATCTAACATCAAGTCTACGATGCTCAGACAGTACGGAAGAAAAGGATGCTGAGCAATAAACTCGTTTATCTCGTTCCAATTAGCTTTCTTATATGCAAAGGCTCCAAAGTCGAGCTTCTGCCTTGGTTTTGGCGGTTGTGTGTGTGATAGCTTGATAGCAAAGAAGACCGTGGCGTGAAACGGCATATGATCACTTCTGAACATGCTTCTAAAATGATGGTCATGAACAATGCTTGAAACAGTCTGGGGTTTGTTGCATAGGAAAATGTCCAACAACTTTCCATCTCGAGATCGAATTAGTTGTTGAAAGTTTAGGACGCAGAGCTTGTTCAGTATTATCTGCTCGTCGGACGAAGTCGAGGTCATCGAAGGCCAGTGGGTACAGGTCAGATTTATATCTCCAGCAATGTATGAACAGACAGCTCCATATTCATATTGCTTGGACCTCAGAAAGGTCAAAAGTTGTGCGAAGTCAGCAACTGACCATGTGTAATGACTGTTAAGCGGCGCACTGTAAAGACAGCAGATTATGATGGGTTTGTACATCAGCAACCGGATAACAACACATTCCTTGAAGCTTGAGACAATTTCACAACTTGGAATGTTTCGAACAACAGCTAAAAGTGCACCACCGTGTTTTGTAGCCCGCTTTGCACTTGGTCGGTCTTTTCGGTGTATTGTAAAGTTGGAGAGGAAGGTTGCACTGTCTTTGACACTTTCAGTAAGCCACGTTTCTGTAAGGCAAATGATTTGGTAATGATTTGCTACTGTTATGGAATTGGAGAAAGAGGTTCGTCGGTTATATTCGAGTATACTTCTGGCATTGTAGATAAGAATGTTGAGGAAGGTGGTTAGTCAAAAGGACCCGTGGACTTCGGGTGTTTTCTCCTTGACCCATTTTGTGCCTCGCCGGATGAACAAATTTCCGTCACGAACTCGAAGATTCTTTGGTTTGGTGCCATCATTGATTAGTTCACGTCTTCGCATTAAAGCTTGGTTTTCACGATCAGCTTCTTCTTTTGTTAGTTGTCGACCCAAAAAACATAGGTTCGCCAAAGGTTTTCAGTTTTCTCGCAGAAAATAAAATCATTCGTCGTTGATAGGCATTCGGAATCTTCAAAAGTATTGTTCTAGTCTCGCCCTCCTCGTGCCGCCCCAGCCGTATCACATCTCCAATATCCGCATTGAACTCGACGTGCGCCAGTAATTTCTGAACCTGGGCAAGATCATGTTCCTGACGTAGTCTAGCTTCTTTTCCGTTTGATTCAGGGAATCCACGTATTGGTACGCTTCAGAAAAAAGGTCAATTAAGAGAAAGCCCCTCCCCTAAAAGTGTAGTCGGTCAACTCGGGGGCAGCAAGTCAACTGTCCTCTGTGTATTTCTATATCCTGACAGCAGTCAAAAATTAAGTAGTAGTAGCAGTAAAAAACTCAATTCCAAATCAGGAGTGAAGAGATCATTTAGTCCAGGCATCAAGAGAAATTAAGAGCGACAATTTATACAAAAACATTTTACAAAATAAGAACAAGAGATATCAATGTTAAAATTAGCACGTTTTTCAACTAGAAAAATATGTACTGTAGTACGAAATATGCTCAGCGGAATATCGAATTTAATAACATTTAGCTTTAGCAGTTCGTTTCCACATCTGGTGGCCCTGACAAAAAAGTTATCTTCAGAGCAAAACTTCTGCGTTTTAGGCACGCTTAACATTCCAAGAGTCGATGACCTGGTGTTGAAAAAACTATTTTGTATTTCACTCTCAACCGCCGCTTGTTTATTGATCATTTTCCAGACCAGCAACATATCTGCCTGAATCTTCTGGTAGCAAACTGTTAAGAAAGAGTCTCTTTAGTGCAGAAACATAATCGCGATCAGAAATAATCCATCTGAAAACTCTTGATTGAAATTTCTCCAGCTTGTGAATATATGTAAAAGAAACCAATTTGTCAAATTAAAATTACTTCCAATATTTTCAACAAACGTTTTCGAACTTTACGTTCATCGTCAAGTTAAAACTGTTTTACAAATTGTTAAAAGATAAAATGAATCTGTATTTACATTTGTCTGAGACGACAATTAAAAAAATTTTAGGAAATATTCTACAAAGTCAATCGAAAATTCTCCCTATATGCAATGTTTGGCCTATTTACAACTCATATTTACATCTGTTATCAATTTATTTAAAAACATTCCTATTCCGGATTTTTCGATATTGGCCAAGCTCTTGCATTTTTAGGGTTATTCCGAATTTGCCCTAACCATAAGTATCCCTCTCGTGGAGGTTTTGCAAATTTCGTTTTGTCATGCACAAAATGTTTTTTGCCCTATGTATTCTCATCTAGTCAAAATTATGATTTGAACTAATATTTTAGCGCGAGTTTCCTCCCCCTATTTTCATCGCGTGTTTTTGGTGCCGGCTTCAGCTTGCTGATATATATGGCTTCGATAATCATTAGTTTTTGACCCAGCTGTGAATCCTTCTTTTGATGTTCTGTTATCCTTTTGGTAACATGCCGGCTTGTTTGCCCCACATAGATGGATCCGCATCCATTACATTTAATCTCATATACCACGTGGGATTTCAGGTCTCTATCGAAAGATGATTTCAGGGTGGGGAGGCACGATCTTAATTTCCGTGTTGTAAAAACTACTTGCAATTCGCATAGTTTCTTCAGTTTGCTTGCAAAGTTTTAAGTAAGGTTGCCTCTGTATTGTAGAAAAATAGTTACGGAATACTGCCATACAGATCAACCCTAAAGAAGGATGGAGATGACGAGGCTTTGATACAATAAAATTTTCCACCTTGCTGAGATCGGGAAAAGCACATTTTGCTTTATAAAATAGAAAATCTTTTCGGATTTAGCTAATTTCGTATCAATGTGACGCTGCTAGCTCAAACTACTTGACATGGTGAAGCCAAGATCTTCAATATAGTCGATCTAATCCAGTGCTGCCTCACCAAGTTTTAATACTTGCGAACAATCAAAATTGAAACGTAAAAATTTACATTTAGACGGATGAAAGCTCAAGCAATTTAAAACTGACCACTGCTGTAAGGTGTTGAGATCTTGTTGTACAAGTTTTGACTCGCAGCATGTGAAAATTTTCAAATCATCAGCGTACAGAAAATACGATCCATGTGAGATTGCTTTTGGCATATCATTGATAAATAACAGAAAAAGAAGTGGTCCAAGGACACTGCCTTGGTACACCAGGTGTCACATTCAAGAGAGGAGAGAGAGTGTCTTTCACTTTGACGCACTGTAAGCGATCAGAAAGTCAAGACTCAAAAGCACCATAAAACGGCGATAGAAGCCATGAATTTGAAATTTAGACAGCTCTTAATAATGAGGAACAGTGTCAAAGGCCTTCCTGATGTCATAATAAACTGAAAATGCAGGAGAGCTATTGTCTTGAGAGTTATAATTAATATCTAAGTAATCAACCATTTGAGTTACAGTGCTCTTTAATTTCATGAATCCGTGTTGCTGTTTGCGAACTAAAAATTTCACCTTTGGATCTTTGGATAAACAAAATCAAAACATGTTGGAATACCAAAAAAAGTATACATAAAATTTTTACTGGACTGTATTTTTCAACCAAGGGCGTATTATACGATCTCTTCCATAAAAAAAGCCAGGTGCAATTTATGGTAACCCAGTAAAAGACTTGTTGAACTGCTGAAGTTAAAGATGTCGAGTACTCACGAAGAACGAATGAAGGAATGTTATCAGCACCCATGGTGGTTGAATCATAGCGCATTATTAAGGTTCTAACCTCTGTTTCTGAAAACGTTACGTTGTCTATACAAAACTCTGGCAAAAACTCATAAGATGCTGGTCATCATTTTTAATTTTGGGAGAAAAACGGAACCAAAGGAGGTATTCAGAAGCAAAAGATAGATGCAAAAATAAAGTAAAGCATCAAATGCAAAAGATAGAGAAATTAATGCATCAGAAGTATAACCAAAATAAATATTGTAATAAAATCTAACAAGCACAAATCTTGTACCTTTGATCACTTTTATTGCAGTCTTCCATTATATGGGGTAACTGACAATCCATCGTGCTTCAATGATTTTTTCGTGCCTCAACGAGAAAAGTTTCTTTGTTCCAGACAATCTTCCAGCTGGATTTCTTACACAATGCTGTTCTGAATTATCTTGCTTTAAAAAGTACTCAGATATATTATTTCCTTTCAGGACTTAAAAAGTCCGGAAATTGAGAAAAAAAGACAAAGAAATATATTCCCTTGCGGTTATTGATTGTAAACAAAATTTTGGAAAGGTAATTGTAACTGTAATTAAACTTAAAAATATGCTGCTTTTGTCCCATTTCCTACATTTAGATAAATAGTACTTGCTAATTTCTAAATAGCTGCTAGAGAATGGTGTCAATTAAATTAGACTTATAGAGTGTGTTGGTCCAAAAATAGCAAACTGTTTACAAACACTAGTAGCTCTATTTTGTCTAAAGCCTTGACTGTGCCATAGTTTTCTCTTAAAGGTCTATCTTGATTGTGCGACAGTTTTTCAAGCTTTTAATTCATTCTTTTTGAATTGTTTTCCATCGATGAGCAAACCGTTTTGGCGTAGAGGAAAAGGAACTAAGGCCAAAGTTTTTACTTTCACGGAGCTCTTGATTTCCGATCTACTAGTCGCCTTTTCTCGCAGGTCAACAAAAAACTTTTCTCAGCTCGTCGCTTGTCTTTCTTTCATAAACGTTGTGAGTTTAGTCAATATCTACACATTTCTCCAGGAAGTACACTCTTGAACAACCATTCCTAATTTTTCTAATTTTTGAAATGTTTTAATCTTTATATCCATTGGCCATTGCTCAGACTCAACATTTGATATAAGCAACTTGTCTAGAACTGCGCTGAACATCAGCACCATAATTGGGAAGCTCACTCAAACTACGGACCAATACGTCCGTAAGTAACCAGTTTGCTGCCCCCGTGAGACAATTTGTCTCGCTCTACGTTGATTCTTACCCAGTTTCGGTTTTATTCTTCCTTAGTTGAGCAGGTCCTGAGACTCTTTTCCTGCGTCAAAATGACCTCTTGATTTTTAAAAGAGATCGAAAAACGTTTTCAAGCAATTGAAAGTTACGTATGAGAGAAGTATGAGTGGCACGTGATGAATGTTGGCAGATCACAAAGAGGTATGATATAACCTTTGTGATATGATTCACTTGAATTGTTATTCTTTTCATTATCTTCATGAGGTGAATCTTTTCAATTAACCAATATGTTGACCTTTTCTGATATGTTGTTTTTTTCTCGAAAATTCAGTTCATTCTCCTAAAGAAACTTTCCAACTTTGATAATATTCTGTCAGCTGTTGTTTTTTAACATTTTTAGCGTGCATTTTGTAGGATGCTTCTATCTACAAAATTCTTCAACACAAACCCCATTTTCCTGCAAACTACTCGCTAATTTGTTAATGTCTGCTAATATTTAAGTTCATTTAAGTTGTTCTTGTAAAGGGGCTCGGAAAAAAGTTATTCCTTGACAAAAAACGGTAGCTCAATTCTGTCTGAAGCTTTGACTGCGCCATAGTATTCTCTTAGAGGTCCATCTTGACGGCGCGACATCCTCTATAGCTCTTGATTTATTCTTTTTGAATCAATTTCTATAAATGAGCGAACAGTTTCGCCTAGAAAAATGACTGCTCAGGCCGAAAATTCAATTGTCGAAGCGCAACTGGTTTCAGACTTACTAGTCGCCTCCTTTTCTCACAGGTCAACAAATTTGTTTTCAGCTTTTCTCAGCTGGTCTTTCATTGATGAACGTTGAAAAGTATGTTATGCCTGCTCAGTGAAGTTGTCGTTATCTTGAACACGAGACTTCTCATTTTTTTTAATCAATATCTACAAAATTCTTGAACTAAACTCTTGAACAACTTTTCTTACATTTTCAAGTTTGACATGTTTTAATACTATTTCCAATGGTCAATACTCCAAATCGACATGTAGAAGTACGTTGAACATCAGCGCCAAAGTTGAGAGGTTAACCTAAACTACAGACGACTACTGCCCTATGTAAACACTTCGCTTCCCTCTTAAGTCGCTTTTGTCTCGCTTTGCGTTGGTTCTTACCCAGCTTAAGATTTTTTTCCCTTGTTGGGCAAGCTCCTTGCATTGCCCTTGTACTGCAAAAAAACATTCAGTGTGTGCCGCTCTCATTCCTCGTCTTGAGTGAGTTGGAGGTACTGCTTCAGGACAAAAGCAGTATACCGACTCCGCCTAGAGATTATGTTTTTCATCGCCTGGAGGATAAAATTTTCCAGTTTTTATGAGGTCTCTGTTTATATTGGTTGTCTTTCCCCTCTAACAGTACACAATACGGTTGAAATTGGAAACTCATTTCTGTCAAAAAATTGCACAGATCTTTGGATTTACAGGGTTACAAGTTTGATCGTTATGTTGATATAGTGTTATTGATTGCGCTATTTCATAGTTCTAGATCTATTCTTCCGTTTATTGAGCTGTTTGATTGCACCAAAGTCAGTTGTATTTCAGTCACTTTTACGCAAAGGGGTTTAAACATCGGCCCAGTACCGTTATTGTATGGGGCAGTAGATCCCACTTAATGTCATAAGTGATGTGTTTAGATTCCTGAAAAAAGGAACTAGCTGCCAAAGTTTTCATATTATTCTAAATTTGTGAAAAAACTTAATTGTTTTATGTTTTTTAGGGCCTCTTCTAATCTTTTGAATTAAATAATCTATATTTAAAGCAGTTAGTCCATTTGAAAACTATATATACAAACGTATTCGAAATAACATGAAAAAAAATATGTAAATTAAGAGTTGTTCGGAAAATTTTTTTGAATAGACCAAATGGGGCTGCTGCAGGTGTTCTTTAGTGAATTTTAGCAAATATTTTGCGTAGAAAGACAACTACTCAGGCCAAAAATTTACTTTCAGAGGGCCACTGACTTTTGACCTACTAGTTGCCGCTTTTTCTCGCAGGTCAACAAAATTAGTTTTAGCTTTTCTCAACTCGTCTTTCATTAATAAACGTTGAAATGTATCTTATGCCTGCTCAGAGAATATGTCGTTTTTTGGAACAGAAGATCTTTCATTATCTTAATCAATATCTACACAATTTTCTAGGAACTATACTCTTGAGCATCTTTCCTTAAATTTTCTAAGTTTGACATATTTTAATATTATTTCCAATGGTCATTACTCCAAAACGACATATAGAAGTACGCTGAACATCAGCGCAAAAAATGAGAAGCTAACTCAAACTACGGACGACTACGTCCCTAAGTAAACACTTCGCTTTCCTCTTAAGACGCTTTTCTCTCTTTCTAAGTTGGTTCTTACCCAGTTCAGGATTCCTTTTTCCCTTGTTGGGCAGGCTCCTCATATTGACCTTGTGTCGCAAAAAACATCCAGTGTGTGCCGCTCTCGATCCTCGTCTTGAGTGAGTTGGCCGTTCTGCTTCAAGACAAAAGCAGACTACCGACTCCTCCTAGAGATTATATTTTTCATCGCCTGGATGAGAAATATTCCAGTTTTTTATGAGGTCTCTGGTTTTATTGGTTGTTTTTACCCTCTAACAGAACATTTTCTTTTTTTCTCTAAAAGAACATTTTACCCTCTAACTCATTTCCTTCAAATAATCTCACAGATTGTTGGTGCTACAGAGTTACAGTTTTGATTGGTGTTTTGTTATAGTGCTGTTGATTGCGTCATTTCATAGTTCCAGATCTATTCTTCTGTTTATTGAGCTGTTTGATTCCACCAAATTTCAGTCAACTTTACAAAAACGTCTTTAAATTTCGGCCCCGTACTGTTATTTTATGGGGCAATAGATCCGTTAAGATTCGTGAAAAAAGGAACGAGCTGCCAAAATTTTCACATTATTCTAAATTTGTGAAAAAACATTATTGTTTTGTGCTTCTTAGGGCTTCTTCTAATCTATTGATTTAAATAATCTATATTTAAAGCAGTTAGTCCATTTGAAAACTATAACAAACGTATTCGAAATAACATGAAAAAAATAAGTAAATTAAGAATTGTTCGGAAAATTTTTTTGAATAGATAAATTGGGGCGGGTGCAGGTGTTCTTTTGTGATTTTTTGCGAGCCCAGAAAATTGCATTGGTTGTGCGTCTGTTATTTGTAGTTTTTGGTAAAACTTATCAGTAATTAGATGTTTTTTTATTTCAAATAAAGTTTCCTTTATTTCTTTTTCTCCTTGGAAAAATAGATCGTCATTTATTTCCTCATTACAAAAAAATTGGGGGTCAGGCTAATATTTTGTTTTTTTCGATTGATATGTTGTTTTCGTAACAAACAATCCATTGCCCTTATCACAAGTACGGTACAGTTGGTTTAATATTCATAATCCTAAATAATTTTTGTCACCTTTCAACCCCGTCTGTCAGCTGGTGTTATTCATTTAGTCTACCATTTGGAGGATATCGCTACCTCTCAAAAGAGTTCAACTTAAACACCATTTTCCAGCATCACTACTTGCTAATTTGTTAATGTTGGCTAGAAATTAGGTTTAATTGAGTTTGTCTAAGGGAGATTTGGCTCATAAAAGAGTCATTCTTAAACGAATAATGGTAGCTCAATTCTGTCCAAAGCATTGATTGCGCCATAAATTTCTCTTAAAGGTCTATCTTGACGGTGCGACAATTTTTTAAGCTTTTGATTCATGTTGTATACTTGCTGTGCGGTATATCTCTAACGAAGATTGATTTTTCAATTATGAATGCTTTACTTGTGCTATTTTTAACTGCGGTAATAATGTTTTGATAAATGAATTTAATCAATTGACGAAACGATTTCTTATTTCTATGTCATCTTTATTCTTAAAAGCGGAGTGGTCTGGCTGTTAGAGTTTAACCTAAGCAATCAGTGGGGGCTTGTTGCTTATCTTGTGAAAGATTTAAACCAGTTTTCAAAACTGTTTTTTGGAGATAGAAGAAAATTGAAATCTGATTATTAAACAAACTGTTTTTGAATGAAATTGAATCGCTTCTCCTTTATTCCTTTTTTCTCTTTTTCCATTTTTCGCAGTCTTTGGTTTTTATCACATTCTTTTTTTGTGCTGTTCTCTTTCCTCTGTTTTGTATCTGCATTGTTTTCAATTCCTTTTTAGTCAAATCAAAATTGTTCTTTGAAAATCCATTACACTTGCCGACTGATTGAAATGTCATTCGTCTCTTAAGCAAATGAACACCTTTTTATTTAAAAAGGTGAAATTTACAATTTTCCTGCTTCCTATCAAATTACTGCAATAATCATGTTTGTATTTAAACATGCAATGAAAAATAGAATGGGGATAGTTTAAAGCCTTCTATAATTAAATTTTTTTTTGCAACCACGGAATATTCTTCTTCGTCACACTGAGAAGCCAACCATAATTTAACAGTCATGACCCCTTTCTTGAGAAGTTTCAAGCTATCAAGTAAAAGTTATGAGGTCAAGCAATTAGCTAAATCATTAAACCATGCCTATGCGCGAGTATACGTTTGGTACATCTGGGTAGAGTTCAATGTGATGATTTTGCAAAATTTTAGCTTGTAATTCTGCTGTTGTATCTGAAACTGTTATTCAAGATAAACCACATTTTTCTTGTGATTTTTGGGGTCGGAGTGTGCCATCAAATAATTGGAAAACTCCTCGGAATCTGCGGAGATTTGTTTTTATTGCTTGTCCCTCAAGGATTATTCAAAAAGGGAATTTATTGTGTATTGGCAGTTTTTTATGGGTCAAGTATGTCCATCAATATGAAATGCATGCGATAAAAAGATAGGAATCAGTCCACCTGCGAGTGAGTTGTTGATAGTTGTAAACCCTGATATATTATCTATTGCTTTAACTCTAAGTTTCTGAATCAGGAATGTTATATGTTATCGGTTGTTTAAGGGCTCCATATCGCTCAAGAATTGCTCTTCTGCTCCTCTGGCAGACGAATTATCTGCTTTTGCACCTCTTGAGAGAGTTTAATGCGAGCGGTTGTTTTATTTGGTAGGTGTGGAAGGCTGTCCAGCTCTGGAAAGTCGTTGAACAAATCATAGAGTTATGCTTGGAACAGGTTTCCAAATCAGACTTGAGCTGATTCTTTCGTCCTTGAATTTCGTTTCCGCATCTAATGGTTATCACACAAACCGTGCACCCTTCGTGGATTTTCACTGGAATTGGTATGCTGGAATTCATTCGTCTTTGATGTAAATTCAACTTAGAATGCGCAGATGTGATAAGCCATCTCGCAAAGCGTAGGCTTTCTCCTTCAAAGGTACCTTTATTGATTTCAAGTTACTTGCTGTGCGGTCTATCTCTAACGAAGATTGATTTTTCAATTATGAATGCTTTACTTGTGCTATTTTTAACTGCGGTAATAATGTTTTGATAAATGAATTTAATCACTTGACGAAACGATTTCTTATTTCTATGTCATCTTTATTCTTAAAAGCGGAGTGGTCTGGCTGTTAGAGTTTAACCTAAGCAATCAGTGGGGGCTTGTTGCTTATCTTGTGAAAGATTTAAACCAGTTTTCAAAACTGTTTTTTGGAGATAGAAGAAAATTGAAATCTGAATATTAAACCAACTGTTTTTGATTGAAATTGAATCGCTTCTCCTTTATTCCTTTTTTCTCTTTTTCCATTTTTTGCAGCCTTTTGTTTTTATCACATTCTTTTTTTGTGCTCTTCTCATTCTTCTGTTTTGTATCTGCATTGTTTTCAATTCCTTTTTAGTCAAATCAAAATTGTTATTTGAAAATCCATTACACTTGCCGACTGATTGAAATGTCATTCGTCTCTTAAGCAAATGAACACCATTTCATTTTAAAAAAATGAAACTTACAATATTGCTGCTTCTTATCAAATTACTGCAATTATCATGCTTGTATTTAAACATGCAATGAAAAATAGAATGGGGATAGTTTTAAGCCTTCTATAGTTAAACTTTTTTTTGCAACCACGGAATATTTTTCTTCGTCACTCTGAGAAGCCAACCACAACTTAACAGTCATGACCTCTTTTTTGAGAAGTTTCAAGCTATCATGTGAAAGTTATGAGGTCAAGCAATTAGCTAAATCATTAAACCATGCCTATGCGCGAATATACGTTTGGTACATCTGGTTAGAGTTCATTGTGATGTTTTTGCAAAATTCTAGCTTGTAATTTTGATGTTGTATCTGAAACTGTTGTTCAGGATTAACGACATTTTTCTTGTAATTTTTGGGGTCGGAGTGTGCCATCAAATAATTGGAAAACTCCTCGGAATCTGCGGAGACTGGTTTTGTTTTTATTGCTTGTCCCTCAAGGAATATACAAAAAGGGACTTTCTTGTGTATTGGCAGTTTTTTATGGGTCAAGTATGTCCATAAATATTAAATGCTTGTGATAAAAGGAGAGGAAGTAGTCCAACTGTGGGTGAGTTGTTGATAGTTGTAAAGCCTGATATATGTTCTATTGCTATAACTCTAAGTTTCTGCATCTCGAATGTTATCGGATGTTTAAGGGCTCTATATTGCCCAAGAATCGCTCTTCTGCTCCTCTGGCAGACGAATTATCTGCTTTTGCACCTGAGAGAGATTAATGCGAGCGGTTGTTTTATTTGGTAGGTTTGGAAGGCTATATAGCTGTGGAAAGTTGTTGAACAAATCATAGAGTTATCCTTGGAACAGGTTTCCAAATCCGACTTGAGCTGATTATTTCGTCCTTGAATTTTCGTGTCCGCATCTAATGGTTATCACACAAACCGTGCACCCTTCGTGGATTTTCACTGGAATTGGTATGCTGGAATTCATTCGTCTTTGATGTAAATTGAACTTAGAATGCGCAGATGTGATGAGCCATCTCCCAAAGCGTAGGTTTTCTCCTTCAAAGGTAACTTTATTGATTTCAAGTTACTTGCTGTGCGGTCTATCTCTAACGAAGATTGATTTTTCAATTATGAATTCTTTACTTGTGCTATTTTTAACTGCGGTAATAATGTTTTGATAAATGAATTTTATCACTTGACGAAACGTTTTCTTATTTCTATGCCACCTTTATTCTTAAAAGCGGAGTGGTCTGGCCGTTAGAGTTTAACGTCAGCAATCAGTGAGGGCTTGTTGCCTATCTTGTAAAGGATTTCAATCAAGTTTCAAATTTGGTTTTTTAGAGATAGAAGAAAATTAAAATCTGAATATTAAACCAACTGTTTTTGAATGAAATTGAATCGCTTTTCCTTTATTCCTTTTTTCTCTTTTTCCATTTTTTGCAGTCTTTGGTTTTTATCACATTCTTTTTTTTGTGCTGTTCACATTCTTCTGTTTTGTATCTGCATTGTTTTCAATTCCTTTTTAGTCAAATCAAAATTGTTCTTTGAAAATCCATTACACTTGCCGACTGATTGAAATGCCATTCTTCTTTTAAGCAAATGAACACCTTTTTATTTAAAAAAGTGAAATTTACAATTTTTCTGCTTCCTATCAAATTACTGCAATAATCATGATTGTATTTTAACATGCAATGAAAAATAGAATGGGGATAGTTTAAAGCCTTCTATAATTGAATTTTTTTTGCAACCACGGAATATTTTTCTTCGTCACACTGAGAAGCCAACCACAATTTAACAGTCATGACCCCTTTTTTGAGAAGTTTCAAGCTATCATGTAAAAGTTATGAGGTCAAGCAATTAGCTAAATCATTAAACCATGCCTATGCGCGAATATACGTTTGGTACATCTGGGTAGAGTTCATTGTGATGATTTTGCAAAATTCTAGCTTGTCATTTTGATGTTGTATCTGAAACTATTGTTCAGGATTAACGACATTTTTCTTGTGGTTTTTGGGGTAAGGATGTGCCATCAAATAATTGGAATCCTCCTCGGAATCTGCGGAGACTGGTTTTGTTTTTATTGCTTGTCCCTAAAGGATTACACAAAAAGGGACTTTCTTGTGTATTGGCAGTTTTTTATGGGTCAAGTATGTCCATAAAAATGAAAAGCTTGCAATAAAAGGAAAGAAAGTAGTCCAACTGTGAGTGAGTTGTTGATAGTTGTAAACCCTGATATATGTTCTGTTGCTTTAACTCTAATTTTCTGAATCTGGAATGTAATCGGTTGTTTAAGGGCTCTATATCGCACAAGAATCGCTCTTCTGCTCCTCTGGCAGACGAATTATCTGCTTTTGCACCTCTTGAGAGAGTTTAATGCGAGCGGTCGTTTTATTTGGTAGGTGTGGAAGGCTGTCCAGCTCTGGAAAGTTGTTGAACAAATCATAGAGTTATCCTTGGAACAGGTTTCCAAATCAGACTTGAGCTGATTATTTCGTCCTTGAATTTCGTGTCCGCATCTAATGGTTATCACACAAACCGTGCACCCTTAGTGGATTTCCACTGGCATTGGTAAGCTGGAGATCATTCGTCTTTGATGTAAATTGAAATTAGAATGCGCAGATGTGATAAGCCATCTCCCAAAGCGTAGGCTTTCTCCTTCAAAGGTAACTTTATTGATTTCAAATTGCAATTCTCTAGCGATCGATACTGGTCTTCTATTGGCAGCGCTGCGAAGCATGTTGAGCTCGTTTTCTTCATTGCGAAGGTTTGCTTGCATATAGTGAAAACCTTTATAACAACGCTTTTCTCCAAATCATTTTCCGATGCCGCTGCTGTCTTGCTCTTGTCATCAGTTCTCGCGATATATCAGTCCTCCAAATCCCGTATGCTTGAAGTACCAGCCTGCAATGGCATCGATATTGGGATCTTTTCGTATTCCATAAGTAGTGTGGATTTTGACGCTAGTGGGAAAGTAAAAATGAAAATTATTCCGGCTTCATCTGATTCAATTTTCTAAGTAATTTGTTTCACAGTACGTCAGGATATCTGTGAGTGGTATTGGTTAAGTCAACCTGTTTACATTTTCGATTCTATTTGTCTTTACTCTCGAAAACATTTTTTGTATGGTTTCTCTTGAGATAATATAATCAGTAATAATCCATTCACACTGGCTGAGAGGTTTTATGGGCAGTTTGATCGATATTTTGATATTGAGAGTCTGTGTGATCTATTGATCGTTTGAAGGGTGTTCAAAAGTGACTGTTATCCAGTTTTTGGCTATTTCACTTAGAAAGATAGACAATGTTGCATTATAGGGCGGAAACGGTAGGAAAACATTTATATTTACAAATTTTTCTGCTTCGAGGACTTTCTGTTGAAAAAAAATAAGATTCCTGATTACAGAATGTGGTTATCTCATGCGTTGGGAGCTGCAGATATTTTATTGGCAAATACGGCCACAAAAAAGCAACTTTCCAAACAAACATAGCTATAATTTGTTGTATTTTACTGTCGTCAACTGTTGGGAAGGAAGAGCGGGGTTGTCAATTATGTAACTTGATCTAAATCTTCGAGTTGGGGGCAAGTCATAAATTTCATTAGGACTATTTTGCTCAATTCACTGATCTATGACTTTTCTCAATATGGCAATTTACAGTCAAACTCGACTAATTGTGATTCGAAAGGATGAAGGCGGAAAAGAATGTGGATTTTATTTTAGTATTTTGTAACTGATTACTGTGAAATCTTCAATTGATACATTTTTCTCGAATAGGCTGCAGGTAACAAAACTCTTTTTTTAATTTTTATAGGCTGAATAAGCTCTGAAATTGTTCAATAATCGATAATGTTGTTGATTGTACGAATACTCGATGGATTGTGGTGCTCAAAAGAAATCTAAAGAACAGCAAATAGCTCTAATGTGTTCTTAATAAAAAAACGTTCCTTTCAAAAGATTGGTGGATTGAAACGATGCAAGGATGAAATTTATATCTGTAGCGGGGATAAAAAATAAATTAAAGCTTTGCAAGTTTGACATTAAATCGAATAGAGGAGATTTTGCGATTATTTATTTGTTTTGGTATCTGGCTTTGATTAGTTTTCTTTTGTTAGGTTGCTACGCTATAATCTGCATAAGGTTTCACAGTGGCCTTGTTCCAAAGAGTAACAATCTGATTTCAGATGGGGGCTTTAAAATGTGCTGATGTTTTGTATAAGGGATTTTAACTGCCGCTTGTTTCAATTTTGACAATAATTTACTTGTGTTTCTGGGTAGTTTAGAAAATAAATAATACCAAACTGTTTTGGGGAAACAAAACCTTGGCGCCTCATTTAGAGAGGTTATGCTTATTTAGAGGGTTGCTTGGAGGGTCATTTACAATTATTAGGCGGTTTTTTTGTTTTGACTGCAAGAGTTACCCTCTGTTTTGACGCACAAGAGTGTAGATAATTGTTGAACTGGCATTTTTTTTGGTTTGACCTCTCAGAACAAAGCAAGCGAGTATAAAAAGGGATAGTTCTTAGAGTTATAATAAAGACAGGTTCGGCGTCCAAACAAATTTCAATGTCATTGTTTTGTCTGTATTTTGATGGTAACTACGGCACCCGAGGGTAGTTTTGGTTATGCTTGAGGGACTAGTTTGTGTTGAAAGGACGTTTTGTCGATTTCTGAGTCTTTCAGAGGTCAAAAATGATTGTTGTTTTCGTCGTTTAAATATTAATAGTTTTGTCGTTCAAATATTGGTTTGAGATTGATCTATAATTTTGACTTTCCGTTAATTCGAAACAAGAACGAAGCCAGAAACCAACAGCTTGTGAAAGTTTTATTCGGGGTGGGGGGTTGGGGGTTAATGGAAAATGATTGTTGAAATAGTTTGTATTACATGGTTGGGGGAGTGGAATATAGTCCATTATTATGTAAAAAGTGTGCAATTCATTGTTTAAAGAAAGTTATCACCTAGTGTTTTCAGATCAGAGATGTGCTAAAACATTTCAATTGATTTTATCAGTGGAGTTGTTGGGGACAAATTATTTTAACGCCGGAGAGGCTAAATCGTTTAGTCTTTTTTGGGACGAAATTTGTGGCCAGTAACTCATGAGTGGAGCGGATGGCTCCACAAGAGTCATACTTTTGGGCACTCTTGTCCCTGCAGGAGTGATATTTGGAGTGCCTGCGGCAATTTTTCTCTACAAAAAATGTAGGAGGGTTTCAAGACAGTAATTAGTGTTCTGAGACCTTTCGATTAGCATTGTGACTGACTTTTTAACTGAACTTATTCCGATTGACGTTTTTTGTGTTTCTTTCTTTGTTAATGTGATTTAGGGGACTTGTATTTAACTATATATTTATTTAACTTGGACTTAATATGAATTTACAATTTGTTATGTGACGTTGTATGTCACTACTGCTTCTCAATTCCTTTCACTTCTAAGATTTGAATCAATTTGGCACTTGTTTTAATAAAATCTAGGGTTCAGATAACTGTGTTGGGAACTATGGTTAATGAGATGTTAAGTTTTTTGCCAATGATTGTGATATTAACTATGCTACCCAGATCAATCATATTGAGAACCAAACGGGGTACCAAGCTGCATTCATTCCGGACATGGGTATTTTAATTATTGGCCCATCACTGCATACTAGAGTTGCGTACACTGAATTATATGATGGCTTTGAAACTTACGCAACATCGTTTTGGGGTCAAAAGTAATGCTACATTACCCAAAAGTCAGCATCTCTTTCGACTCAGTTTTAATGACAGTAGAATGTATGCTCACAGACCATCCGGTAAACGGTCAACTGAGAACTATCTTACCGTGATATAGGGGAAATGTATTGAAACACCTCATTTTCCTCATTTTAGCCAATAACTTCTGTCTTATGCATTCTCTGGAAATCGTTTCTGGATAGTGTGGCGGAGCGCCAAAGCTGGAATTGAAGCCACCAGAACAATTAAGAACGTTTTTGATATGCGAGAAGCTATTGCAGTGAAACGATTTCTTAGAGAGCAGATGGAGTTCCGTTTTCAGAGAGTTAGCGAAACTTTTGCTCACCAAATATTAGAGCCTTTGAGTTTACGTTTTCGAACGAGTGTGGAAGACAATTTTCAGTAACTCTCGACTTTTTGGTTATAGCAAACGACGAAAAAGGCTCTAATAAACTAAAGAGATTTTTGCAAGAACAGTATTGTGGTAGCGGACACGGTGACGTTAAAGGTATCGCAAAAATAATGAATTGAAGTCCTCTAAGGGTGATCTACGGGCATGTTTCTCTGGTAGCAAGTTGCCTGCTTTAAAGAAGGGAGAGCAGCTGCAAAATGAAATTACAAGGAAGGAGGACGCTAAAAAGAAATAGGACAAATTTGCTGCGATGCTGAGGGGAAGCAAAGAGCAAAAAGAGAGGCATAAAAGGGAATAGTTAGCTGATATTTTGCTGTTTGCATTTGCATTAATTTTACCGTTAGTTTTTTTTGTAAATAACTTTTGATTTTGACTTTAAATCAAACTTCCTACTACAATCATTTAAGGCATTGCCTAGGCTATTGATTGGTACAAAATTGACGCCGCAATTTTCAATAGCATGCATTGTTTAGGCTATCGATTGGTACAAAATTAACGCCGCAATTGTTAATAGCATGCATGCAAAAACTTCAAAATTTTGACATAAAAAATTGTATTTTGTGCGTGCATATTGTGGGTTTTGGGCCGGTTTTATCAACAATCTAGAACATTTTGAACTTTTCGAGACTTCAGTGCTTTGGTCGGTACAAGTACCAACAGTTTGGGCTAATTTTTGTTACCCCGGACTTTATTCGCTAGATTCGGGGAGAAAAAAACTTTTCAAATTTTGATGATTTTTAGGGAAATTTGCTCAATATGCATGATTTTAGTCTCTTTTATCCATTTGCTAGCTATTTTTTGTTTTTCCGAGTACTTCCTATTACAAATTGTGCCTATTATGCTGGAATGTAAGCAAGGTGTGTTGTGAATAGGGAATAAAATGTCTGGCGGCTTTTTTTAAAAGAATTAAGTGAGGTTTGGGGGGGGGGCTAAAAAGGAGGTTGGGGGCTGGAAATTTCTATTAGATTTTGAATTCCTAGGAATCAGAAGTTAATTGGGATACGTAATAATGTTCGGCGAAACATTATGAATGATTTATAATTGTTTCTCTTGGGAAATTCAGAGTTTGGGAGGAAAATTTTTAAATTAAAACGACAAAAAATTGTAATTTTTGCACATTTTTCGAGATGTTTTCTATATTTTTGGTTCAAAACTTGTCGGGCTTAATTGTAAACTTCGCATTTATGGGAACAAAGTTAGGCAACGTTGCTCTGGGACGGATTTGGTCAGATAAGATTGTCCAGGATTACAAATTGTTGAGGAAAATCGTGTTTTTATAAGGCCAATTTTCGGTGAATTTTTGTGGTCCTGAGATTACTGGGCCAAAATCGGGGAAAAAACTTTACACGATTTAATGTTTTAAATGCCAATATTTATGGAATAGAGACCATTTTAAAAGAGTTTTTCTTTCTTTCAGTTCAGAATAATGAATAATTCAAGACGTTCCAAAACAAATAAAGTTGATTATTACTTTTCAGAAGTCAATAAATTGTTTGAATTTATTATAAAAACCAAGTTAATGGAAGTTATGGGAATTAGAGCTTTACCAGTTATTGACGACGCCGGCCCATTACTCAATTCTAACAACTTTCCTATTTATCCCTATGTTATCCGTGGACTAGAAGCCAGTACTGTCTGTTGTTTAAAGCCAGATGTCAGTCGCGCTTGGAATTGGGGTGATGCTGATATAGAAGATTTTGAATCAAGTCAGGGTGCAAGATGGAATTCTGAAAGTTTTATCGGCGAACTTGATGGATTTGAGTCTTCCAGTAAAAATTATTTCGCATTTCCAAAAACCAAGCTCAATTTTACATTACCTAATTTTATTACACCTAAAGTTTTTGAAATGCTTGCAGCACATGGCAGTTGTTTCATAAATGGCCTTTCAGAATATGGTGGTGCCGCGCCTGTTGCCGAACGTGTATCCGGCTCAAAGCTGTCAATAATTACTGACGGCAATCGTGACACTCAGCGACTTATTTTAAACATGAAGGCATTTAGTAAACTGCAAAAATTTTACATGTAAAAACTAAATTTTCCAAATCGAAATTTTATTTACCCGATTAATTTTATCATGCTGTTAGCCTGGAGATATTATTTTTCAGCAAAAATTTCATGTGCATTGTGTTGTTACTAAAGAAACATTTGCCCCTTAAAATAATTCGAAATGCATTTGCGTCCTTTCGGAGTGTGACATGGTTTGAAAGGAATTAACAATAATTATTTACAACTTGGAAGAAATTTGTTTGATAAGTTTGTCTTTGGCGTTTTGCGCGGTTTTATTGAACAAATTATGTCTGAGGTGCCTTTTAATCTAAAGGAAGTCTGTCAACTCGTTCTCTGGTGCAAATGGCGGACAGATTACTAAAAATGGCGCCGTAAAAATTGTCGAAACTCTGAAAAAAAATGAAGTCATTACCAATACCATACAAAGTTGTTTCAATTTTTCTGACAATTTAGCATGTTTAAGTACCTTGGTTTTACTGAGTATGATATAGCAGAAAATTTTAATCTTCGAAATAAACATGACATTCGGATTGGTTATCAGTCATAAACTAAGAACCTTACCTTTGCCTGAGAGATTAAGATTGGAGGAAGAAATTAAAAAGATTTCGTTTTACAAAAAGCTCATTGAAAAGATATTGCCCTTAAATGACGAACAAAAAGAACATATTCCGCTTAAAATGTACGTCGTTAGTGAAGATCTAATGCTAATCAGCGCTCGTCTCGGTTTGTTTTCACATTAAGCTTAAATTTTAAAGAAAAAAGTTCGAAGTTTTTAGGGCACAGACTGCCGTTTACAATCATTTGTTTCGTTCACTGAAATCACAAATTCGAGCTAATTTTTCTTTTTACATGTAAGTGCGCATTCTGAACCACTTGAGAAGGAACCAATCAAACCAAGTTTTTGTTTATTTTGAACTTTATTGCCGTTTTACTCTTCTGGACGGATGCTTCAACTCTTGGTTCTGTGTTGTTTGCAGTGGAAGAGTTGTCACTTCAACATCATCAAGTGAGTTTAGTTTCTGTTTGCCGTTTTTTATAGTCATTGTAGGAATATATATTCTAGGCTGCTTTTTACTTTTTTGCTATGCAAGAATACATATGCAAGGCAGTTTTTCAAATAATTTTTTTGCTGGTTTGTTTGTGTGTATGCGTCTGTTAATAATTGATAGTAAAATCCGAAAGTTGTTTTCCAGTGTAATGTCAATCGGAGCAATGTGGTTAGTAAGCTGTTGAACAAATTCAAAGAAAAGAATTTTTATGTCTATTTTGTTTCCTAAGAGATGTCAGAGTTTTCTCTTCAAACACAAGTTTAATTAAGACGGTAGTAATAAACCGTAAAATTTGAATCTGTTTTTATAGTGGTTTTTATGTTAACTTCATTTAAAATTTGTTTTCCAATAGCTAGGTTTTTTAAAATTTACTGCCCCTGGAAGTGTGATCAGTACTTCTTGACAGTTAAATATAGGCATTGTTTTTAACGTCAATTTGTTTTTATCGCCTTACAATTAATGGTATAATAGAAGAACAGTGAATGAAGTGCAGATGTTTTCCATTTGTCTATTGTTTCCAAATACACTTAAGGGTATTTCAGGAATTTTATTTCATTTTGCTTTATTATGATTGCTGTTGATTGTAGTTGATCTTTCCTCTGTAATTGATTCTGCCCCACAAGGCGCCTCATTTTGTTGTGAGTTACAGCTACTGCCTGGAGCAGGTAGTCTCTCTAGTGGTGGTAGTATGTTCAAATCATGTTCATGGTTGCTTCTAGGTAGCCTGTCGCGGTGTAAATGTGGTGAAAGTCTAGGATTTGAGTTGTCAGAATCATATCGTGGATTTAAACACAATTCGAATCCATCATCGGTTGTGAGGTTGTTTGTTCCAGTCAATTTCGACAATTCGGGCATTGGTAAGCGTATAGTACGTGACTGGAAATATAATTGTAAGCCGTTGTCATGATTCAGTCCGCTTTGTTCAGGAGAAGTGCTTATTGTTCGTTCAGCTGAATCTGATATATTGATTAAGTCACTTACGTGTCCATTGTAACTGATTCCTGATGTCTCATGGTCTCATGGGCTGTGATTTGATGTGTTGGTTCTATCAAATCTTTTTCCATATCTATAAAGCTTTTTTGGCAGACTCTACTGTAATTCGACGACTGATTGGTAGGAAAAAAGATCACAATTGATAAGCTCTCCTGATGACTAGAGATTTGCGTAATAGAAGTCGGAGCTGTTAAGACAAAAGAAGGCTCCCCTTTACTGGTTTTCATCAACTAGTGATGTCTGAAGATGTGCGGTTTGCGTAATATTGACAGAGTTTTCGTCATATATGATTATTGCTATGTCAGTTCGTAGAAAAGTTACTTCAATCAAAGATTCAAATTCGTCGGCGCCGATGTTTTCAAAGCCTTTAAGCAAGCTTTCTGTCGCTAATTCATGGAGTCCAAGTTGTTGCGCTCTAAATTGGAAATCTTCCAGGCACAAAATTGTGTTTCGTTGCTGAATTTTTTCACACCGGTCAGCAAATATTGCGCTAAAATTTCGTCAATATTATTCTTCGTCGAAGTAAAACAAGTCTGCCCGACACAAGTTTTCCATCGGTTTGGTTGGCAGTTGAGCTGAGGGTGCTTTGTGTAAAGATCTTGAGTCAATTCCGTTACTGCTTGCAATATTACCCAGTGTACGATATGCGTCTTTGAGTTGGTGATTTTTCCTTGTTGTCGGTCAATGGTTGGTTTTGGTATAGAACTTGAATGAGCTCCGCATTGTTCCTCAGAGCCATCTTTCTGTTGCCTGAGAAACAATTGTATCTGTGATACGTGGGTTGTGAGTTTTCTCAGTGGCCAAGTTTGTATTTTGACGTGTCAATAACGCTCGGGGCGGTGTATTTTTGTTCTGACGTTAATTGGCCTTCAACTATAAACTCAATATTGCAGAGCGGAAAGTTGTTTTCAATCCGCACTGATTTTCGTGATTCTGCTGCTTGGTATATGGCTTCCGATGGACTTTTATCAAACTGAACTTGTTTTTTGTCGGGTTTTGGTGAAATTTCAAGGGACGTTTCAATGAACGTATCAAATAGAAATGGTTCTTTCTCATGTTGTACAATGTTGGAAACTACTTCAAATCTGCTGGGGTCTACTTCATCTAAACCATTGACAACAAATTGGGGTTTAATTTGTCTAAGTATAAGTCGGTGAACTAAATTTGTGAAATGTGTTCCCACTTTGCGAACAAGACAGTTACTCTGAGTTAGTTTTTTCACCACTCTATACGAAGGCAACTACTTAATCTTTTGTTTTTCAAAAGATTTTGTTTTTGTTTAGAATTTTTAGGATCCAAAAAAAGACAAAAAGAGTATAACTCAAGTGGTGACGCGGCGCATCTCCGGTCGAAAACTTTTCTGTTTTGGTAATACGAAGTAACGAGATTCTGCCAGGCGTTAGCAAAAAGCTGCTACATTGTGTTGTGTAGTTTGGATATGTACGCCAAATGATTAATAGGTTGCGTTTCTGCTGAGGTTTTAAATCTCAAACTACTGAAAAATGAGGCTCCCTTCCTTGAAAGAGGAAGGATGGTGGACAACCAATTGTTTTATGATGAGTTGTAGTGTGGACAAATGTTGCTACATCAACATAATTAAACCAATCTAAAGAGAGTTGGTTTTCGTTTACTTTAAGTGCACGCTTGAAGCTAGCATGGCTCCTTTCCAAGAGACCTATTGTTTGAGGATGTTTCAAGGTTGCTTGTTTCAGTTGCATACCTAACCTTTTAGTCAAGTTCCTGATCAAGTTTACCTTGAATACTGTGCCTA
Organism: Convolutriloba macropyga; assembly: GCF_964194025.1. Taxonomy (NCBI): domain Eukaryota; kingdom Metazoa; phylum Xenacoelomorpha; order Acoela; family Convolutidae; genus Convolutriloba; species Convolutriloba macropyga. The sequence goes on along the minus strand of NC_134478.1, from coordinate 24,412,343 downwards.
TGTTTGTTTAAATTGTTTTGGGCAAGTATGCCTGACGGAAAAAGATACTTGTAAGTGCTTTTGCAACAGATTATGTATCACCGCCTCGGATAGGTAGTGCAAACAAGTAACGTATAGACACATCGATGCCCGTCAACTCAAACATGAAATGATTCACTGGCTTTTTCCCTAGATCTATCTCGAAGGAAATTTTTGCTTGGAAGCAAATCGAAAAGGCAATGGCCTCACTAAAACTAGGAAGATAATACTTCAATCGGAAGTCATCCTACCAATTCCGGAGTGACTATTTTGTTGATCATTGTGGACGAAAAAGAAACTGGTTACGAAGTTGTACAGTGGCGCAAAATTGCACGCTTGCCAAGTTTCAAATGTCACGAAAAAATTTCCCAAATAAAACTCCATTATCAATAACCAACCGGGGAAGCTGTTTGGCTTTTTTGTTGAAAAGGTGTTAATGGCCTTCGCCCTAAAATCTGCTCTCCTTTTATCCATTAAATGGCTAATTGCACGTCTGCATATTTTGATCGCTCTTCTGGCTAAATCTTTTGAGTTGCCTTCATTAAGTGCAAACAGGTTTGGCTAAATTTTTTTCCGTGAAATACAAATTGGGATGATCTTGGCATCTATCTTCAAATGCAGTAACGGTATATTGTTTTTCTTGTACCTTGAGAGAATATTAAGTGATAGCTCTGTTGAGTTTTGGACAGAGAATTATCCGGAAAATGTGGTTTCATTCCAATTTTGACTGTTCTGAGTGGAAGGGCTTCCTAAATCTTGAGGTTCAGTTTCTCTGACATAAATTGATTGATATAAATTCTAGAGAGATAGTCTGCGACTAAGTTTGCTCGGGCTAGAATATGTCCAAGTACAAAGGTACAGGACAAAACATGGTTTACGGCATTCCAAAGCTGTACTGGAATTTTCTTCGATTGGAAGAAGCGTAAGAGAGACCGGTTGTCTGCTAAAACAAGAACAGGCCCCAGATTACATGGGCAAAATTACCGAATGCATAGTGGACCGCAAGAAACTCTTTTGCATGGATTATATCTTCAGCTGTGCAGGCTTAAAAATTTTGGATCCGAATGCAACTGAGCTATTGATTTTCAATTCCTTTCCTGCTTTGCTAGTAGCGTAGTCTTCTATCATTAAGACAAATCCTGCTTCATACAATGATGTGTCTCCAAGAGTAACGCATTGACAACGACTTTTTGTTAACCTCAACGTCATTTGGCAAATACCTTTTAGTTCATGTTTCAATCCTTCAAAGATTGATTCGCAATGGATTGTTTCAATTACAATGTCATGCTCTTTGTGTAATATGTTGTAGAATGGGGGAAGTTTTTCACAAAAACGAGGTATAAAAGATTTGTAAAATTGTCTGACTTGTTTCTCGGTTTGGGGAATTTGTAGTTTTTTGAGAAAATGTGTTTTGACAAAAACACATTTTGACAAAAGGTTGACAAAAACTTGATAGACGTGTTTTTGACAAAAACCTGATAGATGCGGTGCCAAACCTAGAGAGAGAGAGAGAGAGAGAGATTCAGTCTTGCATTTTGGATGCATTTGATGATGAACACAAGGTTGGCAATCATTTCTGGTATTTGTTGTTGTTTGAGGCAGTTCCAACATCATCAACGTACTGGAAACATTTATCAGTTATAATACATCGATCCAGCTTTTGTCTCATGAAGGAACTAAATGTGCTCACTGCTCGACCTATTCTTTGTACCAAATGTAAGATTGCATAGGTTCGGGATGCAAAATTAAATGCTAAAATCTCAACTGAGCGTCCATCTGCCTTTTGGAGTTCAAAGTAGGCTTGGCTACAATATAGCTTACAGAATAATTCCTTTCCCGCGAAGTGCGCTCCAGCATCGGCATTTGTTGAAATTGGGAATTTATTGAAGTCAAAACCGAATCGGAGAAGGTGATTGATTTTCTTTGAATCGAATAGGAGTCTCTGTTTTCCATCGTTGAGCGAAAATTAGAGAAGAATATTTTGAAAAGAGCAGAGTTGTTATGATTCCATAATACTGAAATAATACCAAATCAGTCAACAGCTGGTCACGGATATGGATTGGTGTGGTTGGACTCTGTGAGTAAACTGGCTTGTTCTGCTCAGGCGTTTGAAGAACTTTAAAGTCACCAATGCGATCTACATTTAGTCTATGTCTGACAAAATTTATGTTAAATTTTTTCAGCAAAACTTCAATCTGTGAACGTTCTGAAGCTGAAATAATTGATTTGTCCTGTGAAAATTTTTGAAGAAGTTGTTTTTACTACTCTGAGGAATTTTCAGGATTCATTCTTCCCTGCTCTCGGAATTTTACTAAAGACTCATAAACTCGTTTTTCTCTTCCTGTAAGAGAATCAGGGTTTTCACAGTTTTCTGGAGTTGAAAACCAAAAATGGCCTGGTACTGTATTGGGAGCTTGACGATTGCTTACATATGCTAAGATTGTTTTGTTGAGAATTGTATCGAATTGTATTGAAGTGCCATTTTCCAACGTTAGCAGTTTTTGATCTATTGGAATGATGAATTTTGCTTGATCTGGGCTATCTAATTCAAATTCGAATAATATCTTTTTCAAAGGAGCTTCAACTGGTGTGCATGATCTGTTAAGGAGGGCCAAACATATTCGACCTTTATCATCAGTGGTCTCAATTGCACTGGTGATATTCAAACTATGTGTTTTTTCAAATTCTTCATTGGGATCAATTAAACCTGTAACTTTTTTCAAATACTCTCCATCTAGACAATGTACAAGAATCATCTGAAATGCTGAGGGACCCAATTCAATTGAATCCTCTAAAATTAGTGAGAAGTTGTTTTTTGCTTTTAAAATGTTTTTTTTTTCTTCTTTGACTTCAATGCAAAGAGAATGAACAAACAAAGTGAAATCAGTTCAGCGCTGAATGCGTTATTTACACTCTACAACTAAGTTTTTTATCAGGAAAGAGTGGTCCCGAAAGAATATCGTTCATATCTGGTAAGATGGGAAATATGTCCAGGAATTTTTTTGCCCAATGAGAACTTCAAATCGACTTGAAACAATACTTCAATTTTTGCGCCGGATTCCACCGAGACTTTATATTTGGGTGGGCTATACTTTTGGAAAAAAAATAGAGGGGTTCGAATTGATTATAATGTCAATTATTGATTGCGACATTGCGTTACAATTCGCGCATGTGTCAATGAGGTCTCGTTTACAGTTTGTTCCTAGTGCAAGGTTAATATAAAATGGCGTGCTACAAGCGTGGTTGAGGCTTGGTCACTAGAAAAATAATGCATGTCTGATTGTGGTTAATTTGTGGAAGGTTTCTGCGCTAGAGTTCCGTGGTTGAATTAGTTTTTCTGATGAGGTTGGAAAGGAATGTTTTCTCCAACTCTTTTACCTGGTGTTTGCCAACACTGTCTTTGAGTATGATCTCTGCGTCCACAATTACGACGTATCTCTTTTGCTGCTGTTGCACTTCATGGACATCTCTTTTCTGGTTGGGATCCTTCCCGCGCGTACGGACGTTAATTTCTGTACGAAATTTGTAATTGAGTACCATATTCATGCATTGGCGAACATTGTGTTGCATTAATGCGTCAGTTTAGTGCATATGTGGGTTTTTGCATTTTTGGCTATAAATTTACAGTTGCAACGATAGTTGCAGAAGCTTCACTGATGCTTGAACTTTTTTGCACATATTATTTACAATTCTGTCTGGTTTTTTGAAGAAGGATTATTCCTTTTGGTTAACTCCTGATTGCAAAGCATCGAAAGAATCAGGGTAGCTGGTTTCGGGATATGAGTCAGAGACCCAAATTTCTGTTTTGATTCTGTCGCATAACTGGTCTGCAATTTCAATGGATGGTGCTTTCAAAAGATTGCGCTTATATTTCAGCTTAATTCCTTGTATAATATTCACTTTTATTCAATCAGCCTTTTCCTCAGCTCTAATAACTCCAGCGGCAGCATTGTATTGGAACACTAGTTCCGCTAATCTTTCAATTGCAACCAAGAAGTTTTTGGCTGTTTCTTTAGCCGGTCGAAAACTTTCTCGCTGCAGCTTAAAATATGGAAGGCTCTGTTATCTGTATCGTTAAATCGGCGACCCAATCTCTCCATGAGATGGCCGTAACCGTTTCTCACTGCTTCTGGAAAGCCGTTAAAAATTTGAAGAGCACTCTCAGCTGAATTCAATCTCACGAACTGCGGTCTTAGAGCATCGTCAATTCCTGCTAATGCTACTGTGGATTCAGTGGAGGAGCGGAAGTAATAAAAAAGATCCTCCTAGTTTTCCACAAAATTTGTCAATTTTAATATAAGGCTATATATTTGTTTCCAGTGTTCCTATTTTTCAAAGTTAAGCAACTAGAATAATGCAACGAGAAAAGAAACAGCCTTTAGTCAATGGCAAACTGTCCATAATTTACTCGCTTTTTACAATACTAAATTAGGAACATCAACCTAACTTATCTATTGACAATTTTTTCGTTGAGAAGTTGTTGTTTCCCTAACTTCTGCTCAGCTGAATTTCCCCAATCAACTTGTTGTCGTGAAATAGATGATTTATTGGAGTGGTCATTGCGCGTGTACTGTTGATTACGCGTGTACCCTCTGCATTCAAATTTGTTGGAATTGTTGAAAAATAAAAACGAAGAATGCCTCAAATATCTTGAGAGTTAATCAAAGACGTCCAAATGTAAAATTTGTAAATAGAATGTTTGTTCTTTTGCTTTTCTTTCTACTTGAGACATTATTCCTGAAAATTCAACAAATGTACAATCAATTGCAACCAATACAACTTCGCGAGTTTTTTCAATCAAATACGTAAGGCTCAGTGTGTTTTGAAATATAATTAAAAAGTAAGATAAGAATTTGGCTGTCGCAATGTTCGTGATTATTTTTTGTATCGCTTTGCTCTGTGTTAACTTTTAGACTGGATCTATTGTAATTCAATTATTGACAAGTGACAAAAAGTAAAAAACAAAATATTCTGAAATTGGTAATATAAATGAAAATATGCTGCAAAAATGAGAATTGTGTCTGAATTTTTGCTTTAGTTTGTGCTAATTGAAGTGTTGTGCTGTCGGCAATAAAAACAGATAGAATATTGGAATTATTTTAAAGAATAAACGCAATAGGTTAGGACAAGGTGAGAAATTATGAACAATTATTTGGCCTTATGTATCTTCTACCTGAATGCGAAGATTTTGGCTATGAATGCCGGTAAAAATCATAATTGAGTCTAACTTCACTTCTGAAGACGTAGTAATTTATGAAAATTTTTCATAACTTAAGGCATTAACCTTGCCAATATGTTGTATACTTGCTGTGCGTTGTATCTCTAACCAAGATTAATCTTTCAAATCTGAGTGCTTCACTTGTGCTATTTTCAACTGCTGTATTATTATTTTGATAAGCGGAAAAAATCTATTGACGAAACGTTATCTTAATTCTTCGTTGCCTTTATCATTAAAGTGGACTGGTCTGGCTACTAGAGTTTAACCTGAGCAATCGTTGGGGGCTCGTTGCGTAACTTGTAAAAAAACAAGGGTTCAAAGCTGCTCTTTTGGAGATAGAGTAAATTTGAAATGTGAATATTAAACCAACTGTTTTAGAATGGAATTGAATCGCGTCTCCTTTTTTCCTTATTTCTCATATTCCACTTTTTTAGTCTTTGGTTTTTATCCCTTTCCTTTTTGTGAGGCCGTTCCGTCTAACTGCTTTCCATCAATGTGCGAATCAATTTTGTAGAAAAAAGATCCTTTTGGTCAATTATTTTACCTTCAGGGAGCTCCTGATTTCCGATCTACCAGTCACCGCCTCCTTCCGCTTGTCAACAAATTTACTTTTGTATTGTCTCAGCTCGTCTTTCAATATTTAACCTGCTCAGAGAAAATGCCATTGTTCGGAACCTAAAAATACAATAATTCGCGAGTTTAAACACTATCTACGCATTTATCTAGGAAGCGTACTCTTGACAAACCAACCAGTCCTACGCTTTCTAAGGTTTCAACATCTTTTAATATTATTTTCCATTGGCCATTACTCCGACTCAATATGTGATGTAGCCAATTGAGGTAGAACCACGTTGAATAATCAGTGCAGGAATTGGGAAGATCGCTCAACTTACGGACCACAACGTCCGTAAGTAAGCAGTTTGCTTCACTCGTAAGTCGTTTTTGTCTCGCTCTACGTTGGTTCTTACCCACTTTCGGTTTTCTTTTACCCTTTTTGAGCAAGCTCCTCAACTCTTGTGTCACAAATTCACGTCCTGATTTCTCGAAAAACTCGAAAAATAGTTTCGAGCAATTGAGATTTATTTCAAATACTCCAGAAGAAGAATTATAATCTATTGGGGGTATTGAATTTAAACAAGATATAGTAAAAATAAGTATAACTCTAAATAATTTTTAAAATTCGTTGCTTTGTTTAGCTAACTTCCTGGAATTAGATGGTTGTAGTCAATGCCAATTGCATAGAATTGTTCGGTTGTAAATCTATTTCAATTAATTCCGATGAATATCACAAAGTTCGAAAACGTTCTTTTTATTAAATCAAAATAATTTTTAAATGAAAATTTCTTTTTCTCTACAGAAAAATTACGCGTCTCTCAATTTTTTACCGTAACGCAAAAAAGAATGTGTGATTCCAATCTTTATAAGGGAACGGATCCCAAATCAGTAACCGAAAACTATCGTCCTGTGAACCTACCATGCATTATATCATATCGAAGTTGGGGTCTTTTCCGATTCTGCCGCCCCCATTACCTTATGCATCCCTCAATTGCTGAATACCTTTTACTGCAAAGTAAGTCATCATGCAAAACAATTGCACGTGCATCTGTGAATGCAAATAATGTTTGCTTAAAAGCCTGATGGAACACAAACTGAAAATATCACGAAGCTGTTAGAAAAAATGTTAAATGACTAAGTCGATTACAAAATTTTATTTACAAAAATTAAGACACTCTACATTTCAGTAAAAGTTTGGAGTATTTCAGTGTTCTAATTCGCTAAAATCTAAATATGGAATAAGGAAAAATGACTACTGTTAACTAGTGTTTTAAATTAAGCTCCTGGCTTTGGTAATTATTTCCCATGTTTATCAGTGGCTTGCGTTGTGCTATATATATTGCTTCGAGAGTGCTGTCGGCAATAAAAACAGATAGAATATTGGAATTATTTTAAAGAATAAACGCAATAGGTTAGGACAAGGTGAGAAATTATGAACAATTATTTAGCCTTATGTATCGTCTACCTGAATGCGAAGATTTTGGCTATGAACGCCGGTAAAAATCATAATTGAGTCTAACTTCACTTCTGAAGACGTAGTGATTTACGAAAATTTTTAATAACTTTAGGCATTAACCTTGGCACCATGTTGTATACTTGCTGTGCGTTGTGTCTCGAACCAAGATTAATCCTTCAAATCTGAGTGCTTTACTTGTGCTATTTTCAACTGCTGTATTATTATTTTGATAAGGCGGAAAAAATCTATTGACGAAACGTTATCTTAATTCTTTGTTACCTTTATCATTAAAGTGGTCTGGTCTGGCTACTAGAGTTTAACCTGAGCAATCGTTGGGGGCTCGTTGCGTAACTTGTAAAAAAACAAGGTTTCAAAGCTACTCTTTTGGAGATAGCGTAAATTTGAAATGTGAATATTAAACCAACTGTTTTAGAATGGAATTGAATCGCGTCTCCTTTTTTCTTTATTTCTCATATTCCACTTTTGTAGTCTTTGGTTTTTATCCTTTTTTTTGAGTTGTTCTCTTTTCTTCTTTTTGTATCTGCATTGTTTTCCATTCCTTTTTAGTCCAATCAAAACTGTTCAATGGAAATCAATTACAATCCGTTCCTTCTAACTGCTTTCCATCAATGTGCGAATCATTTTTGTAGAAAAAAAGATCCTTGTGGTCAATTATTTTACCTTCAGGGGCTCCTGATTTCCGATCTACCAGTCACCGCCTCCTTCCGCTTGTCAACAAATCTACTTTTGTATTGTCTCAGCTCGTCTTTCAATAATTAATCTGCTCAGAGAAAATGCCATTGTTCGGAACCTAAAAATACAATAATTCGCGAGTTTAAACACTATCTACGCATTTATCTAGGAAGCGTACTCTTGACAAACCAACCAGTCCTACGTTTTCTAAGGTTTCGACATCTTTTAATATTATTTTCCATTGGCCATTACTCCGACTCATTATGTGGTGTAGCCAATTGAGGTAGAACCACGTTGAACATCAGTGCAGGAATTGGGAAGATCGCTCAACTTACGGACCACAAAGTCCGTAAGTAAGCAGTTTGCTTCACTCGTAAGTCGTTTTTGTCTCGCTCTGCGTTGGTTCTTACCCACTTTTGGTTTTCTTTTACCCTTTTTGAGCAAGCTCCTCAATTCTTGTGTCACAAATTCACGTCCTGATTTCTCGAAAAACTCGAAAAATAGTTTCGAGGAATTGAGATTTATTTCAAATACTCCAGAAGAAGAATTATAATCTATTGGGGGTATTGAATTTAAACAAGATATAGTAAAAATAAGTATAACTCTAAATAATTTTTAAAATTCGTTGCTCTGTTTAGCCAACTTCCTGGAATTAGATGGTTGTAGTCAATGCCAATTGCATAGAATTGTTCGGTTGTAAATCTATTTCAATTAATTCCGATGAATATCACAAAGTTCGAAAACGTTCTTTTTATTAAATCAAAAAATTTTTTAAATGAAAATTTCTTTTTCTCTACAGAAAAATTATGCGTCTCTCAATTTTTTACCGTAACGCAAAAAAGAATCTGTGATTCCAATCTTTATAAGGGAACGGATCCCAAATCAGTAACCGAAAACTATCGTCCTGTGAACCTACCATGCATTATATCGAAGTTGGGGTCTTTTCCGATTCTGCCGCCCCCATTACCTTATGCATCCCTCAATTGCTGAATACCTTTTACTGCAAAGTAAGTCATCATGCAAAACAATTGCACGTGCATCTGTGAATGCAAATAATGTTTGCTTAAAAGACTGATGGGACACAAACTGAAAAGATCACGAAGCTGTTAGAAAAAATGTTAAATGACTAAGTCGATTACAAAATTTTATTTACAAAAATTAAGACATTCTACAATTCAGTAAAAGTTTGGAGTATTTCAGTGTTCTAATTCGCTAAAATCTAAATATGGAATAAGGAAAAATGACTACTGTTAACTAGTGTTTTCAATTAAGCTCCTGGCTTTGGTACTTATTTCCCGTGTTTATCAGTGGCTTGCGTTGTGCTATATGTATTGCTTTGAGAGTCATGAATTTTTTTTGGCACATTGCAGTGATGAGTTCAACAACAGTCACGTGTCCGTGAGGTTCAACAATTTTCGTTTCTATGCTAACCTACAGGAGAGAAAGACGGGTTTTAAGGGTTTCATCAAAATGTTGAGAGTTGCTTTTATATCAAAAAAGCCTATGGATAGTACCAACTGCAAAATTTTAAGCTGCAAAATTTCCGACTCTTTGGAAATTCAGTAATGTCTCTGCTTCTGTTGGCTTTTGGTGCCATCTACAAGAGACAATTCTCTGTTCGTCATTGTATACTGTAATATCTTGGAAAACTACTCACGGTCTTCTTTCGTTCCTTCTATTGTATAATCAAAATTGTTATGGAAATTGTTACCTAGTTGAAGCAACTTTGAAGTCGTCTTTAAATGTGCAAATATTGTCAGCTACTTACCATCCAAATAAATTTCGTTTCCTAGTTTTGTTTTCAAATAGTGTGTTTAAACCTTGAAAACTTTTTCAACAATATCCCCCTTTTTTATGACGCTCTTTACCTATAATTTGCCATTTTATATGATGCCAGTTTCGAATTTTTCGCATTCAACGGCCTTGCTATTGGAAACCACTTTTCTGAGACAGTCAGGGCTTCTTTGATTTTCAGTTTTTGTTTCTCCAGAGCTAATCTTGTTCTCAGCACTTAGTTTCTCCGGGCCAGTTTTCATCCAAATGTTGTCCCGAATGATAACCAGCTACACCTTTCTGAAAGTACCCCCTCCCATTTTTTTAATAATAAATAATTGCAAATGCCAGTTAAGTAGGAGCTTAGATGCTCATTTTTTTTTAATATCGGGAGGGTTATTGCTGGTGTAAAGACTCTGCAGTTTAACTCTGATGAATTCCGATACGGGATGACTAGCGCATAAACTCTTAACATCTATTGACCATATTTGTTCATTCGCCTCAAACTCAAGAGTTTCAAGTTTTTCTTGCTATCTGACTCTGTTGCGGCTGCTCAAGAATCTCAGCGGAACCAATATATCACAGCCTGATTCTCGAGATTTAAGCCGGCCTGGTTCTTCACAGGGTTCAATTTACTAAAAATCTCGCCGAAAAAATTAGTCGCTCGGACGTATTAAAGGACTGTAACTTTAACTTTGTTGATTGAAGTTAAGAAAATCCTTGGTTATAGTCCATGTTTAATCTCGTTCTGAAGTTTGTAAGGCTCCAACCAGTAGCTATTAATGTTGCTAACTTCTCGTTAAGTAAGCTCAACTAACTTAAAACTCGCATGATCTTAAGATCTAGCAAAACTTAGCAAAAAGACTAAAGTTGTTAAAGAATCAAATTTTAGTCAATCTGAGAGCCAACTGCTCTGTATAACAGTTTCTAATGGTTCTAAATACAATCCGGCTTCACTAATCAAACAATTGGGTTAAAGTGAATAATCAAATTTTTATCATTTATATCATCATCACTACTTGTTTCTGACTGGTTAAGCAAGAAAATGATATATGTCATTGTTTACATAGTAAATGTCAAATTACTGCAACTTTTACTTTTGTTGACATAAGCACGTATGGTTATTACGTGGCTGTAAATGCCTCTAATGTACGGTTTTTGACCTTTAATGATCATCTAAAGTATCATAAAATAAACAACTTAATAAATTTAACAATAAATAACACAATATCGAAAAATGCCAATTTTGTACCATATATGTTCTAATAGCCACACTTGTGGGTCTGATGCAATAACGTTTCTTTTGGTCCATGGGTAGCTTAGAGGTATCCCTAACCGCGTGCCATAGCCTCAGGTTGCTCGGGTTTCGCCTTCTAAAAATCGGGGAGGTGTACAGATTTTCGGTCCCAAATTGTAAAAATTTTCAGTTTTGACCATTTTTGCGTTCTGACAAATTTCAAGTGTTTTCAGTTTCAAACGTTGTTTCTTGCTGTCTAATGGCTTTTGTAGATGATTTGAAGTGGCGCAAACATCGCCGGCCCTGTTGTTGATCTCGGAAACACCATCGTACAATACTGGCGCTAACTTCAGGACTGGCCGGTATAGCTCTCCATGTGCCATCTTGACTCTTGCTGATCTCACAACTCCGCCGTTTCCAGTGAAGGTCTCAATGATTCGTCCCAGTTAATACTCACAACGTCTCACAGAGTCATCTACTAGCCATATTAACTCACCTTCTTTCAGATTTCGCACATGTTCTTTTGACCATTCGATCTCTGGTTCCATTGTGGAAGATATTCATAAGTCCATCTTTTCCAGATCATGTCGGCATATGCTTGAGCCTTTTTGAAAGATTTTCTCAGGTCTTGGTAGCTTTCACTAGATGGCATGAATGGTGCACTCGCGTTCTATCGTCCTGGCAAGAATTGATTTGGCGTGAGTGCTGTCAAATCTTCAGGGTCGTCACTTACTGCTGTCAGGGGTCTTGCGTTGAGTGTTTGTTCCACAAGACACATTGTTGTACTCAGTACCTCGTCGGTGAGGCTTCTGTTGTTTCAAGATTGCAATCATGACTTCCGTGCAACTTTGAACCAGTTTCTCCCAGACTCCACCAAAGTGAGGAGCTCCAGGAGGATTGAATTTCAAAACATTTTTTTCCGTGCTAAGTCACTCTCAATCTTATCTTTGTCCCACTCGTTAACGATTGTTTTCAGCTGATTGGCTGCCCCAACGAAGTTTGTTCGGTTGTCACTGATGATGGTATTCGGGTAGCCACGTCTTGCAATGAATCTTGTCACTTCAGCTAGACATGACTCGGTGTCCAATGACTGTGCGACTTCGATGTGTACTGCCCTCGTTGTCAGGCAAGTGAAGGGGCAGCACCATCTCTTCGAGGTAGGTCGCAAGAACTTCACATTAAAGGGTCAGAAGTAGTCAACTCCGGCATGGGTGAATGGGAACGTCAATACGTTCTCGGGGTAGGTCTGCCATCGGTGGGTGGATTGCATTTCTCAATTGCATTTCTTAATGCATTTCTCAATCCGATGATCCAGAACTGTTGTTGAACCTTGCTTCAGTCGGCCTTTCACTCTAATTGTTCCCATCTTCTTCTATGAAGGGTGACAGTTTGGCAATGTTCAATGTTTTGGAGATTTCTTTGCTGTTTGCAGTCGACTTCGAAACATTCGGGAAGCTTTCGTTTTGAACAAATCGAAACAGTATTTGCTCTGCTTGATGAATTTTGTCTCTTTTGAGGGTACCCTCTGCTTCGTCTTGAACCTCATGCAGTAGGCAAAAAAGTTTCTAATTCGGTTGAAGCTACTGTATCGTCTCCAGTCACATAGTTGGTCTAGTTTACTTTCTGTTGCTACAGTACTGGTTACTTGCTCAGCTTCAACTTCGTTCACTTGACACCATGGCTTTGGCCAGTTATCTCTGCTCCCTTGTAGCCATGCCGGCCCGTTTAGCCATACCGACTCCTTGAGGCCTTCGATGGACATTCCTCGGGTTCCGATGTCGGCAGGGTTTTCGACACCTATGACGTGTCTCCATTGATCCATCGATGAGTTTTCCAGTAATTTTTATAACGAACACTTGCTGTTTCTTGTGCGCTGCTTGTAGCCACTGTAGCACTGTTGATGAATCAATCCAATGATAGATTTTGTGAATTCCGACATCATGTTCATCGAATGTCTGCATTCTGAGACGAACTCCGTAGACTGCGGCTTGAAGTTATAATGTCGGTATTGTCATATATCTGATGGGTGCTACACGGCATTTCCCTATCACATAGGTGAGTTTCAACGTCGCCTTGTCTTGCAGATATGCCACGATGCAAATGGCTTCCTCTGACGCGTCTGTGAAAATGTGTAGTCTCAAGTTTGTACAACCAATTTCAAATTAAAGTCGATTTATCGACATCGTCCTTATTTCTCTCAACTCGGAGCACCAATCACTTAAAAGTTTTGTGTGTTCGGGTGACATTTCTTTGTCCGCTACCTCTTCCATCGCTGCCCAGATACTTTTGAGTAGAAATCGCATTCGTATGGTGACGGTTGAACATATTCCAAGTGGGTCGAACACGGAGAGAAAAGATAGGACAATTCTCTGAGTTATCTTTGCTGGAACTTCTTGCTCAGTTCCACGACAGACTCTGATATTATCTGTGTCTACATTCCAGTTCAGTCCGAGGATTGAAGATGACTGTTGATCGGCTTCGAAAGTTTTCACAACTTTTGTTGATCTGTCTACCTCTGGGTACTTCATCGTCGCTTGTTATCCACTTCGTCAAAAAAAATCCATTTTTGCTAAAGATCTCTGTGACTTTCTGGTAGAAATCAATCGCTGTTTGGGGTGTTCTAACTGACTTGAAGAAGTCGTCCTTGTAGAACTTTCGCTGGACCGTTCTGACGAGACTTTCGTTGTTGACTGCCTTATCTTTCGCCACTTGATGCAAAGCCTAATTTGCAAAGTCGGCGAGGATTCGCCCCAAAAACGTGTCATGTATTCTCATAGACTTCTATCTTCTGCTTTGGATCTTGGCGCCAGAGAAATTGTAAGCATCGGTTGTCATCTTTTGGGACAGCAACTTTGCTTCTATGTCGGCTGATAAAGCTATTTGGTGTTCTCGGAAGCGAAAAAAAATTCCGATCAGACTCTGCAGGAGGTCCGGTCCAGATAGAAGTTTTTCGTTTAGGGCTACACCTTGGTAATTTGCTGCTGCGTTGCATACCCTTCTGACTTTTTTTGGGTTTATGCGGGGTTTATGACGGGATGATGTGGTAAATACCATTGCAGTTTGTCTTTGGTTTCATTCAGTTCAGCTATTTTCAGTTGATCTACTTTCCGAACGTATCTAGCATTGACATCCGTGTCAATGGTTCTTTGGTAGCGCTTCTTTAGCGTTTCGTCTTTCTGCAGATGACGTTCTGGAGACTTGAGTTGCCCCATTGCAGAGTAGAAGTTGTTTGGCAATTTCACTTCGTCTTCACGCCACAGAAGTCCTACATCATATCTTTCACCGTTGAATTGCGTTGTTTGCTCCAACGCCTTGATTGCTCGTTGTTCCTTTTTTGAATGACCGGTGACATCGCGGTTGGAAGCGTAGGACTCGATATGCCACCACTTGTTCAACTGGTTTGCTAGTTTATCATCTGCAATTGATATTGCTGTTGTTTCAAGAGTTGCTGCCTGCTTCGCTGGTAGCGGACCACTTAAGGCCCAGCGAATCTTTGACTTCCCTGCCCATAGTGCAGCTTTGTCTTCTGACTTCTTGAATTCGAAAGGGTGATGAATGTTGTAACAATCTTGTCCAAGAATTAATTGAACAACGTTTAGATTGTAGCTCTGATTTGTTAAGTTCCTCAGATGTGGGTAACGGTCATTCAATTCTTGCAGCTTCACAATCTGTTCACCCAACTGCATTTTCTCGTGCACATAGATTTGCACTGTTGTCACCAGTCGAGATTCCCCATGCCCTGAAACAGCTATCGGCACTATTTCAGTAGTCACATCTTGTGAACTATGGATCCCTGCTACTGCTAAGGACGATTTTTGGCCTTGGAGTTGAAGATTAGACACTTCTGACTTGTCTACAAATGAAATCTAGGATCCTGAATCACCCATTGCTAGTACATTTAGGCTTAAGTCTCTGTTTGTCAGCTTGATTCGCACCACTGGGAGTCCTCCTTGGGTGATGTTAGTTGCTACTGCCGTTGTAGCATCCGAGACATTCTTTGTGGTTTCCTTCTTCGGTAGGTCGCTGTGCAAAAGCCTGTTGTGTCGCCTTCCACAGCTGGGTACACTACATGTCCTGCTTTTGCAGTCCTTCGACCTGTGACCTGGTCTCAAACAATTGAAACACAGTCGGAACTTCTGGACTTGCTCGCGTCGTTCATTTACTTTCATTGGTTTGAACTTTTTACAAGTCCAAGGGGGCGTATTGTCCGTCTTTGAAGGGACATTCAAAACTCTTGTGTTTGCTTCAATCTTCAGCGTATGAAGCAAAGGTACTCGTCTTCGGTTTATTACGGCTTTGAAATTTATTTCCTTCAAACAACGAGTTTGTTTGTGCTAACAAGTTCTCATGAATAAGCGCCTTGGAGGCAAGCCATTCTTTGAAAACAACCAGGTTGCCTCTCAGTAGTCGACGATCTTACACATACTGCAACCACTGTTCTCTCAGTTGCTGAGAATGGTTTCTAGTTGTTGAACTTAATGCTTCTAGGTCTCATGCGCATCCAAGTTGAGTCAAGGTGTTCACCACATTTGTAACCACATTTGCAAACTTGACGATGCTCGTAGAATCGTCGTGCCGAGCTGGAGGATAAGTATGTATTTTCTTGACTTGTGCGTCGACTATGACATCTGATCTGCTCTCTCGCAGAGTACATCCCAAGCACGATAGTATGATTGTGAGTTGATTCCCATTCCCGATATTGCTGCTTTTGCTTGACCCGTGAGACTTGTCTTGAGGTAGTGCATCTTTTCTGTATCGCTTGGCTTTTGATGAACAACAACATCAAAAAGACCTGACCACTCATGCCATTCAAGTGGGTCTCCTGAAAACTCAATCAGATATAGTTTTGTTAGGCCACTGGCACCACTGCTCTGTTATGGTTGGTAAATGACTTGGGGAGTAGTTTGATTCATCGTGCTCATTTTTTTTGCTCTCGGCCGACTTGTTTCGAGATTTGTTAATGGGAGTCTGACTCCTGTTTCTTGGTTGAACTGCTGACGTTCCCTGCTGCTCAAATGTTGTCCTTGTCAACGGCGCTGGTGGGTCCGTTAACCTAATTGGTTTACGGATTTCTGGTTTCTTGAGAATGCTCGGTTCTGTCAGTTGCGTTGAGAAAAATACTTCACCCGGTTGGAATAGCGGGGTAGTTTTCGGGTAGTTGCTGAAACGTTTGTCAGCTCTGTTCTGTGTGACATTCGATGGTGTGTCGATAACAACGTGTGGAGATAGTGGCCGTCTAGGAACAGACTGTTGAGCCACTGATTCTGCCCACCCTGCTGTTCTATCTTGATTGCGTCTTGATCCAACACTTTCTATCGCATCTGCCACTAATCGAGATGCGCTTGAGCTTCCTTTTGTCAGCTCAAGTTTCAGACGTTTTTGTTCCTCGTCTTCCTCTGCTTTCTTTCTTTCGCTTTCAAGGGCTTGCTCATGCTGTCGAAGACGCAGTTCGTCTTCTTGTTGTATTTTTAGACGTAGCTCTTGTTCTTGTTGTTGTTGTTGTTGTAATTCGTGTTCTCGCTGCTGCTGTAGTTGCTGTAAACGCAATTCTTCTAGCTGATGACAAAGTTCTGTTTCCTCACGCTCCTGCTCCAACTCCAACTGCCGCTCTCGCAGTCGTTGCTCTGTTTCTTTCATAGCTCACAGGTTTTTGAGCTACATTTCTTCAATTTGTCGCCTTCATGATGATCGCGAATTAGCAATACTTGGTTGTTTTCTGCTTCCTTGTGTAGCAAAAGGCCTGGAAGAGACCTCGACGTTCTCCTCGGCGTTTTTGATCGTTCCATTTCCTGTATCAATTACAGTCTCGTTTGGGTCTTTATCAGCAGCCGATGTGGATGAAACTAACAATGTTTGGTTTCCACTCTCTGCGGTTTGGTGATCTTGTTTTAGTAGGTCTTGAAAATAATTTTTACTGTTGCTTAAAGTTAACAACCAATCTGTAGCACACTTTGAGTTTACTATTTGTATAACTTTTGCGTGACTTGAGACTATTTTCGTTACTAGCTGTTCCAGTTTACTGCGCAAAGCTTGCTTGCGGTTGTCGTCTAAATTTTCTGATCCCAAGTTGTCTCTCAATTTCGCTGCTTCTCTGTAAAACAATTCAGTTTTTTTTCAACATTGTGTAGAGCCTCGAAGCGTCTTTCCGACAGTCAAACGATTCTGTGCAAAAACTTCCAATGTCTCGGTGAAAGGGCATTTTTTCAACTACCCATCGCAAATCTTTACTTTTTTCTTCTAAAGCACGCTTGGTGTCCCTGTCGAAAATTCCGAGATACTTTGGTTCATCAAGATCATTGTAAATTTCGAAGAAACATTGATATGCTTTTTCTGCAGATATTGTTTTCTTCTGAGCCAATTGATTTTTCACATCAGGAGGGTGTCCGTCAACTGTTTTGAGCAAATCAGCTTGCTCACTTTCTAGTCACTTGAATTGGCCTGACATCTTGTAGTCAGCCGTTTTCCAGTGTCTATCGGGGTTTTTTCCAGCCATCGTGAGGATTTCGTTCAGGTCCACCAAACTGAATCAAAGATTCCTTGCTGTTCGTGTTGTTGGTGATGTCCGGATCGGCGGACCAAATGTTGCGGCTGCTCAAGAATCTCAGTGGAACCGATATATCACAGCCTGGTTCTCAAGATTTGCGCCGGCTTGGTTCTTCACAGGGTTCGATTTACCAACAATCTCGCAGAAATAATTAGTCGCTCGGACGTATTAAAGGACTGTAATTTTAATTTTGTTGATTGAAGTTAAGATAATCCTTAGTGATAGTCTATGTTCTATCTCGTATTGAATTTTGTAAGGCTGCAACCAGTAGCTAGTAATGTTGATAAACTCTCGTTAAGTAAGCTCAACTAAATTAAAACTCGCAAGATCTTGAGATCTAGTAAAACTTAGCAAAAAGACTAAAATTGGTTAAAGAATCAAGTTTTAGTCAATTTGAGAGCCAATTGCTCTGTATAACAGTTTCTAATGGTTCTAAATACAATTCGCTTTCACTAATCAAACAATTCGGTTAAAATGAATAATCAAATATTTGTCATTTATATCATCATCACTGCTTGTTTCTGATTGGTTAATCAAGAAAACTATTTAGGTCATTGTTTACATAGTAAATGTCAAATTACTGCAATATTTACCTTTGTTGACGGATGGTTATTACGTGGCTGTAAATTCCTCGAACTTACGGTATTTGACCTTTAATGGTCATCTAAAGTATCATAAAATAAACAACTTAAGAAATTTATCAATAAATAACAAAATATCGGAAAATATCAGTTTTGCATCATATATCTTCTAATAGCGACACTTGTGGGTCTGATGCAATAACGTTCCTTTGGTCCATGAGTAGCTTAGAGGTAACCCTAACCGTGTGCCATGGCCTCAGGTTGCTCGGGTTTTTCCTTCTGAAAATCGGGGGGTGTACAGAATTTCGGTCCCAACTTGTATAAATTTTCAGTATTGACCATTTTTTTGTTTTGAGTCATTCTTTTTGAATATTTTTCCATCAATGAGAATAATTTTGCGAAAAAAACCATTGGGGTCAAATTTTTCACATTCTTGGAACTTTTGATTTACGACTTACCTGTCACTGCTTTTTTCCGCTTGTCAACAAAACTACTTGTTGTCTACCAGTGCTCTGGCTACTAGAGTTTAACCTCAGCAGTCAACGGGGGCTCTTTGCTTACTTGTGAAAGATTTAAACAAGTTTTCAAATTTGGTTTTTTGGAGATAGAGTAAATTTGAAATGTAAACATAAAACAACTGTTTTTGAATGAAATTGAATCAGTTCTCCTTTATTCCTTTCTTCTCTTATTCCATTTTTTGCAATCTTTGGTTTTTTCTTTTATTCGTGCTGTTGTCTTTTGTCCTTTTCGTATCTGCATTGCTTTCCATTCCTTTTAGTCCAATCAAAAATGTTCAATGTATATCCATTACAATCCATTTTTTTTGAACTGCTTCTTATCAATGAGCGAATCTTTTTGCGTAAAAAAATCATTGGGGTAAAATATTTTACCTTCAGGGAGCTCCTGACTTCCCACCTACCAGTCACTGCCTCTTTCCGCTGGTCAACAAAATTAATTTTTTTTTCTCAGCTAGCCTTTCATTAATGAACCTGCTCAGAGAAAACGCCATTATTCGGAACCTAAACACTCAAAGTTTTTTAAGTTTAAATACTATCTACGAATTTCTATAGGAAATATACTCTTGACGAACCATCCCTACGTTTTCTAAGTTTTCGACATGTCCTGATATTAGTTTCTATTGGCCGTTACTCCGACTCAACATGTGCCGTAGCCAACTTGGGGTAGAACCACAATGAACATCAGTGCAAAAATGTGGAAGCTCACTCAAACTATGTACGCTAATATACTAAATAACACATTTTATTGCAGACTACTTGCTAATTTGTTAATTTCGGCTAAAAGTTAGGTTCAATTGAGTTTGTTTTGGGGTGTTTTTTCCCATAAATTAGCCATTCTTTGACAAATAATGTTAGCTCAATTTGATCCAAAAAACTGACTGCGCCAAAGTTTTCTCCTAAAGGTTGATCATGGTAGTGCGACAATTTCTAATGATTTTGAGTCATTCTTTTTGATCTGTTTAGCATCAATGAGAATCTTTTTGGAAAAAAACCATTGGGGTCAAATTTTTCACATTCATGGAACTCTTGATCTCCGACTTACCTGTCACTGCTTTTTTCCGCTGGTCAACAAAACTACTTGTTGTCTACCAGTGCTCTGGCTACTAGAGTTTAACCTCAGCAGTCAACAGGGGCTCGTTGCTTACTTGTGAAAGATTTAAACAAGTTTTCAAATTTGGTTTTTTGGAGATAGAGTAAATTTGAAAATTGAACATAAAACAACTGTTTTTGAATGAAATTGAATCAATTCTCCTTTATTCCTTTCTTTTCTTTTTCCATTTTTTGCAATCTTTGGTTTTTTCTTTTATTCGTGCTGTTGTCTTTTGTCCTTTTCGTATCTGCATTGCTTTCCTTTCCTTTTAGTCCGATCAAAAATGTTCAATGTAAATCCATTACAATCCATTCTTTTTGAACTGTTTTTTATCAATGAGCGAATCTTTTTGCGTAGAAAAAACCATTGGGGTAAAATATTTTACCTTCAGGGAGCTCCTGATTTCCCACCTACCAGTCACTGCCTCTTTCCGCTTGTCAACAAAATTACTTTTATGTTTTCTCAGCTAGTCTTTCATTAATGAACCTGCTCAGAGAAAACTCCATTATTCGGAACCTAATAAATCAATGTTTCGCAAGTTAAAACACTATCTACGCATTTCTATAGGAAATATACTCTTGACGAACCATCCCTACGTTTTCTAAGTTTTCGACATGTCCCTATATTAGTATCTGTTGGCCATTACTCCGACTCAACATGTGGCGTAGCCAACTTGGGGTAGATCCACGCAACATCAGTACAATAATGGGGAAGCTCACTGAAACTATGTACGCTAATATACTAACTGCAAACAATTTGCGCTTAATAGGCTCAGGGGAAGCAAACTGAAAAGATCCCGAAGCTGTTAGAAAAGATGTTGAATGACTAAGTTGAAATAAAATTATTTTCAAAAAAATTATGACCTTCTACGTTTCAGTAAGGTTTTGGATTATTTCAGTGTTCTAAGTCGCTAAAATCTGAATATGGAACAAGGCAACATGACTATTGTTGACTAGTGTTCTAATGTAAGCTCCTGGCTTTGGTACTCATCTCTCGTGTATATTAGTAGCTTCCGTTGTGCTATATGTATTGCTTCGAGAGTCATGACTTTTTCGGGTGCACTACACTGATCAACTAAACGCCAATCACATGCCCGTGATGTGCAACAACATTCGTTTCTGAGTGACCTACAGGCGAGTCTGTCTTTAAAGACGGTCTTTAAAGACTTCATTAAATTATTGAGAGTTGCTTTTACCAACTGCAAAATTTTAAGCTGCAATGATTCAGACTGAATGGAAGTTCAGACTGAGACGGAAGCACAGACTGAGACGCAAGTTCAGAAATGTCTGTGCTTCTGTTGGCTTTTGATACCATTTACAAAAGACAATTCTCTATTCCTCATTGTATACTGTCATATCTTGGAAAACTATATCAAGGTGTTCATTCATTCCTTCTATTTTGTCATCAAAAAGTTATGTCAATTGTTTCCTAGTTGAAGCAACTTTGAAGTCGTCTTCAAGCGTGCAAATTATGTCAGCTACATACCTTCCAAATAACTTTCGTTTCCTAGTTTTGTATTCAATTGGTGTATTTAAACATTGAAAACTTATTCAACAATATCCCTCATTTCTTATTGCTCTTTACCTGTAATTTGACATTTTATATGATGCCAGTTTCACTTTTTTTGCATTCAACGGCCATGCTATTGGAATTCACTTTTCTAAGACAGTCAGGTCATCTTTGTTTCTCAGTTTTTGTTTCTCCAGATCTTATATTGTTATCTGCACTAAGTTCCTCCTCGCCAGTTTTCATCCAATTTTTGACTCAAAAAACAACCAGGGAAGCCCCAACGCCATACCTTCTTTTTGAAAGTACGGGCTGCCATTACTTTTATTGTAAATATTTATGACTGCCAGTTAAGTAGGAGCTTAGGTGCTCATTTTTTTAAATATTGTGAGGGTTACTGCTGGTGTAAACACTCTGCAGTTTAATTCTGATGACTTCCGATACGGGGTCACTAGCATATAAAACTTCAACTTCGAGTGACAAAATTTGTTCATTCGCCTCAAACTCGAGAGTTCCAAGTTTTTTCTTGCTATCAGACTCCAAAGTTTAGATTTTAGCTCCTAGCACTTTTTCAGAAAGTCGAGAAAAAAATGTATAAATTGTAATTAGGACTTCCGGGAATAATTAAAATGAAACGGGTGCATATGATCTTTTGTGAAATTTTGCGAGCACAGAAATTTTCACTGGTTTGCATCTGTTGTTTGTAGTTTTTGGTAAGTTTTATCTCTAATGAGATTTTGTTCTTTCATTTCACTTTATATCCTTCTGTTTTTTTAAAAACATAGATCGTCATTTGTTTTCTCTACAAAGAATTTGGGGCCAAGCCAATATTTTGTTCATTTTTTTTGATATTTTGAATTCACAACACAATATCCATTGCCTTTATCAAAAAACAGGGTTTAGCGAAATGTTCATTCTCCTAAAGAGTTTTTGCACCTTTGATAACTTTTTAATGGCTGCTGTTTTTCATTTAGCGTACTATATGGAGGATGTCACTATCTCTCAGAAGCGTTCAATGTAAACACACTTTTCCTGAAGACTAATTGCTAATTTGTTAATTTCGGCTAAAAATTAGGCTCAATTGTTGCTGGTTTTAGTGTGTTTTGACCCATAATTAAGCCATTCATTGCCAAATAATGGTAGCTCAATTTTATCCAAAGCACTGACTGCGCCATAGATTTCTCTTAAAGGTCAATCATGACAGTGCCACAATTTTTTAAGTTTTTAAGTCATTCTTTTTGAATTGTTTTCCATTAATGAGAACATTTTGCGTAGAAAAAACCATTGGGGTCAAATACTTAACCTTCAGGCAGCTCCTTCATAGAAAAAAAACATTGTAGTCAATTATTTTACATTCAGAGAGCTCCTGATTTCCGACCTACCAGTCACCGCCTCTTTCCACTTGACCACAAAATTATTACGTGCTAAGAGAAAACGCTATTACTCGTAACCTAAAATTTCAATATTTGGCGAGTTTAAACACTATCTATGCGTTTCTCTAGGAAGTAAAGTTTTGACGAAACATTCCTTCGTTTTCTAATTTATCGACATATTTTAATATTTGTTTCAATTGGCCATTATTCCGACTCAACATGTGGCGTAGCCAACATGGGGTAGAATCAAGCTGAACATCAGTGCAACAATTGGAAGCTCACTCAAACTATGTGCGCTTATATAATAAGTGCAAGTAATGTGCGCTTAAGAGGCTGAGAGGAAGCAAACTGAAAAGATCCTAAAATTGTTAGAAAAGATGTTGAATGACCATGTCGATTATAAATTTAATTTTACAAAAAAACTGATGTTTTTCTACGTTTCAGTAAAAGTTTGGAGTATTTCAGTGTTCTATTTCGCCAAAATCTATATATGGAAAAAGGCAACATGACTACTGTTAACTAGTGTTTTAATGTAAGCTCCTGGCTTGGTACTCATCTCCCGCGTATATCAGTGGCTTCCATTGTGCTTATGTATTGCTTCGAGAGTCATGAGTTTTAGGGGCACATTGCACTGATCAATTTAACGACAATCAAATGCCCGTGAGGTGCAACAACATTCATTTTTGTGCTAACCTACAGGCGAGTCTGTCTTTAAAGACGATCTTTAAATGCTTCATCAAAGTATTGAGAGTTGCCTTTAGATCAAAAAAGCCTATGCATAGTACCAACTGAAAAAATTTGTAAGCTAGACTGACTCAGATTCTATGGAAATTCAGAAATTTCTCTGCTTCTGTTGGCTTTTGTATCATTTACAGAAGACAATTCTCTATTCGTCATTGCAGAGTGTCACATCTTGGAAAAATACTTCACGGTGTTCATTCATTCCTTCTTTTGTGAAATTTAAAAAGTTATGCCAATTGTTTCTTAGTTGAAGCATTTTTGAAGTCGTCTTTATTTGTGCAGATTATGTCATCTACATACCTTCCAAACAACTTTCGTTTCCGAGTTTTGTTTTCAATTGGTGTATTTAAACATTGAAAACTTTTTCAACAATATCCCTCATTTTTTACTGCTCTTTACCTGTAATTTGACATTTTATATGAGGAGAGTTTCACATTTTTCGCATTCAACGGCCTTGCTATTGGAATTCACTTTTCTAAGACAGTCAGGTCATCTTTGTGTCTCAGTTTTGTTTCTCCAGAGCTTATATTGTTCTCAGCACTTAGTTCCTCCTCGCCAGTTCTCATCCAAATGTCGTCTCAAATAACAACCAGGGAAGCCCCATTGCCAAACCTTCTTTTTGAAAGTACCAGCTACCAATACTTTAATTGTAAACAATTGTGACTGCCAGTTAAGTAGGAGCATAGGTGCTCATTTTATAATATTGGGAGGGGTATTGCTTGTGTAAAGACGCTTGTGTAAAGACTGCTTGTGTAAAGATTATAAACCTTTAACATCCAGTGACAATATTTTTTCATTGGCCTCAAACTCGAGAGTTTCAAGTTTGTTTGTTGCTATCAGATTTAAAAGTTTAGGTAATTGCTCCTAGAACCTTTTCAGAAAGTGGAGTAAAATGTGTTTAAATTGTGATCAGGACTTCCAGTTAAAAAAAACGGAGCGGGTGCATGTGTTCTTTTGTGAATTTTTGCGAGCCCAGAAATTTTCACTGGTTTTGCGGCTGTTGTTCGTAGTTTTTTTGGTAAGTTGCATCTGTAATGAAATCTTGTTTTTTCATTTTATGTAAAGTTCCATTTTTATTTTTCTGCTATTTTGAAAAATAGATCGTCATTTGTTTTCTCTACAAAGAATTGGGGGCCAAGTCAATATTTTGTTCATTTCTGATTGATATGTTGATTTCATAACACAGTATCCATTGCCTTTATCAAACAAACACGGTAAATCTAAATGTTCATCCTCCTGAAGAGTTTTTGCACCTTTGATAATTGTTTGTCGGCTGGCGTTTTTCATTTAGTGTGCCATTTGGAGGATGTCACTACCTCTCAAAATTGTTCAATGTAAACACACTTTTCCTGCAGACTACTTGCCAATTTGTTAATTTCGGCTAGAAATTAGGTTCAATTGAGTTTGTTATAGGGTATTTTGATCCAAAAAGTAGCCCTTCTTTGACAAATAACTTTAACTCCATTCTATCAAAGCACTGACGGCGCCATAGATTTCTCTTAATAGTCTCTCATGACAGTGTGACAACTTTTAAGCTTGTGAGTTTTGAATACCTTTTGAATTGTTTTTCATCAATGAGAATCTTTTTCATAGAAAAAACCATTGGAGTCAAATAATTTCAATTCAGGGAGCTCCTGATTTCCAATCTACCAGTCACTTCTTTTTTCGGTATGTCAGCAAAATTACTTGTTGTCTACTAGTGGTCTGGCTACTAGAGTTTAACATCAGCAACCAGCGGGGGGCTCGTAAAAAACTTAAAAAACATTTCAAAACTGGTTTTTTGGCGATAAGGTGAAATTGAAATGTGAATAGTGAACCAACTGTTTTTGAATGAAATTGAATCGGTTCTCCTTTATTCTTTTTTCGTTTATTCCATTTTTTGCAGTCTTTGGTTTTTTTCCTATATTCGTGCTGTTCTCTTTTCTCCTTTTCGTATCTGCATTGCTTTCTATTCCTTTATAGTCCAATCAAAATTGTTCAACGGCAATCCTTTAAAATCGATACTTTTTGAACTGTTTTCCATCAATGAGCGAAAATTCTTGCGTAGAAAAAAATCATTGGTCCAATTATTTTAGCTCCAGGGAGCTCCTGTTTTCCAACCTACCAGTCACCACCTTATTCCGCTTGTCAACAAAATCAATTTAATTTTTTCTCAGCTCCTATTTTCTTTATGAACCTGCACAGAGAGGACACCATTATTCGGAACCTAAATTTTCAATAATTCGCGAATTGAAACACCATCTACGAATTTCTCTAGGAAGTATGCTCTTGACGAACCGTTCCTACGTTTTCTAAGTTTTCGACATGCTTTATTATTAGTTTCCATTGGCCAGTACTCCGACTCAACTTGTGGCGTAGCCAACTTAGGGTAGATTCACGCTGAACGTCAGTGCAATAATTGGGAAGCTCACTCAAACTATGTGCGCTTATATACTAACTGCGAATACTGTGCGCTTAAGAGGCTGAGAGGAAGCAAACTGAAAAGATCCCAAATTTGTTAGAAAAGATGTTAAATGACTATGTCGATTATAAAATTAATTTTACAAAAATTGATGACTTTCTACGTTTCAGTAAAAGTTTGGAGTATTTCAGTGTTCTATTTCGCCAAAATCTATATATGGAAAAAGGCAACATGACTACAGTTAACTAGTGTTTTAATTTCAGCTCCTGTCTTGGTACTCATATCCCGTGTATATCAGTGGCTTCCACTGTTCTTATGTATTGCCTCGATAGTCATGATTTTTTTGGGGCACATTGCACTGATCAATTTAACGACAATCACATGCCCGTGAAAAGCAACAATATTCGTTTTTGCGCTAACTTTTAGGCGAGACTGTCTTTAAAGACGGTCTTCAAGGGCTTCATCAAAGTATTGAGATTTGCATTTAGATCAAAAAAGCCTATGGATAGTACCAACTGTAAAATTTGTAAGCTGGACTGATTCAGACTCTACGGAAACATTCTTTCGTCTTCCAATTTTTCGACATGTTTTAATATTAGTTTCGATTGGCCTTTACTCCGACTCAACACGTGGCGTAACCAACTTGGGGTAGAACCACGCTGAACATCAGTGCAATAATTCTTCACTCCAACTATGGGCCACAACGTCCGTAAGTAACCAGTTTGCTTCCCTCTTAAGTCGCTTTTGCCTCGCTCTACGTTGGTTCCTACCAAAATTAGGACTTTTTTACCTTGTCGGGCAGGCTCCTCGTTGCCCTTGTGTCACAAAAAGACTTCCAATTTGTGCAGCTCTCAAGCTGTGTCTTGAGTGAGCTGGTGGTACTGCTCAGGACAAAAGCAGACTACTGCCTCCTCCAAAACATTAAATGTTTTATCGCCTCGAGGACCATTATTTCAGTTTTTATGAGATCTCTTGTTAATTTGGTTGTCTTTCCCCTCTAACAGTACACAATCGCTTGAAATCGGAAACTCATTTCAGTCAAATAATCGCACAGATCTTTGGTTTTACAGGGTTACAAGTTTGATTGGTGTTTTGCTATATTGTTGTAGATTGCGCCATTCTAGAGTTTTAGGTCTAAATTTCTGTTTTTTGAGCTGCTTGATTCCACCAAAAGTCAGTTATATTTTAGTCTATTTTAGGCAAACGGGTTTAAATTTAGGCCCAGTATCGTCATTTTTTGGACAGTAGATCCCACTTATTGTCATAAGTGATGTGTTTAGTAGCTTGAAAAAAAAACTAGCTGCCAAGGTTTTCACATTATTCTAAATTTGTGAGAAATCATCATTGTTTCGTGCTTTTTAGGGCTTCTTCTAATCTATTGATTCAAATAATCAATAAACAAAGGTGTAAGTCAATTTGAAAACTATATATACAAACGTTTTCGAAATAACGTGCAAAAATCAGTAAATTAAGAATTTCACGGAAGACATTTTTTTGTTAAAACAGAAATTTTTGAAAAATCTTTTTTGATGAGATCTTAAATTTTGTAGATTGGTGATCTTTTATTTTATCCTTCTAATGTTTACTACAACACTCTACTTTTTGTAAGGGTTTGGAACATTTCATTGTTTCAGTGTTCTAAAATTTAAGTTTTGAACAAAGCAAGATGGTTAATTTCAACTAGTAGCAGAATTAAAGCAATTTAATTGTTTTGACAGAAAAGCGTTCCGCCTTTTGCAATGTTTTATTATCTCTGCGACATCTTTGTACAACTGATAAGTACATTTATTCCGATTGTCATTTATGTATCCAGTTTCCACAAGCCGTCAAAACAAATCTCAGGATTTTTAAAACTTCAAACAGAAACTTACGAAATGGATAGTTCCCAGTAAAATCTATAAAGAAAAGCAAATTTATCTTAATGTGTTTTCTGTTGGCTATCTGATCTGCTTCTCCAATCGAAAATTAATACAGGCAGGTACGAAAATGTATATACTCTTTACTTAGAAACGTTGATATTAGACCAGAGGTCAAGCAATTTTTTTACGTTGCCCAAAAAACGGGAGGTTCAGCGCTCGAATTTTTTCCACAGTATAGCTTATAAAAGAAATTGCTTTCAATCTATGTAAAACTAAGTGAGCCTGCTGGACTAAAGAAAAATCCGATTATTTATTTAATAAGTTTCCGATTATTTCCCTTAATGGGACGCTTGCACTTGAATGTACATCTGCTTGAGCAATTGCTGTCGCGCATCATCGAGAACTTTCAGCGTTGATTTAACAAAGAAATGGAACTTCAAATAAGAAAAAGAGATGTCCTACCCTGTTAGGAAAGTTAACCTGTTTATTGAAGGATCCTAACTACAATTATATTGTTTTGTTATTTCTCAGACAGTCGAGTTCAATCTGTAAAGGAATTGAGTCCGCCATCTTGATGTTGCAGGTGATGGCGTCTTAAAATCCCCAATCTATTATGTGTAATAGGGGCTAATCTCATGCTCAGTTTTATGAATTAGGTACCAGGGGAGCTCTCAAGACATAAAAATTGAAGTAGCAGTAAAACCAGACTGAATCTATCTAAACGTTTATTTGCATTGCTGATCAGACCCGTCTCATACATGACGAGTTTTTGCTAATGTCAAAACTTCTTAATGTCAACAGAATTTTAACTTACAGACCCCGAGTTATCCGTTCTCTATTTTATGGAAAGCAATTGGATCATTTCCGTTTTAGCTTCCCCCACGTAGTATATGCAACCCTCAGTTACAGAGCACGCGTAATTAAATATAGTAGAAATTTTTAAAAAAAATGCGCTTAAATGCTGGCCCTAATTTTACAGTTTATTATTGCTTTAGTTTGGATAATGGGTTGCAATTATTTTATTATTAGTTTTCATTGGCCATTACTCCGACTCAACATGTGGCGAAGCCAACTTAGGGTAGAAATAAGCTGAACGTCAGTGCAATAATTGGGAAGCTCACTCAAACTATGTGCGCTTTTATTTTAACTGCAAATACTGCGCGCTTAATAGGCTGAAATGAAGCAAACTAAAAAAATCCCGAAGCTTATAGAAAAGTTGTTAAATGACTAAATCGATTACAAAATTATTTATACAAAAAATTATGATTTTCTAGTTTTCAGTAAAGGTTAGGAGTATTTCAGTGTTCTAATTCGCTAAAATCTAAATATGAAACAAGACAACATCCCTACTGTTAACTAGTGTTTTAATTTAGGCTCCTGGCTTTCATAATCATTTCCCGTGATCATCAGTGGCTTGCGTTGTGCTATACGTATTGCTTCGAGAGTCATGATTTTTTTGGGCACATTGCACTAATCAGTTTAACGACAATCACATGCCCGTGAAAGGCAACAACCTTCGTTTTTGTGCTAACCTACAGGCGAGTCTGTCTTAAAGGCGGTCTTTAAAGGCTTCATCAAAAGATTGAGAGTTTCATTTAGATCAAAAAAGCCTATGGATAGTACCAACAGCAAAATTTGTAAGCTGGACTGATTCAGACTCTACGGAAACATTCCTTCGTTTTCTAAGTTTTCGACATGTTTCAATATAAGTTTCGATTGGCTTTTACTCCTACTCAACATGTGGCCAAGCCAACTTGGGGTAGGACCACGCTGAACATCAGTGCAGTCATTGGGAACCTAACTCAAACTACGGACCACAAGGTCCTTATGTAACCAGTTTGCTTTTCTCTTAAGTCGCTTTTGCCTCGCTCTACGTTGGTTCCTACCAAGTTTAGGACTTCTTTTTAGCTTGTCGGGCAGGCTCCTCGTATTGCCCTTGTGTCGCAAAAAGATTTCCAGGTTGTGCCGCTACCGATCCTTGTCTTGAGCGAGCTGGTGGTACTGCTTCAGAACAAAAGCAGGCTACTGCCTCCTCCTAGAGATTATGTGTTTTATCGCCTCGAGGACCAATATTCCAGATTTTATGAGGTCACTGTTATATTGGCTGTCTTTCCCCTCGAACAGAACACAATGGCTTGAAATCGGAAACCCATTTCTGTCAAATAATTGCACAGATCTTTGGTTTTACAGGGTTACAAGTTTGATTGGTGTTTTGTTATTGTGTTGTAGATTGCGCCATTCTAGAGTTCCAGGTCTAATCTTCAGTTTATTGACCTGCTTGTTTCCGCCAAAATTCAGTTATTATTCAGTCTATTTTAGGCAAACGGGTTTAAATTTAGGCCCTGTACCGTATCTCTGTGACATCTTTGAACACATTGACAACAATTTGCAGGAGGCTTCTGTTTTCCTTCTTGACTCTTCTAAAGCTAACCACAAGATAGCCAACGGTTTACTCTTTCGACTATCAGAAAATGGGGTTAAATGGACGAATGTTGAAGCCCTTGGAACGATATCTAACGAAGAGACGACAGTTTGTTAGATTATAAGATTCCTGTTCAGTCATCATCTGTGATCGAGGGATTCAGCGGGGTTCAAATTGAGGGCCCCTGTTATTGGCTGTATTAATTAATCATCTGCTTGCATTAATTATCGGCTATTTTTCATATCACTGTTTACCTCCTTGCTGATGAATCCATAATATTTTACCATGAAGATTTGGGCTTCTGACACCGAGCTCAATGTGACTTTGATTCGATATATCAATTGAGTTACAAAAACACCGTAATTTTTAGTCACAAAGAATGTCTGGTTATTAGGATCAATGAAGCTCCTAAGATGCAATTTTGTCTGATTAATTTGAGTCTGCAATATAAAAACCTGGGGAAGATGTTGACCTTTTTGTGCAAACCGACTTATCTCCTAACAGTTGCGTGGAAGCCAGAATTGAATGTTCCAAAAAACTTTTCTTTAACATAACAGATACGTGTCAAACAAATTGACAGTCAAGGATAAATACATTTATTCCGATTGTCATTTATGTGTCCAGTTGCCACAAGCCGTCAAAGCAAATCTCAGGAGTTTTAAAACTTCAAACAGAAACTTACGAAATGGATAGTTCCCAATTGAAGCTATAAAAAAAGCTAATTTATCTTAATGTGTTTTCTGCTGGCTTTTTTTGTACTATCTGATCTGCTTCTCCAATCGAAAATTAACATAGGCAGGTGCGAAATTGTATATACTCTTTACTTAGAAATCTTGACGTCAGACCAGAGGTCAAGCAATTTTTTTATGTTGCCCAAAAAACGGGAGGTTCAGCGCTCGAATTTCTTCCACAGTCCTTATGTAAGAAATTGCTTTCAATCCATGATGCATGGGTGCTCGCCTTAATTTTACAGTTTTTATTGGTTTAGTTTTGATAATGGGTTGCAATTAGTTTATTATTCGTCTCAATTGGTCACTACTTCGACTCAACATGTTGCGTAGCCATTTTAGGTAGAACCACGCTGAACGTCAGTGCAATAATTGGGAAACTCACTCAAACTATGTGCGTTTATATACTAACTGCAAATAATGTGCGCTGAATAGGCTGAGGGGAAGCCAATTGAAAAAATCCTGAAGCTTTTAGAAAAGTTGTCAAGAGACTAAGTCGATTATAAAATTATATTTACAAAAAATTATGATTTTCTAGTTTTCAGTAAAGGTTTGGAGTATTTCAGTGTTCTAATTCGCTAAAATCTAAATATGAAATAAGACAACATCGCTACTGTTAACTAGTGTATTAATTTAGGCTCCTGGCTTTCATACTCATTTCCCGTGTTTATCAGTGGCTTGCGTTGTGTTATATGTATTGCTTCGAGAGTCATGATTTTTTGGGGCACATTGCACTAATCACATGCCCGTGAAAGGCAACAACCTTTCTTTGTGCTAACCTACAGGCGAGTTTGTCTTTAAAGACGGTCTTTAAAGGCTTCATCAAAATATTGAGAGTTTCATTTAGATCAAAAAAGCCTATGGATAGTACCAACAGCAAAATTTGTAAGCTGGACTGATTCAGACTCTACGGAAACATTCCTTCGTTTTCTAAGTTTTCGACATGTTTCAATATAAGTTTCGATTGGCTTTTACTCCTACTCAACATGTGGCCAAGCCAACTTGGGGTAGGACCACGCTGAACATCAGTGCAGTCATTGGGAACCTAACTCAAACTACGGACCACAAGGTCCTTATGTAACCAGTTTGCTTTTCTCTTAAGTCGCTTTTGCCTCGCTCTACGTTGGTTCCTACCAAGTTTAGGACTTCTTTTTACCTTGTTGGGCAGGCTCCTCGTATTGCCCTTGTGTCGCAAAAAGACTTCCACGTTGTGCAGCTCTCGATCACTGTCTTGAGTGAGCTGGTGGTACTGCTTCAGGACAAAAGCAAACTTCTGCCTCCTCCTTGAGATTATGTGTTTTATCGCCTCGAGGACCAATATTCCAGTTTTTATGAGGTCTCTTGTTATATTGGTTGTCTTTCCCCTCTAAGGAAACACAATCGTTTGAAATCTGAAAATCATCTCTGTCAAATAATTACACTGATCTTTGGTTTTACAGGGTTACATGTTTGATTGGTGTTTTGTTATAGTGTTGTAGATTGCGCCATTCTAGAATTCCAGGTCTAATCTTCTGATTATTGAGCTGCTTGATTCCACCAAAAGTCAGTTATATTTCAGTCTATTTTAGGCAAACGGGTTTAAACTTAGCACCAGTACCGTTATTGTATGGGCAGTAGATCCCACTTATTGTCATAAGTGATATGTTTAGTCGCTTGAAAAAAAACTAGCAGCCAAGGTTTTCACATTATTCTAAATTTGTGAAAAATCATCATTGTTTTGTGCTTTTTAGGGCTTCTTCTAATCTATTGATTCAAATAATCAAAAATTAAAGGAGTAAGTCATTTTTAAAACTATATATACAAACGTTTTCGAAAGAACGTGAAAAAATCACTAAATTAAGAGTTTCACGGAAGATTTTTCTTGTTAACACAGAAATCAATGTAAAATCTTTTTGTTGAGATCCTAAATTTTGTAGATTGGTGATCTTTTATTTTATCTTTCTAATGTTTTCGATGACACTCTGTTTGTTGGAGCTGAGCTCGCTAAGCTTGCATAGGCGGAAAAATAGAAACAAAACACTTTCTATTGTCCTAGTCATTTAATAGTTATGGTTATAGTTCTAGTTACAGTTTGTCACGTGATAAAAAAGAGAAAAAGGGGGAAATAACAAAAAGCAACACCCAGAACTCAACGTAGCGGCCGCAGAAAACGGCTGAAAATATAACTCAGCAAAATAATGCAAAACAAATTGTCTTGAGCAGTAAAAAACGTGTTACTGTGTCTTGAACTAGAAATATTCCTGAGCAGTAAATTGTTACTCTGTCTTGTATTCAAAACATTATTCTTGAGCAGTAAATTCTGTTACTGTGTCTTGCATCAAAGAATTACTGTAGCTGAATTTCAACTGTTACAACCCCAACTTCTGGTATTCTCAATTTGTGAGTACAAACAGTAAAAGCCAACTTAAGTTTTGAATTTAAATATTTCTGCACAAACAGGTCTTAGACATATATTTTTGTCTTCAATTTGTTTTTTCTATTGCATTGAACTGGTATACATAAAGAGATCCCGTAATGTGTGATCTGTACAATCCAGTTCAAATTGATAGTTGAAAAATCTAAGATCAGCGAATAGTTACAAACTAAAATAGTTAATGCAACGGTAAGTACAGCAGAACGGATATACAGTTACAAAAGCAAACTGCATAAACGAAGTATCCGGACAAATTTTGTAACCACTAAGAACAGACTGGGCGGTGTAAAGTTTTCTTTGTGAAACACAAGGAGAGCAGCCGTTACTTTTGGTCCGCCGACTCGGACAGTGGAATAAACTGCTGTCCAACCCAACAGTCGAAGTGACAATGTCATCGACGAACGAGAACAAAACCCAACAAGCAATTCAACAACGCCAAGCCAATTAGGCAAAGCAAATAGGAACGTTGAAAAGCAAAACTCAAACAAAACAAACAAACAAAAGAGCTGTAGAGTTTCAAGCTGCAGCCCCGAAGTTCACAAGAAGTGACTCCGTCACAGAGTCAAAGCGTTTTGGAACGACAGATCAACAACTTGCGAAAAAACTGGTTTGAGGAGCAAAAAGAACGTTGTGAGCTCATTAAGAATCGAGATCGACCAAGTAAGCGCAAGACTATTTATCAGCAGATACTGCAATTGGACGACAAAGTTCAAAAACTCGTGAATAAGAAAGCTGAGACTCTCTGAGACCCAGATATTCCTTTAAAATGCAAAGTCGAGACAGAAAAATATTTGAACGCAGAGTGGTTGCCGTATATCCGCGGAGAAACAAACATGACGGATCAACAGAACCAAACTGTTCAATTGACAAGCGATGTAGAACCAACTGCCGCTATGAATTCACAGTCTTTTGTAGGAGTTTCTCAACAAACTGTTGAAAATGGAAACCCAAACAAGGACAATGTTTCAAAGACGTCCTCTGATAAACGAGCTAAAAAGGCTGAAAAACTTGCGGTTTTAGATATAGACTTTGCAGCAAAAATGAGGTTGAAGAAAATTGAATTCAAAGTGAAAAGGAAAGAGCTTGAAATGGAGATGCAACTTCTCGAAGAAGAAGGTGCACTGAAACTGGAATACGACAAAGAAGCTCTTGACGCAAGAGCATCAAATTTAGATGAAAGAGCAGCACCTAGTATTCGAAGTAGATCACCATTCAATTGGAAAACCCCGCAAAACAAAGATGTTTCCGGTTGGCTGGATAACTCGAATAAATTCTCCAAATTGCATGATTATTGTTTCGAGCGTGCAAAAACCAGGATCGACAACAATTATCCCAGGGTATGCTTGAATCGCGAAGGTGCACTTAAGTCACGGTCACCAAGTGGAGAGCGTGCCAGCGCTGCCTGGGAAAAAGACAAGTTTAAGCGCAGTAAACCAAGCAGTAGCAGTCAGCTACCTAAGTTGAAGTTGAGTTCTTTCGACGGAAATCCTCTTAGTGGCCGCAGTGGTAAAAATATGTTCAAAGCAACGGTTCACCATCGCGATATACCTCACTCAGAGATAATGAGCCACTTGAAAACTTTGTTGACAGGTAAAGCAAAGTCAGCTATATCAGGAATGGGCTATTCGGTAGAGTTCTACGCTCAAGCGTGGGAACCCCTGGGACGGAATTTTGGGCGACCTTACCTAATTGTTGACGCTCAACTTAACATACTGCGCAAACAACAACCAATTCGAATTCACGACTCAATGGCTATAATTAATTACTCAAAAACAATCAGCAACCTAGTTAATGTACTGAAGCAATACAATTATGAGGGCGATCTGCGTTCAAGTTCAACACTGCAAGTGGCAATTGAAAAACTGCCTCCAAACTTGAAAGAAAAGTGTTTCTTCTTCATTGACGAGTGTCAGAAAGATAGACCAGATCTCACTCTCCTTGAAAAATGGTTAGCTCAAATGGCTTTTGTCCATGAAGGAATGCCATCAACCAAGAGCGAACGAGAGGAAGATGATCGACCAGACGCTAACAAGGAAAAACGATTCTCAAAATCGTCAAATATTAGTGCGAGTTCGAATGCGAACGAAACGAAGCAAATGCAAACCAACAACTGTCCACTAGTGGATGGCACTCATAAAAATATAGAAATGTCCATTATTTAAGAGTATGAATGTGACCGATCGCTATGCGGCAGTGAGAAAAGAACGCTTATGTTATGGATGTCTAGGGAAAGGGCATGCAATCAAAGATTGTAAAGTCCACTCGTATGGTATAAATGGATGTACCAAAAAACACAACAGACTGCTACACTCAGAAAACTAACTGGACGAGGGTAGTCACGCAATTAATGTAAGCGCAGCAACAATCAACCAGAGTAACCAAGTTACTAGTTTTCTTTAAATAGGTCAGGTATCGGTTCAGAGCGGTGGTAACAGGTTGACTACATACGCTTTCCTCGATAGTGGGTCAACAGTATCATTCGTCGATCAAAGTGTCAAGGATCAACTACAAGCCAAAGGCACGGACATTACGTTGAACATAGGTGGCATACATGGGACGCAAGATTTGAGGACAGAAAAGGTTTCTATCACAATAAAGGGACTGCATTCAAAAGTGCACTTGATTGAAGCGTGTGAACACCCATCAATCTCGTTGTTAAACACGACATATGATTACAACGAACTGAAGATTAACTTCAGACACCTGAATGTTCTCACTAACAAAAAATTCAACCTGATGGAAGTAGGCATCATATTTGGAGAAGATGCCAACGAAATTCAACGTCCATTGGACTATAAGATTGGAACACGAAGTGAGCCTTTCGCCGTCTTAACAAAATTAGGATGGGAATCAGTGGTCCCATGACAGGCAAGAAAGGTCAAAATGTTTATCATTTTGCCTTCACAGAAGATGTGAAAGTGGCAGAAAATATCCAATCATGGTGGGACATAGAAACATATGCTTCCAAAATAAATGTTGTGAGTCAATCAAAGAAAGAGCAACTAGCTCAGAAGTTTCTAGAGAGCACAACAAAGTGTACAGGCGAGCGGTACGAAGTGGGCATGCTCTGGAATGAACCAGAACCCAGTCTTCCAAACAATTACAGCTCGGCCCTTGGTCAGCTCTACTCACTGGAACGAAGATTCCAACGAGACCCAAATTTGAAAGAGTCGTATCAACAGTCAATTGATACAGATGTTGAAGAGGGATTTGTGAAGATCCTTGGTAAATCGGAAGTCAAAGGCACTTTTGGAAAAGAGTGTTATTTGCCACACTATCCAGTACTAAAACCCAACAAACCGGGTAAAGTTCGCCGTGTTTGCAACGCTGCAGCAAAATACAAAGAAATATGCCTGAATGACAAATTGTTAGCCAGACCCGATCTACTACAGAAATGATTGGAACAATATTCAGTTTTCGAGAAGGACCAGTAGACCTATCCGCAGATATTGAATCAATGTTTCTGCAAGTGCAAGTTCCTGAACGGGATAAAAGCTGCTTGAGATTCCTGTGGCGACCAACAGTGAACGAACTTGTGCAAATTTACGAATATCAACGTCATGTTTTCGGAGCAAAGAGTTCACCAACATGTGCCAACTACGCTCTGAAGCGAGTAGCCATCGATAACGAGGACGAGTTCCCAATTGCAGCAAAAACAATCCAAAACAACTTCTACATGGCGATTTCATCAAGTCAGTCGAAACACCTGAAGAAGCAATCAAGGTTTTCAAACGACTTAACCTCTTCTCTCAAAACATGGGTTTGAACTGAAGAAGTGGATCACCAACAGCGACGTGGTAACAAACGCAATCCCAGAAGACTTAAGATCAATCAGCAACACAAAGCACAAAGCAGGTCAAAATCGAACACAGCAAGGAAGGTTCATCCGTGCTTGGACTTCAGTGGACGATTATCGATGATAGTCTACAGGTTTGTAGAGGTACAAGCAAAGAAGTTGAGACCCCAATCACCCAAAGGAAGATCTTATCTCTAGTTTCTTCATTGTTTGACCCTCTTTGACTGTTTGCACCATTCAGTGGTCATATGAGACGACTCCTGAAGAGCATCTGGACCGAAACTGGACAAAATTGGGACAACTCAGTAGAACCTAACGAAGAAGAAGAGTTTCTGTAGTGGAAGGCGCAGCTTCCAGAAGTAGCAGAAACCAGCATTTATAGAAGATATTTCATCACAGCCAAGGACAAAAGGGAACTTCATGTGTTCGCCGACGCATCTGAAGACACAATGTGCGCAGTAGCATACCTAAGTTCAAAGCCCAGGGAATGCTCAGCAGACTTAGCATTTGTAATCGGAAAGTGCAGAGTCGCACCGATGCGACACCTTTCCATACCACGCTTGGAACTACAAGCAGCAGTGATGGCGGTGAGACTTAAAGAACAGATAGTGAAAGAACACGAAACGAAGATTCACAGTTGCAACTTTTGGTCAGACTCCACTACTGTTCTGCAATGGATTCATAGCTCCCACCGTAAGCAACAAGTGTTTGTTGCAAACAGAGTGGCAGAGATTTTGGACACAACTAATGTTTCACAGTGGAATCATGTGAGTGGTATTAGTAATCCAGCTGACATCGGTACAAGAGCGGTCAATGATGACGAAATAAAGAGAAGTGAATGTTGCACTGGGCCGGCCTGGTTGAAGCAACCAGAGAGCGAATGGCCTGAACAGGTGAATTTAACATTTGCCTCAGACGAACAAATGGTCTTCTCAGCAAAGGTTGAAGAGAAGAAGCCGATGATTCAGTGGGAACGATTCAGTAATTTCAACCGACTAGTAAATACAATGGCATACGTAAGGCGCGCATTCAAAAAACACAAACCGGCAACAAAAACACTAGGTATTGAAGAAAGAGAGGGTGCACAATCAAGCATCTTCAGGCTACTGCAGCAAGAACAGTTTGCTGAAGAGATGAAATCTCTCATGGCTGAAAAAGAAATTCCAAAAAACAGCAAAATCGGCCAGTTTTCACCATTCATAGACCAGCAAGGACTTATTCGTGCACAAGGCAGAATAGGTAAAGGTCAATTGAACTTCGAAGCCAAATGTTGGAATAGACTACTTTGGCCCATTTACAGTAAAAATTGGGCGCAGAAATGAAAAACGATGGTGTTCTTTGTTCACATGTCTAACCGTACGAGCCGTACATATAGAAATAGTTCCAAAGTTGGACACTGACAGTTTTCTAAATGCAATTATGCGGTTCATAGCTCGAAGAGCCAAACCCATAAAAATGATCAGTGACAACGGGACCAACTTCGTTGGAGCAGACCGGGAGTTCAAAGAGTATGTCGCAGTATGGAACAAAGAAAGAATTGAAGAATGTTTGGTTCAACAAGGAATCAGATGGAAACTCAACTCGCCTGCCGCACCTCACTTTGGAGGAGTGTGGGAAAGTCTTGTCAGAAGTTGCAAGAAAGCAATGTACGCAGTGTTGGGGAACCGATCAATTACGGAAGATGTTCTTTCAACAACAATGTGTCTTGTTGAGAAGACATTGAACGCAAGACCCTTGACACCAGTCAGTTCGGATGTGAATGATTTGGAATCTCTTACTCCAAACCACTTCCTGCTTGGCAACAAAAACGTTTGTTTACCATACCTACCATTCGCAGAAGAGTTTGTTAATCATAGAAAGCTCTTCCGACAAACACAAGCGTACTCCGATCTCATCTGGGACAGATTCAGAAAAGAGTATCTGCCAACATTGAACAATCGACAAAAATGGAACTGTGAATCAAACAGAATTCTGAACAAAGGTGATCTCGTTTGGTTGGTCCAAGACAGTGACAAACGAGGATATTACCAACTTGGTCGAGGAACAGAAACTATGAAGGGTTTTGAACAAACAATTTAATCAGCAACGGTTCAAACAAAAGACGGAGTCTACAAGAGGCCTGTGGTGAAGCTCGCTCCAGTACTATCAATGGGAAAAAATGTTTTCACGAAGGAAAACAGGGCCTTCGATGTTGGAGCTGAGCTCGCTAATCTTGCGTAGGCGGGAAAGTTGAAACAAAACAGATTCTGTTGTCCTAGTCATTTAATAGTTATAGTTACAGTTCTAGTTCTAGTTACAGTTTGTCACGTGATAAAAAATAGAAAAAAGATGAAATAACAAAAAGCAACACCCAGAACTCAACGTAGCAGCCGCAGAAAACGGCTGAAAGTATAACTCAGCAAAGTATTGCAAAAAAAAATTGTATTGAGCAGTAAATAACGTGTTAATGTGTCTTGAACTAGAAATATTCCTGAGCAGTAAATTGTTACTGTGTCTTTTATTCAAAATATTATTCTTGAGCAGTAAATTCTGTTACTGTTTCTTGCATCAACGAATTATTGGAGCTGAAATTCAACTGTTACAAACCCAACTTCTGGTATTCTCAACTTGTGAGTACAAACAGCAAAAGCCAACTTAAGTTTTGAATATAAATATTTCTGCACAAACAAGTCTTAGACATATATCTTTGTCTTCGATTTGTTTTTTCTATCGGATTGAACTGGTATACATAAAGATATCCCGCATTGTGTGATCTGTAGCAATCCAGTTCAAATTGATGGTTGAAAAAACTAAGATCAGCGAATAGTTACGAACTAAAGTAGTTAATGCAACGGTAAGTACAGCAGAACGAATATACAGTTACAAAAGCAAACTGCATAAACGAAGTATCTGGACAGAGTTTGCAACCACTCAGAACGAACTGGGCGGTGTAAAACTTTCTTTGTGAAACACAAGCAGAGCAGCCGTTACACTGTTTTTTGTAAGGGTTTGGAACATTTCACTGTTTCAGTTTTCTAAACATTAAGTTTTGAACAAAACAATATGGTTAATTTCAACTAGTAGCAGAAATAAAGCAATTTAGTGATTTTGAGAGAAAAAAAAGTTCCGTCCTTTTGCAACTTATTTTTATCTCTGTGACATCCTTGAACACATTGACAACAAATTGCAGGAGGCTTCTGTTTTCCTTCTTGACTTTTCTAAAGCTAACGACAAGATAGCCAACGGTTTACTCTTTAAGCTATCAGAAAATGGGGTTAAGTGGACGAATTTTGAAGCTCTTGGAAAGATACCTAACGAAAAGACGACAGTTTGTTAGATTATAAGATTCCTGTTCAGTCATCATCTGTGATCGAGGGATTCAGCGGGGTTCAAATTTAGGGCCCCTGTTATTGGCTGTATTAATTAATCATCGGCTTGCATTAATTATCGGCTATTTTTCATATCACTGTTTACCTCTTTGCTGATGAATTGATACTTTTTTATCATGAAGATTTGGGCTTCTGACACCGAGCTCAATGTGACTTTGATTCGATATATCAATTGAGTTACAAAAACCCCGTGATTTTTAGTCACAAAGAATGTCTGGTTATTAGGATCAATAAAACTCCTGAGATGCAATTTTGTCTGATTAATTTGAATCTGCAATGTAAAAACCAGGGGACGATGTTGGTCTTTTTGTGCAAACCGATTTATCTCCTAACATTTGCGTGGAAGCCAGAATTGAATGTTCCAAATTCTTTTCTTTAAAATAACAGATACGTGTCAAACAAATTGACAGTCAAGGATAAGTACTTTTATTCCGATTGTCATTTATGTATCCAGTTTCCACAAGCCGTCAAAACAAATCTCAGGATTTTTAAAACTTCAAACAGAAACTTACGAAATGGATAGTTCCCAATAAAATCTATAAAGAAAAGCAGTAGTTATATGTAAGCAAGACAGGGGGGGGGGGGGTAAAAGGACGTACCTATGTATAAAGATTACCTATAGCCTATTTTCATCAATTTTCCAAAGACGTACCTAAAAAAGAGAGTGAGAACAATAGACCTGTCATCTTATCGTAATTACCCAGGGGTAATTATCTTAATTACCCCTGGGAAATGCATCCGCTCTAATGCACTTCAGCTAATCTTATCTACTTAATATATCTGCGGAACTTTCACTTTTAATCACATTTTATTCATCCGCGCATAGTTATCACAACTATAACTTTCTTTCATTCATTGACATACGGAGAATACTATTTTATCATTTTTCACTGCAATTCAGTCAATTTTTACTAGAATTTACCCGATTTTGGGCTGATATACGTAAATTTTGCCAAATTACCATTTTTTGCCAAAAAATACCCAATTCTTGCCAAAAATACCCAATTCTTGCCAAAATACCCAATTCTTGCCAAAAATACCCAATTCTTGCCAAAAAAATACCCAATTCTTGCCAAAAATACCCAATTCTTGCCAAAAAAACCCAATTCTTGCCAAAAATACCCAATTCTTGCCAAAAATACCCAATTCCTGGCAAAAAAATACCCAATTCTTCCCAAAAAATACCCAATTCTGGCCAAAAAATACCCAATTCTTCCCAAAAAATACCCAATTCTGGCCAAAAAATAACCAATTCTTGGCAAAAAATATCCAAGTCTGGCCAAAAAGTACCCAATTCTTGGCAAAAAATAGCCAATTCTTACCAAAAATTACCCAATTCTTACTAAAAAATACCATTTCTAGGCAAAAAATACCGAATTTTTACCAAAAAATACCCAATTCATGGCAAAAATACTCAATTCTTCCCAAAAAATACCCAATTCGTGGTAAATAATACCCCATTTTTATCAAAAAATATCCAATTCTGACCAAAATACACCCAATTCATGCAAAAAAATAACCAGATAGAGCTCAAAATACCCAGTTTTATCAGCATATTTCAAAAAATTACCCAAAATTTTAAAAAATTTACGCAAATTTGTCTAACTTACACGCATTATTCCCACAATTTTGTAATTTCAGAACCTTACAAGTTACAAAAGCTTTAATGTAATAAAGAAATCTCTCACGTGATCCCATTAATTTTGCTTGGATGCAAATGACCTCTGCTTTGTGAAGTCTCCTAATAATAATATTACTGTGTCATCTGTTAATGTGCCTAAATTTCTCACGTGATTAGACAATTAGTCGCTATATTATTGTCACAATTACTCATAACATTACGCTTACAACATTGTAATTCACAATTACGTCATAGTGTCGTCATAATTACGTCATAATAACGTCACAATTACGTCGTTCAGTTGTCTCAATTACGTCATTATGTGGTCATAATTGCGTCATATTCAACAAACAACTTTTTATTTCCATTTATTTTCATTTTTCTGATTTACAGAATTGAGTGCAGTTGATTACAATAATCTTTACAACTTCTGACAAAAATTTTATTTCATCGCAACTTCCATTTTAACAATTTTTTACTCCTCCTTTTCTCACTCCTAATCTTACAATTTGTTTTCAGAGATGCCTCGAAAGTCGGACCAAAAAGAACTTTGCAAGTCTTGCGATAAGTTTATTTTGAAATCCAATATGAGCAGACATCAGAAGCGTCACGCAAAAATTTGCTCACAATGCTCCCAGTCATTTCCGGACGACGAGAAGCTGCAGCGTCACCTTGCTTCTAAACATGCTCCATCTCTCATTCAAAAGAAGAAGTTTTCATGCAGAAGCTGCAATTTATCGTTCTCCACATATTATCAACTTCTTCATCATAAACGAAACAGTCACCAGCATTCTGTTCCAATGGCTTACGATGACGTTGACTTAACTATCTATGGAGACTCTCCCGCTCTTCATAGTGAACTTCAAACGGTTCAACACTTTTTACAAGACTCAGTGCTTGAATTGTCTAGAAAGAAAGTACACAACTTCAAGTTAGTCGAACTCAGCCACGAAATAGTGATCAACAAATTGGATATTGTTTACAAAGACTTACCCAGTTTAGCTAAAATTAATATATCGTTTGGATTCGTGCTGCAGAGTGTGCATAACTCTGACGAGTATCGATACCATTACGCAGCAGATAACAACCCCGTATTCTTGAATCCTATGGTTCCCTCTGATGACTCAGATCTCAGTTTTATCAAATCGAAATTGAGAAGTGAAGATTTTCTGCCCAATCTAATTAATCAACGTCCAGACACGAAGTGGAAGTTTTACTGTAATACAAATGTCACTTTCTTTGTATTTCTTATTAGTGGTGTTCCGCTTGGATGCATTCAACAAACCATTCCATCAGCTTTAGTCAAGAATCCCTTAGTTAAATGTTTTATATCAGATGGAGAGAAAAAACTCTACCACGACAACTTGTGTATGTTTCGTGCACTGACCTACGATATACATGGCAGCGATGCGCTACAACAAAATACGTTGAAATTGATGCAGTTATTCCTCTCAGCGAGAAGGAGAGATGACGAAACGTTTCCAGGAATACATGAAGACGATATTTATGTACTTGAAGAGACAACTGACAGAAATATTCAAATTTATTCAATATTTTTTGAGGAACAATCTGCAATGTTTGCTGAACTAACTCGTCGCTCGTTGATGAAACGCACAAAGGCAACTTCGTTGCTGAGATATGAAAATCATATCTGTTGGACAGCGGACATCAACAAATTCCTCAAAAAATTCCGCTGCTACATATGTGATCACTTTTTCGATAGATCAAACAATTTGTTGGTTCATCTGAGGACTTGTTCCGAAAATACACAACATAGGTATCCCTCAGGAGCCTATCAATTAGCAGAAACAATTTTCGATCGACTGGATGACGTTAAAAATAATGTTACGCAAGAACTCAGGTTTTTTTCGCATCTTATTGTATTTGATTTTGAGTCAATAACCGTCCCCGACAATACACTCAGAAACACAGATTTGACTTCGTGGATTGGAAGACATGTTCCCATTAGCGTGTCGATAGCTTCCAACCTACTTAAAGACCCAATATTCATTTGCAATGAAGATCCATATCAACTAATCCGTGATTTTGTATCCAGCTTGACTGATATAGCAGAAAAAAGCACACTTATAATGAGGGAAAAACTCAATGCTTTCGTGCTGGAACTGGAAGAGAAATATTGGGCTATTCGACAATTGGTTCCAGTGAAAGACACCAAGGGACCCAACAGCGCAGAAGACTTTTTTGACAACGAAGCTGAACCCGACGAAGAGGAGGACAAAGACCTTGAAATTAGGAGACTGAGATGCGAGCTCAAGATGTTATCAAATTTGAGACAAGACTTTGAGAGCTATTACAGCACTCTTCCTGTTTTCGGGTTTAATAGCTCTCGGTATGATTTGAGCCTCATAAAAGAATATCTTTTGCATCATCTGTTAATAGAGAGAAATGTTGTTCCCAAGGTGATTCGTACGGGGAACAAATATATTGGAATGAACTTTCTTGGCTTGCAATTTCTTGACATTTTGAACTTCCTGGGAGGAGCTACAACTCTGGACAATTTTCTGAAAGCGTATGGGGCCAGTGAAGAGAAGGGTTTTTTCCCTTATGAGTGGTTTGACAGTGCTGAAAAAATGAATGAGTCCCAACTGCCACCAATTGAAAGTTTCTGGAGTAAGTTGAAAAACCATAACGTCTTGACAGTTGATTACGATAAGTTCATGGATTGCAAAAAAAGGGGAATTGAAGAAAAGGAAGCTTTAAAAAAGCTGAAATTAAATACAGTTCCCAAAAATAAAGAGGAAAACTATCGGAAACTTCAAAACATTTGGGAAAAGGAGAACATGAACACATTTCGTGATTTTCTCAAGTGGTATAACAACAAAGACGTCGTGCCCACTCTTGATGCGATGATAAAGATGATTCAATTCTACCACTCAAAACAAATT
Source organism: Convolutriloba macropyga (assembly GCF_964194025.1). Lineage (NCBI taxonomy): Eukaryota > Metazoa > Xenacoelomorpha > Acoela > Convolutidae > Convolutriloba > Convolutriloba macropyga. The sequence goes on along the minus strand of NC_134478.1, from coordinate 24,367,526 downwards.
GATATGTTGAAACTGATATACGCTTCCCAACTTGGCAAACAGATTTCTCCATTCATCAACAGATGCTGCATTTTTTCCATTCTGCGAGCAAGACAAGGAATATGATAACTATATCAGAAATTGGCTGACGGGAGGACCCTCAATTATCTTCACCCGGTATGCAAAAGTAGGCGAAACGAAGATCAGAGATTCCGAAAATGTGTGCAAGTCTATTGTGGGCATTGATGCGAGTCAACTCTACCCTTTCTCAATGACCAAAGAAATGCCAACGGGACTCTACACAAAATGGGAGTTCAATGACGACACTGCAAAGTTTCACCCAAAAAAGAATTGGAGGAGTTTCTTTGAGCAGCAAGTAATCGATTACTTGCAGAGCACTCGTCCAGAATGTTCAATACAGCCACAGTTCAGTCACAAAAAACAGAAAAGAATTGGAACTTGTCTCGTCGATGGCTTCTGCTCTCATTGCAACACAGTGTTTGAGGCAATGGGATGCTTCTTTCACTTTTGTCCCTGTCAGGAGGAAAAGCCGCTGTTATTTGAAGATATAGAGAACGGATTAAAGACACGGAAACGAGATAGTGATCGAAGACAATATCTGCAGGGATTAGGATACACAGTTGTTGAAATTTGGGAGTGTCAGCGGAAACAGTGGAGGAGGGAAAACATAAATGGAGTAAAAGATTTCGTCAACAAGAAATATCCATTTCAGCAATCCCTTTCCAAAAATGCTCTTATTGAAAAAATAAAACGACGAGATTTGTTTGGAGTAGTCGATTGCAGCCTCGAAGTCCCCGAACACTTGTACCCTTACTTTGAAGATTTTCCTCCTATTTTTAAGAATTGGGAAGTTGAACGAGACGACATTGGGGACCATATGAAAGAATTTGCTGAGCGACACAAGTTATTATCAAAACCAAGAAAAATGCTCATCTCTAGTTTCAAGCTTGACAGAGGAACAATTATTACTCCACTTTTGTTATTTTATCTGGAAAAAGGAGTGATTCTAAGAGACGTTTTTTGGTTCCTACAATACACTCCCCGCCGCTGCTTTCAGTCCTTTGTGCAAAACGTTGTTGATGCTCGCCGCGAAGGAGACCGAAACAAAGACTCAACAGTCGTTGCTGAAACTATGAAATTGATAGGTAACAGCTCATACGGGTATCAGATAATGGATCGTAGCCGGCATACGACCACAAAATATGTTAAAGTTTCTCAAGTGGATAAATTAATTAACAACAGATTTTTCAAGACCCTAAATGAGTTGCCAGAAGAGATTTATGAAGTGGAGTTAAACAAGACAGGTATCATACATAAAGAACCATTGATAGTTGGTTTTTTTATTCTGCAGTACGCTAAGCTTACAATGTTGCAACTCAAGTACAATTTTTTCTCCTCCTTCTGCGATCCAAACAAATATGAGTTGATTGAAATGGATACCGACTGTCTGTATATGGTGCTTAGTGAGGAAAAACTTGGCAAAATCATTCGACCAGAAATGCAATCGTTGTGGTACTGGATGAGACAGAGCGACTGCAGTGATAATTTTGCAGCAAACTCAAGCAGGAACTTTTTCCCACGTGAATGTTGCAACAAGCATGCGAATTTTGACACGAGAACTCCAGGTTTGTTCAAAGAAGAATTTAGATGCTCAGAAATGATTGCTTTGTGCTCAAAAACTTATTGCTGCTACGATGAGCAATCAGATACTGTAAAATTATCCAGTAAGGGGCTGAACAAAAACAACATCGAGGAACCCTTAGCCAAATACAGAAAAGTATTGTTTGATGAGGAGCGGGTATATTCAACGAACAGGGGATTTCGCGTAGTCGACAATCAGAAAGTATGCACATATGAACTCAAAAAAGTGGGACTGTCATACTTTTATCCCAAGCGTAAAGTCTGTGAAGACGGAATTCACACTACTCCTTTAGATATATAAGTCATTTTCTTTAGATTTTGTAAATTTTAGCCGTCTTTCATTTTAAATCTTTTTCAATTCACTGTTTGCCTCACAAAATGTCTTTTGAAAAATGTCTATTGTTTAAAATAACTAAATTAGATACAAATACTCATACAAATGATTAAGTACAAAATTTACAATTTTTTTAAAAAAAAGTTTTGAAAACCATTTGCATCATTTTACGGATTAATGTTTAAACAATTAAAGATTTTGGTTGTCAAAACTTACAAAACATCAGCAAAGAACTTCAAAATATGAAAATCATTTAAATATTTAGACGAGAATTTAGAAAAAAACACATGTGCAAAATAAATAGCATATAAACCACACAATTCTGAATCTTGGAGTTTTTCCTGTACTAATGAACCAAAGTTTAATTTCGTCTTGATGCCATATTTTTCCAAAACTTCTCCCATCGAATCACCGTAGAACAACTTTCCATTTTTATTGGCTAGCAAAATCCAGTGGGAGCCCGGTTGAGTAGATGGATCTGTGTTGATTATACAAAGTGTTTGTAGGTAAATTTTTTGGCCGAAGATCTGCTGGGAAGGAACCGAGATATTTGAACTTTAGGTGTGGGAACCTGTTGACAACATGTAAGAGTTGTTGATTATCCATTTTTGGTGACTGATCCCTCCTTATCAATTGCAATTGAGCTTATACGTTCACCACTAACAAATAATTCTACGGTATTGGTCAAATTGTTAGCAAAGTAGAGCTCCAAACGAATTCCTGCTCCAACTACATCAGGAAAATGCATTTCGACATTGGCCTCCTGTGTTGAAGTAAGATCGAAAAATAAATGAAAATGGTTTTCAAAATCCTTGTATTGAATGTTAGGACCGTCATCATCAAATTTGAGTGCTTTCATCGTTTCAGCATAAGCTCTCACGTGATTTTCTGTTTTCAAGTTTACAATAGTTTGATTCCCACGCACAATTTTAACTTGTCGAAGACCAAATTTACGAAAATGGAACGGATTAGTGTTGTATGTTCCTCTGAACTCATTATTCAGATTCATAGCAATATCAACCATTCGAATTGGTTTGTTTAAAAATATATTTTCTTGTATAAACTGGTTCTGTCCTGCGGGAATGATAAACGTTTTTGGAAGTTCTTCATTATAGTAATATATGGTAGGTTCTCGCAGCAGTCTACTTTTAAAACTTCTCATCCAGTTATCTGAGATTGCTACCTGTCTAGTAAAAAGGCAAGCTTCCAAAATTAAGGCCTCCGAGTTCAGCCCACCAGTATCGATCATATAGAACGCTGGAGATGATCGGATCAATTTCAGTCTGAGTTTGACATTTGGGAGAAATAAAGTTTCACAAGCAAATAGACCTATTGCCAACGGACCGTAAAAAGTAAATTCATCTTTATCTTTTTGAAAAACAGTATCTGTAAATGCTCTTTTTGTAAAATCGTTCGGCTCAATTTCGTATCGATATCATTGGCATTGGGATAAACTCTCCTTGGTTCCTTTTGTTCCTGAAAAATCAGCAGAGACAAAAGCTTGGTGAGCGTAAAGAGAATTGGCACAGTGAACTTGTTCATTGTTTAGATAGACTTCGCAATTAGAGAAAAGTGAATGAAGAGCATTGTTTACCAATAATGTTTCTACGGCATTATCCAAACGTGTTCGATCGCCTTTAATAACCCTTCCTCTGATGAATAATCGAGTAGATCGCACGTCAGTGAAATTATTATGATCAGTTTCCAATTGAAATTCGATTGTTGATTCGTTTAAGGAATTTGTTGGAAATATTTGTTGTTCATTGGACCAAAGAATTGGGTCTAAAATTGGAACTTTCCCAAAAAAGTCGAGCATGGAGTGAGACAAGGAATTCATTTTAGCCGACCGTTTTTTATAAGGATAATTGAGGAAATGATCAAGATTTTTTCTGGAATAATAACGTAAGTTGAACTTGACCAATAGGGAAGAAGGGAACAAGGTGCCCAGCAGCGTTTCTTAATTCTACATGGATACTGTGGAAGTTGGATTTGATTACTTTATGGAATCTCAAGTGTTCAAAACTGCGATAACTCAGAACCTGAGATCTCTTAAAATTCTCATCATTGTGGAACTCTCGGTGTTTGAACGGAAACGAGCGTAGAAGAGGACATTTCACATCACCGACTGAATTGCGTTCAACTATATCCAAGTAGAGTAAAACTGTATGTGTTCCAGTAATATCAAAAGGGAGATCTGCCGTTGCCCAGGACTTGGTGTTGTATGATCCTTTCGAATCAGGTGGCATAACAGGTTTGTCAGCTTCAACGCCCAAGTTAGCAGCCAAACTTTTGCTGAATGATACATTTTGAGATCCTCTATTGCAAAAAGTTAGTCTTCGACCTTTTTTGTCGATGTTGATAGAAAATTGAGGATATAAGTTTTTGGGATGTCGTGCTTTTTTTAGTATATCTGTAAGACTCTTCGCAAATTCGTCCATAGAGTTAAAAACTGCTGGTGGAATAGCGAATACATGCTTAAATTTCTCATCATAGTGAAATGTCATCAATCCTCCTTCAATGTTATAACATATACCGGGATATGATACTTCGACTAAAGCTACTTCCCATGATCCATCCAGTTCAATTTTGTCGGTGAACGAAGCCATTGCATTTTGAGGGTAAACTTGAGAGGAAGCGTTGGATACCAATTCTAGATAAAACGAATTCATTATGTTTGACTATTCTGTGTGACGTTTGTTTGGAAAAATGATTAGTCAAGGTTCTTCAAAAAGTCTTTGCGAATTTTTTGTCGAGTAACACTTTGTCTAGTGGTTTTCCTCTTTTTCATACCACCACCAACTTGTTTCTGTATTGTTGATTTTGCAGTCTTCTTTACTGCTTTTTTAATCGAAGTCTGTCCTGATAAAACACCACCAATTTCGGGAATGGCTGACTCGATTACATCTCGTCCATTTTTTTTGCTGCAGGTAAAACGTATTTCTTGAGAATGGGAGGAGTTGTCCTAGCGACTGTTCTAGCCAAGGCTCCAAAGCCACGCCCCCTCTGATGTGGAACTCCTTTAAAATAAGGTAGATTGTAACCGTCCAATTTCTAGCGCGACTACTTGAAAAATGATTATGCAACTTTTGACAATTCTTGTTCGTAAAAGATTCCATCAATGTTTTCACCTTTCTGATCAACAACAAAATATGTCGGGAAGGGCGCTGAAGTATTTATTTTTCGAACTAGGAAAATTTCATGTGTATAGTGAGGTTTATATCCTTTCTGAAATTTGCCCTCTGCTAATGCCAACCTAACTTTATCTCCTACTTGAAACTTGGGCTTTGTATTTTTTCGTTTCATTCGCTTGTACATGACAGTCAAAAAGTCAGCATTCACAACATCTTTGGGCGCCAACCCAATATTCCGATTGATTCTTGAGTTAATGAGGTCAACAAACATTTGCAGTTCTTTGATATAGGTTAATGTGTCGTTTTCTTCCAGGTAGCGGTAAATTAAAACTTTCAGTGTTCGTATTGCTCTCTCGCCAAAAGCTACTTTCGTTTCACTATAAGTGTGATAATATTTGACTCCCACATCCTCGCAGAGATTAGCCATATCTCCAAAAAATTCTTTTCCTTGATCTAGCCATAATTTTTTTGGGAAATTGAGTTCGTTTTTTTCGAACACATCTTGATAAATGCTGCTTTCACACCCTCTGCTCCTTTGCTTCGCAATGCTTCCACTCGCAAAAATCGAGAAAAAACATCAACAGTAACGAGTAAAAAGTTGATGCCTCGATTCCATCTTGATAGTTTATCCATTTGTACAAGATCCAAGCACCAAATCTCATCAATATAGCGAGCATGCGCATTTAGCCGGGGAAATTTTCGTCTGATTCCTTTGTACTTCGTATAAGAGTCTTTTGACTGTAAAAATTCTGTAACTCTCTCGCGACTGATTCCACTTGCTTTTGTTAGGTTATTGATAGAACCGAAAGCTGTTGGTCCCTTCCCTTTATACAACTTCTGCAATTTGATTCTATCTGAAACTGTAATTGAACCAGTCTGAGCAGTACTGTGTCCTCAAAATGTTGTTTTTAACCAGATGTGGTCTCAGATTTAGAACTTTAAGAATAAAGAATTAGTTTGGATCAACTGGAGCGTTCTTCAATTTAATTGAATGAAGGAATGTTTTTATGTCAACTCCTGTGTCAACGTTGTCGACAATAATTGTATTGGAAAGTGAAATTTTTAACCGTTGGTTTTCGTATATCTCTTTCAAAGTTTTCAATGTCTCAAGATAGTTCTTATAGTGAAATTCCAGGTCTGTTTTAAGTTCTTTAGGTGGACGATTGGTTTCTTCGGAACGTTCTTCTTTCACTTTTTTGATAACTGGGAAAACTGTTTCTTCTTTTTTATAGATCTCGCTCTAGGGTTCCGATGGTTTCCTTTTTCTGGTCTCCCACAGTTCTTTTGGAACAAGAACAAACTTTTTGACCTCACTCATTGAAGAAAGTTGAGAATTTGTTCATACAAGGTTGGTATATGTAACTTAATATTGTTATTCCAGCTTTTGAGCCCAATATAAGTCTTCTGGAACTTAGGGTTGTTGATTTTGATGTGAGCTTTCTAAGTTGTTCTTGGAAGCGAGTGAACTGATTTCTTCTTAATCCTGTGAGGTTTCCTTTAATCAAGTTTACAATACACTCACAGAGAAATCTGATGAATTCCTTAGGACAATGTAGAAGGAAAGCTGGTTGAAATTTCTTGTTGAGATTCCGAAAGAGCTTCAGAGTATAATATTTCTGTGCTTTTATCATTAATATCACTAATACGAGCACGACTGTTCGGTACGAAGAATTCTGAATGAAATGAAGTTACATTTGAACAATGTCTTAACAAATCAGGTATAGATGGTCTCAAATCAATCATAAGATGCGAATATGGTTCTTGTGTAGCGTCATCATATCATTGTTTTAGTTGTTTTCCCAGACCCAGTTGTCTTCCCAATATATCAATTTGCTGCACATCTCTGGGTGATTTGAACAAAACAATGTGAGTAGTCTGAAGCTCGGCGTCACGTCCAGTTTTATTTTTGTGGAAGAGATTATGTTTGATATAAACACAATTTAAATTTCGATGTCTACCGGCTGTCGCAATTTCGTTGAATTTTTCCGACTTGGAAAGAATGTCTAATGAGTCATCGAATATAAGTAATTATTTTGTGCCGTCAGCTGGTAAGTTCTCAATTAATTCAAAGTCAACACGCTGAATGAATTCTATGCCTGCAATTGATTGCATCATTGTATCGTAAATTGTCTGAAAGTGCTTATAAAAGTACAAAATTCGATCAAACGAGGGTTGAAAAGTTTTCATTTGTAGCATATCATTAATGATAACAGTTTTCCCAGATCCGGAAGGACCAACAAGATACATCAGAATGCGTTCCTTTGTTGATATAATTTTGTTCATTTTATGCTCTGGGATTAGGAAGTATGTAACCAACAGCACTTGAAAGAATAGCAATCCAAACTGTTCGTTCGTCACAAGTTCTGGCGAAAATAAGGTTGATAATTGAAAAAAGAAGAAGTATTAATACAACTAAGAACTGGAATATTGACAAAAAAGCTGTTCGAGAGCAAGTGCGTCCACAAATTTTCCAAGGAGGTCGCTCTTGATTGTTATTATCGAAAAAAAGTCAGCTGCGTGGTTGTTATGATCTGTCATTAGAGTGCAACTGATTTTTGTTCGTGATTAGGAAATAATGATTCACACTTCGATTAAATGGAATCGTAGTGACAATTTCAGAAAACAACAATATGCTAGACCTGTTATATGTCCCAAGAAACAAAAGTTTAATTTTGAATTAAGGAATGGAACCATGTAACAGTACCCAGGACCAATATTTAGATTTGTTTTGAGGTATCCCGTTGCATCATGAAATGTGGCATGTAAACAAAAAATTTTTGACCAATTCAAAAGTTTTTCTAACTTTGAATCACCAACTCCTATTAGACCTCCAAAGGGAGCTTCTCTGTTAATTTTATCTAGATCTACATTTTTGTCAAAACTTCGACAGACAGCCAAAAAAAAGTTTTTTCCTTTTTGTATTTCCAACAAAAAGTTGACTGATTTCTTTTTCGAACTCTACAATTTCCTCAATATTCATATAAAGCAACTGTTCTGAAAGAATTTAATTCAAAAAGTGAATAAATACAGACATCACATACATTATAAAAATTTACAATTACTTCTATGCACTTTGCGATTTTGTCTGGTTTTTGACTTTGTTCAGCACTGAAATAATTTCATTGCTCACTCGATTTATTTTCTGCAACTCCCCAATTCTGACAGAAAGGAAGCATTTGCTTCTAAAACTGTCCTTTTCAGTCCCTCGAGTGAAGAGCTTGATGGTGAAATAACATCGATTCGGATCATCTTGGTAAAATGTTCTGGTCACACATACTTTTCGCCTAGCAGTCTCACTCAATTCCCAGAACACATCGAATTTTGCTTTTTCCTCCACATCAGTTGGCTGGAACAAAGCTTCGTCAATCATCAACTTTGCAGTAACTTCTGAGGGTTCAAATTGTAGTGCTTCTTTTAACATCTCAGGTAATTTTTGAATGAAAATTTTCAATTCCCAGACCGACAGCATCAGAAACTGATGTAGAACAAATTCACCTTCGACATTTTCGCGAAAGACTTTCAAGTAGGTCCAATTCGAGCTTGTGTTGATTGTCTCCACTGGGATGCTGATTTGAAATTTCCGGTTGCTGTATTCTTCGAAAGACCAAAGTTGTTGTTTCCTTGGCGATCCTCATCTGGATTGGATTCAGTGTCCTCAACTTTCACGTTGATATCATTATACAAAGAATATATGCTTTCATTATGATAATCAAACTGGGAAGAAGGATTAACTGGTTTTCCCTTATGGTTTCGTTTGCGGAAGGGGAAGGCGTAGGGTTTTTTGCTGTCAGCTGAGACTGAACTTTGATCCATCTGTGGCGTTTGAAATAAGTAAAAGATGAGTTTTTCAGGCAAGAAAGGAAGAATTGAATAAATAAGGTAACTGAATATTGAAAACGAAAAGCAACAAATGATTGAATTATCTTCAAGAAAGAGCTTTATAAATCGAACCAATAAAATTTTAGTAAGAACGAGAATTATTGCGACTTCGTAACCAATGAGATCATGTAAAAGCAGTCGTAACCAATGAGATTTGAGTGTTCATCATGACGTAATAGTTATGTCATTTCTTTTTTTAGTAACATCACGTGACGTGACAATTGATGTCACGTGAGGGAGAATTTATCAGTGAACACAAGCAACTGTTAAGACCTATATTGGAGAGCACTTGTAGTTCGAGAAAGGAACATTTTGATGAAGTGGTTGGTTCTCATCATTGTCATTTTCCTGGATAGGAGGAAGAATGAGGTCTTGGAAATTGGGTAGATCGAAGATATGTGATTTTGTAGAAAATGTATCAGCATGTTTGGAGAACATGTCTTCTACCCACCATACACCGTAGTGATTTATATCACGAGAGTACGGGAACAAAATACTTTTGCAGTCTTTCAGTGGATGACATCCTTGTTCTTTTCGAATTCTCTCAACGGCTTGAAAATAAGTGGGGAGAGAAAGTACTGAATTGTTGACTTTTTCTTCGGCTAAGTGGAGGTTATGATGTCTAGCAGCCTCTAAAGTTCTCCACAAATCTTTCGGAAGTGTTAAGCTAGTAGTCTGTGTTTTTATTGTTACTCTTGTGCAATCCAACTCAAAGGATAATTCGATGTTGTTATCAGTTACTGTTGTTCTAAATTTTGATTCCTCTTTGTTTGGAACGAAATCTAAATTAGAATGAAATGTCGAAAGAAAAGATGTTGAAGGAAGTAAAGGAAGTGTTGGAGTATTTTGCATTTTTTTATGACCACTGATTTTCAACTGAGACAAAACACAATATGAACAGAGTTTCTCGGTCCTAGCTTATTTTAACATAGATTATACGAATGATATCATTGGTTAAAAAAATTCATTTTAGTAAAACATTTTTACAAAAAAAATTAATATAAAACTTTTACATAAAAAAACTTCAAAAATTGAAAATTGGAATAAAAGAAAAATAAAAAAACCGCAAAATTTGCAGCATTTTCTGTTAAAAACCTTATGTAAAAAAACGCATTTTTGAAAGAAATTTATTTTAAGTAAAAACGATTTTTTTTTCAAAAAAAAATTACATTAAAAAACTTCAAATACTGAAAAATGGAAAAATAGAAAAATAAAAAACATCAAAATCTGCATTTTTTGCTAAAACCCTATGTAAAAAACGACATTTTTGAAAGACAATTAATTTAAGTAAAACAATTCTTTTCAAAAAAAATAATAAAAACTTACATGAAAAAAACTGCAAAACTGAAAAATGATAAAATAGAAAAATAAAAAAACATAAAAATCTGCATTTTTTGTTATAAACCTTATGTAAAAAACAACTTTTTTTAAATAAGAAATATTCTAAAAAAATTAACATTTCTATAAAAATAATTATTTTTTTAAATTAAACTCAAAAATTTGAAAAATATATGAAAACTATTTTTTTTTCGAAAACTAACAAATGGAAAAAAAAATTTCAAATTATGCATTTTTCATCAAAAACCTTACGTAAGAAACGACATTTTCAACCAAAATTGATTTAATTAAATTTAAAAAAAAATAAACTTAAAATAAAAAAAATTTACATAAAAACTTCAAAAATTGAAAAGTGGAAAAATAGAAAAATAAAAAAAAACATAAAAATAATTATTTCCTTTCAAAAAAGGTAAGTAGATAAGATTAGCTGAAGTGCATTAGAGCGGATGCATTTCCCAGGGGTAATTAAGATATTTACCCCTGGGTAATTACGATAAGATGACAGGTCTATTGTTCTCACTCTCTTTTTTAGGTACGTCTTTGGAAAATTGATGAAAATAGGCTATAGGTAATCTTTATACATAGGTACGTCCTTTTACCCCCCCCCCCTGTCTTGCTTACATATAACTACTAAAAGCAAATTTATCTTAATGTGTTTTCTGTTGGCTATCTGATCTGCTTCTCCAATCGAAAATTAACATAGGCAGGTACGAAATTGTATATACTCTTTACTTAGAAATCTTGACATCAGACCAGAGGTCAAGCAACTTTTTTATGTTGCTGGAGGTTCAGCGCTCGAATTTTTTCCACAGTATAGCTTATGTAAGAATTTGTTTTCAATCCGTGTAAAACTAAGTGAGCCTGCAGGACAGAAGAAAACTCCGATTATTTAATTTAATAATTTTCCGATTATTTCCCTTAATGAGATGCTTGCACTTGGACGTCCATCTGCTTGAGCGATTGCTGTCGCACATCATCGAGAACTTTCAGCGTTGATTTTACAAAGACATAGAACTGCAAATACGAAAAAAAGATGTCCCACCCTGTTAGGAACATCAACATATTTATTGAATGATCCTATCTTTTTGTTATTTCTCAGACTGTCGTGTTCAATCTGTAAAGAAATTGAGTCCGCCATCATGATGTTGCAGGTGATGGGGTCTTAAAATCCCCAATCTTAATAGTGTGTAACAGAGGCTACTCTCATGCTCAGTTTTATGAATTAGGGGCCAGGGGCGCTCTCCGGACACAAAAATGAAGTAGCAGTAAATGAGTAAGTAGCAGACTGAACCTATCTGAACGTTTATTTGCATTACTTATCAGACCCGTCTCATACTTGACGAGTTTTGGCTAATGTCAAAACTTCTTAATGTCAATAGAAGTTTAACTTACAGACCCCGTTTATCCGTTCTCTCTTTCATGGAAGGCTTGGATCGTTTCCGTTTTAGTTTCCACCCACGTAGTATATGCAACCCCCCAGTTACAGAGCACGCTCAATTAAATGTAGTAGAAGTTAAAAAATTTGCGCTTTAATGCATGGGTACTGGCCCTAATTTAGCAGTTTATAATTGATTTAGTTTGGATAATGGGTTGCAATCTTTGCACAGGTAAAAAAACTCTCCAGCTACACGAGTTGTTTTGTTGCCGTATCTGCTGAAGGAAAAGTGCCAATCGATGTCGCTTGCTCTTGATGTCGCTTTTGTTGAGTTGGAATTAAATTAATGGAATCTTTGTCGCTTATGTTGAAAAGTAGTAATACTCTTGACCAAAATTTCATCGGTCTTGTTTATAGTTCGCTGAAAACCTGAACTTCGCTGTTTGGCCCTCACTTGGTAGGTTCAATGTTAATCAAGTTAACGAAGTTATTGATTTTGATGTCGTACCTGCCATTTATAATGTCACAAAATAAGAGCAGGATTTTAGTTCAAAATAAACCTAAAGAGCTAATATCTTTATATTGATCAGTCTCTTCTTATAATAATACTTGGTTCCCGATATGCACCTTTTAGCGAATTTCCGAATGTCGAGTAGGTCTGTTTTGTTCGCGTACCAAATCTGGCAGCCATATGCTACAACGGTTACTACATAGGCAACATATTCGTTTATATTCGATTTTGTTGATTGTAATGGATACTACCTTTGAGGAACTAGAGGGACCTTAAAGCTTTAGATATTCTCATTTTTGACTTTCCGGGGCAATTTTACGTTATTGGCAACCATTTTGCCGGGATCTTTATGTGTTGTGACAGATAAGTGTTTTTTTGTCTGCTATACAAAAGTAGACGCTATTATTGAAGCTCAGAATTTGACACTTGCTTCCATGCAGTCGCATGTCAATTGTGTCACACAAAGTAGCTGGTGCGCCGAGGTCTTCTTGCAGTAGTTTGTAAATTTTTGAAGGGAATTTATAGTCATCCTCTTAACCAAACGTTTGACTATTCCTTAAGATGGTCGCCAGATCTTTAATATATACCAGGAAGAGAAGTGGTCCTAGTATTGAACCATGGGGACTCCTCTTTTTACATTTAATTGTAGCAGTAGAAATACTGAATGTACACCATCAACCAATCAGAGACTGAGAAGACACAATTATCTTTTATATAGAGAGAACTGAATTAACTGTAGTCAGTCTATTAGCTATATACACCATGTGTATACCATTGACTCCGGTGCTATACTTCTTAACCTCCGTAATAATAGAAGTTTACTCTCAGTGTTTTACAGAGTCGGTTAGTCTAAGAGATATAGGTACGTCTACTTCGCGCCCAGAAATAAGTAGCCCTAACTATTTATACCTTAAGGCTGTAAAAGGAGCCCACATCGGGTCTGCCTTAACTGGTGCGACCAGTGAGTTAACAAACTCTAACCGTAAAAAGAACTCACACAAAACACCCTTTTCTCTCTTAAGAGTAAAACTTAGAACTAGATTACATAGTTTTTTACTCTTTATTTATTTAAAACTTAAGAAAAAGGGCAACACCTCTGTCTTCAGTTTATTTAACAGATGCAAGAAGAATCATTCCAACAAATGTCAATGCACTACAGATGATGTTTGTTTATCTCAAAACTTTTTGCTAAAGTTGTCTCAAAACAAAACTTTCTCTTCAACAATCAACGCATTAAAACAGAACACAAAAGTTAGACGCCAAAAACAAATTGAGAACCCTTAATCCAATAATTGACCAAAACGGACTCCTACGATCTAGTGGCCGTCTTCTAATTGCTCCAACAGAATTGGAGATCCTAAAATGTCCAATAATTTTGGATGCAAAGGAAAAGATTGCGACACCATACCTTGAACATGCTTACAGAATTTGTGCTCACCAAGCAACGGATACGGTCAAAGCATTCGTACAATGACGTTACTACGTCATCGGAGTGCAAAAAACACTCATATCAACAAAATACCAATGTTTTTCGTGTCGCCGTTTCGACGCTCAGAATATACAACCAATAAGGGCTCCTAATAAAACCAATAATGGATTCCTGAATTTCTCTTTCCCACAGAAGAAATTAAATTTCCGTTTGCCAACACAGGACTGGACTTTTTGGCCCGTTTTATGTTGAAGACAATCAAAGCAAAATCGAGAAACATTATAGACTTATTTTTAATTGCCTCGTTACGCGAGCAGTCCATTTGGAAACATATCCAAATTTCAATACAGACATCTTCCTCTAAGTTTATCGCTGGTTCACCTGCCGAAGATGCCAACTTATTTTATTGTACAGCGATAACGGAAAAATATTTGTCGGTGCCTCCGAAGAGCTGAAGATGTCGGTTAAGGCTTTAGACAAAGACAAGATTTATAAAGCCCTAACTGCAGTCAAAACCACATGGTAATTTAACCCACCGTACGGCCCTCATTTTGGTTGCATGTAAGAGCAACTGATTCAGAGCGCCAAGAGGACACTCTTGATCATTCTAGTATCTAGGCGTCTCTCCTTCGACATCTTTCAGACAATAAAAATTGAGGTTGAAGCAATCTTGAATTCCAGACCCTTGACAAACGTTGCTGATCAGCCTGAAAACGAAAAACCACTCACTAACACCTAACCATTTCCTAATTCAACGCCCGTACAGTTCCCTGTCACCCGGAAACTTTGGAGATCAACAGCCAGCTAATTTCATGAACTGGACGCACGTTCAGTAGTTGATAAACCACGCGCGGCGGCGTTTGATTAAGGGGTACCTGCTGACATTACTCAAGAGACGTAAAAGGACATACAACAACCAGCCTCTTTTGAAAGTTGGAGATGTTGTGTGGGTACGCCAAGAGGAATTTGGCCCTTTGTGCCTTGCAAGAGTTGTTGAAACATCCCCTCGACGAGACGTTGAAGTACGAGTTGCCCAAGTAAAAACGGCTAACGGCTCGTTCATGCGTCCAGTCGCCCGCCTCGCACGTGTGTTTTCTCCGTAGTTTTTTATTCAAATTTTTCGCTCCGGCTTTAGGCAACATGATCTACATCCACCCCCTTCCATGTTATTACCCTTACAGTATTCTCATTTCAATTTATATAGGTTCGTCCTTGAACCTATATAAATTGAAATGAGAATACTGTAAGGGTAATAACATGGAAGGGGTGGATGTAGATCATGTTGCCTAAAGCCGGAGCGAAAAATTTGAATAAAAACTACGGAGAAAACACACGGAGAAAACTACGGAGAAAACTACGGAGAAAACAAACTATTGGATCACACGACAATCAAAATGATCTTCAACCCCTGTCCTCCTTCTTGGAGCATGTTCCCGATGACCTTGTGAAGTCAAGAAAAGCATAAAATTTGCTGATGATTTCTTTACCGCCTAAAACCTGAGAGTTACCCTTTCCCGAAAACATCTGACAAGAAGTCGCAGCCAAATAAGAGCAACGAAAAGTCTAGAAAATATGTTTCATTACATAAGCCATCATCAAGATATCTTTCAATCTACTTTCAAGGAAGATGCAAAAATTTTCAAGGCCAACAAACATTTCAAAATCTACTGTAAATTCTTCCCCTTTTTAGAGAGATTGTTTTCTATTGTTTTCTGTATGAAAATCTTATCATCACTGTTATTCATCTGGATAGGTTTCTGTCCAGTGAAATCAAAGAAGATCAAAGAAGTTGACAAATAATTTTAAAATTAGAAAAAACTAGCAAATGAAAGTTTTCCCTTTCTTTTCCTGTTCAGAGAATTTTAGCGTCTGTTTTGCCTTGCCTTTCGTTTCCCAAGCTCAAACAGTTTTCTATATTGGTTTAGTCAAAAATATATTTTGAAAACAGTGAAGAGAAAAAAAACACTGCTGACTTGT